>NC_057934.1:29357354-29673604 GCF_018555375.3 Anguilla rostrata
ACTGAAATCATGTCATAGGAAAATGGTACACAGTGAGGAGTTGGTATATAAATAAAGTGGTACAGTGTTAATGAATAACGCAATACGTAAAGTATCAGTTGTATTTTTAGTTTAAAGATATGGGCTGCGTTTCCCAGAGTCTCCTTAGTGCTACGTGAATCGTAAGGTATACTTTAAGGTCTTACTTTAGGTCTCAAGCTGTTTCCCAGTGCCTCCTTAGCTAAGGTATACCTTCTGAAAGGTATACCTTTAGAAGGGTGGTCTGAGGCACTCGTAAGCTGTCCCTTAGCGATGTGCTTCGCTCATGCTGTCACAGGTCTAGCCTTATTATGCCATTTTTCTTTTCAAATCAACAGTTGTACTACAGTGCGCATCTAGTAGCACATCTGCATGCGAAAATGCCATAGATAGTTTAATATTAACTTTACGAAAATTAATTATCCACTCAACGTTTCTGTGCATAGCACGTCATGAGAATGTTGTCGTTTCACCTGTTTATTCATATCATGATGGTATTTTAAGTATAGGGCCATATAATACTAATCCAATTTGTGAAAAAAACTAACTGAGGATATGGCTTTTCTGACTGCACACCCTGTAGAAATTAGTTCGTTTGTGTGTGCATCAATGATCACACTGACTTGGAACAAACCGCCGGTTTATTAAGAATATAAAACCCGTGTGAGCAAAGCCGACGTGGAGTGAGTCAACTTGAGCCGCGTTTCCACCGCAGGAACTTTACCCCGGAACTAGGAACCTTTCGAGGAACTCAGTGCGTTTCGACCGCAGGAACTAGGGTCTAAATTAAGTTCACCCCCAAAAAAGTCCCTGCTCGGGGGGTAGTACTTTCCAAAAGTACCAAAACCTTTGGGGTGGGGCGCAAGCGCTGAAAATGTCTGATTGGTCAACTACTTGCAGTGTTTTATTTCAACCGCCATTTTTAAAAATCTGCAGCCGCAAACCAATTAATTTTCATAATAACTTGAAATCAAACTTGTATATTATGCGGCGCAGTAGCCTACTTTTGGTTATAGCCTGCCAACGTCTTGGAATTATAATGTGTACTCTTCTGTTCTTTTCTTGCTTTAGTATTCGTTTTATAAAATGCTAAGCATTCGTGCTGGGACAGCATATTACGTACTAAAACATTCAAACGGTTTAATTCGGTTGCTGAATATTTTCTTCCGGATTTTCTTTGTTAGCCCGTTGTAATTGACTCAAAACATTTGATACAGTTATGTGAGGTATGCGGTAGTTCTGTGTAATTTACATTTGTGATACAGTAAAAGCAAACTGGAAATCACCTTCCGCACTTTTTGTCAGGGTAAAATAACAGGTTAATTCTAGTAATTGTCCCTTTTGATTTTTCAGACTGCCGTAATTTTACTCTGCCATTCTTCAATTCCACAAAAAGACCAGGAAGACTATGGACTAATTTACGGTGCATGGTTCGCTTCTGGAGGGCACACTTCGCTGCTCGGCTAGCGGTAACTTTGAAGGAAAGCAAACGGTGGCTGCACCACTGCTAATTTAAATTTTCACGCAAGTCCGAGTTTTCGTTCTATTCCTGTCATTTTGCGATTAGCCTATATGGAATTGACGATGAGAAAGTAATCAATTCAACAGCAAATTGTTTACAACGTGTGCATGTTTTCTGCTGTTGTTGCCAGTTATTTGTGGAATGTGAATGCATTCTGTCGCCTCGAATGTCAAGACATGAAAGTGAATGTTCGCATAAAAACAATGAATGTGTTTGAGAGGATACATAAAACAATCTGACTATTGGCCTGTTATATCCTATTTGTTGTATAACAATGGTCCAAGTTTAACTACCAACAACAGTTTTGCTTGACAACGGTAAAATATGCCCAAGCGGCTGCGGAAGAATATTTCAATTTCAGGTGATTAAATCAATAAAAATCAATAAATACAAAAGTAACCATATATAGTCATTGTTTGTAACCCGTTGTATATAAGTGGAATAAACCCCTCTGGGCTGTCCCGGTTATTAGAAAATAATGTAGGCTACTTCGGTGATAGTATGGGGTTACAGAAGAAATCATAGGACAGATGGACCGACGACAACGTCGCTTTTTCATATGTCAGTGGGCTAATTTGCCTAATCTTCGCGGAACTTTAGACCACGATAGAAACGCAGACAACAATGGGCTGAAGGAACCTTTTAGTTCCTTGAAAAGTAGTTCCAAACTAAATGTTTCGGGTACTTTTGGTGGAAACACGGCTTTGCATGACCAAACTAGAGGGAACTAGAGCACAATGATTGGCCTAGCCATAAACACACATACAGGTACGGTGGCTCATAATGAACAAACATAGCCAAATGATCTACATCCCCTTCCTTTAGCTCACACCTCCTATATAAAACAAAATAGCACTGGGTAAATATCAACATTACCGACATTTCTTTCTTACCATGTCGTTTTCAGATTTTCGGTAAACAACCCAATAATGATATTCTTGGTTACATTTAAGATTATCCAACAGCAAACCAAGGTTGATGAACATATCACTTTAACAGGTAGGCCTATTCATAAGGCATACCCGGTATAGAATTAATCGTGATCAATTTCCACAGACGCGCTTTTGCCTTTCATCTACCATCATTTTTGGACTGCAGAGAAAAGTCTGTGGATATGCTGCTACAGTTGCCTATATATTGTGTGACAAAAACAAATTAACATTAGACCTTTGTTTCAATAAGAACAAAATAATTCACCCATATGTTGCCTATATCCTTTTTACTGGGCTTCCAAGAAGTTCCAGACCATGGCTAATATGTCCCGATTGATGCTCTTTATTTTATCTTTTGTAGCCTATATGTACGTATTTATTGAAACTATCACAAGGTCTCGTCTTGACTCTTAAAGAGATTAGCAGATTATCTTTAGTAGGTATAGCTTCCTCTTTCGCAATATTAGATTGATGTCAAATGATTATGACAACACTTGTTATATTAAAACGTCATTCATAAGCCTTTACAAGTGAGACAATCGATTCGCTTGGCATCGATTGATAAACTTTTCAGCACCACAGTGTAGGCCAGCTCCTTTAAAAGTGTCTTAAGTGTCTTAATCCCTTAAGGGACACTTCCAAAGGTTCCCTTTTAAAGGTATACCTTATGCTACCAATGCAAGTAGGAACGAAAGGAGTCTCGAGTAAAAGAGAAGAAAAAAAACAGATCCTTTTTATTAACATTAATTTCATAAAAACTATGGTAGGGAAGCTTCCTTTATTTTCTCCAATTCATAAAATGGTTTAATAAGCAATAACATACACAACATTTAACATTTCCACCCCTTACTGCAAACAGACTACCCAGCTGGCTTGTACCTTACTTGTGTTTGCTGCGACCTTAGAGAAGGGAATATATACGCCTGTGAATGACACACTCCATTAAGGTACACTGCAATTGTAATCACACTGCAAACTCCATAGAGCAAAGTAGAAGAACACACAAATAGTTAAAGCAAAGCCAAACGCTCTTAGTCAAGCACAGAAATCTAGAAGGGGCGTAAAGCAAACCCAACAGCATGCAGATAGACAAGCCCCCTCAAATTAATGGCAGACAAAGCACTATGAATAGTCACAGCAAGACTGGGTTAGCTGATTGAGTTAGGGCGGGGGAGAATGGCTAACATGAAAACAAAAAACAATTAAACAAAAAGAAATGCTCAAGCTAGCTGACCAGCTCCGCGTGCTAGCTGATCAACACAAGGCCAGATCCTATGAGCGGAAGCACGCTCACTCGCGGTAGCTGGGCAGCTAATTTGCAACATGTACATAAATCGAAAAGAAGGAACAGCGGTCAATCCATGCATCGGCCACCTATTCAAAATAAACCTTCTCCAGCTTACATACAGTACATCCACTCCCGGATAGGCAAAACAACCTGCAGTCCTAACACGGGACCAGCACAAACCATTTATCAACGCCGCACACAAACGTTCCACTCACAACTATTAACCGGTGTAAGGTTGCAAGGACGTTACCATGTCATCTAATTGCCTGCTCACCTCTAGCGGCTACACTTAGAAACCTTCGTAAAACGTTAAGGTACATCGAAATTCGGAAACGCAGCCATGTACTTTTAACGAGTGTAGCGAGCTATGTTGAATTCATCGGTGCTAATCGTCCGGGTCCCGTTTTGAATTATAAACTGCCTTTTTATCCTCGCCACTGCCCATCTTCTTTTCATTTAATTTGAAATACACCCCTTGCCTATGGAGTAGCCACCACAAACATGACAGGCTCCATATATGTTGTCTAACTGAATACCCAGTTGTTCGCACACAGTTGGTATACAGCGCAAAACTAATGAACAAAACAGACACGACTGTTTACAGTGAAATGGAAACTTTATTATGGGGTTGACAGTACACTGAAAGCTATCCAAACTGCAATTAATATTTTCCAAGCTATCGTTGCCTTCCACTGCTCTTCTGACAGCAAAAAGGAGAATTCAATTGAAGTGGCTAGCTTGCAAAAAGTTGCTGATATTGCTGGTTAGTCTAGATCATAATATTTCAGCAATAGCCTACTACTTTACTTATAGAGTGTGAGCATCTATCAACCAAGTTTGTTCGGTAGACAGAAAAACATCAGATTTTCAACTGTATTATTACAGTTATTATTACGTTGTTTTTGAAATTGAGTATCTTTAAATAGGTTAGTGGTGTTATATAATGTGGATATTTCGTAATGTAAGCGTTGGATGGTAGTATAATAGTTTTTGTGAAGCATGCAACAGTGATGACCTGAGAGTTGGAACATTGCCAAAACGTGGTGGACGGTTGAAAATTGTTTTCAAGCCATCCCATCCACATACAAGAAAACATACCAGAGTACAGAGCATAGAAATACACACAAGTTAATTATTACACATTTAGGTACTGTACCGCATTGTGTGACGATGCATTCTTTTTAAAATCTGATAGCAGTGTTTCATCTTAAACCTTCATAAGCGGCTCATTTATATGCTTTATAATGGACAAAAAACATTTTATTTAATTTTGGAGAGATTTTGGATGTGTGTCTGGACCCCTAGATATTTTAGACCACTGTATGGACTGAAAGCTTGTAATTCCGACTTGAAAATGATGCAGCAGTGATTTTCTTGAGTCAAAACAGTTGATTTGTAGTGAAATACGTGAATATGTTGTGATTCACAGCAATGCATAATTTAGACATTTTGGATAGATTTGGAGACGCTAGGTACACTGCTTAGTTTTTGCTTCATACATCTATAGTAGTTCTACATATCCACCCTTTGATTTTATGAACTTGTGGTCAAAAAGTTTTTGATCCAGCACATGTATAGTTTAACCTGCTGTATATATGCAATCTCTCATTATTTCATTGCAAACTAAAAAATTCAAATTGCAAATTCATTTTTGATTTTTTGTCTAGACAATGGCATGTGGCACTTTATTTCTAAAATTGTACAAATGTCTAAAATTGTACAAATGTCTTGCTTCATTTACGCCATTTTTCAAGTCTCTGTGATGTTCACACCTGGAGTTATAAAGCTTTAAATAGGGTACCCTGTAAATGGGCAAGGATTGCCAAGATTTGGCCTGCGTGCTAAGGGGTTAATTAAAATGTGTATAAATACTTGGTGCAATCCCCGAGTGGCCATGACGCTGGTGTCCTGAGATGTTTCAACTCATACTTTCAGTGCTCCTGCAACCAAACTATGAGTTGAAAACACAAACTTTGTATTCGGGCTTTATTAGTAGATTGGCTTGCGAGGCTGTCTCTTTTTTCACTTCGTTCAACAGAGCCTGGCCGATGCTTTGACGTTCTAGGCATAAATGAAGGAGGCAACCTTCCCAGGATAGTTGTATTTTCCCAACCAATCAGAGTGCAGAGGGGTGGCGCTCCAAATATGGTGACGATTTTGGCCAGGCGAGGTCTGAAACGTGCACCGGAAAAATATTACCGGAGGCAAACTTTTCCACAGACCCGCATCAGTTCGCCACTAATTGGGGAAAATGGCTAATGTTAACATCAGAGCACCAACCACACCATAAAAGTTTATCACCGAGATATGCAGAGTCTGCGATTCGAGGTTTGATAATAAAAGAAACAAACACAATTTATTTATCGGTGATAAATTTATTTATTTAATTTCTTTTTGGTTCAACAATTCCACTTGCTCTTCCATTATTGATTGTAATGGGCAAACGATAAAAACCATTGCTTCTTCTGGCCGTTTTTCTGGGTATTTATTTGATAGCAGACTGCATACCGTAGGTCACGCTTGAAAAATTTAACTTTTGCCAAATCCTGTAGGCAAGCAAGCGAGTACATCTCTGTTCGATAATAGCGTATCCAAACGTACGCGCTGAAGGTCCTTCAATGAAGTCACGCCATGTATTTGGCAAGTCTGTGATATAACAGAATTAAAATCTTCTTCGAATTTGTCCATAATTCTGTTTTTAGCAGATAATTTGGGTTAGCTCGATATCTTTGTCTGTTTCGCTGGTGTGTTTCAGTTGAGACTTAAGCTGGCGGTATACTCAGTAAGAAGAAAGAATTTCAGGATTGAGAACCACCAGCGAACATGTCCACGAACACCGTTGTCGGTATACTCAGTGAGAACACCGCATCGTTTAATGTCACTCCACGCCGCTGGGGGCACAGAATAATTATGAGGCAGCTATTAACCGGGGCTGGAATCTCGCCCAGAACTCCGTCTCGCGGCTACGCCATGGATGTTGTGATAGAAAAATTATGCTTAGCCATAGCAATAAGAAACAGTAAACTGAAAATTACAAATGTACCTCTCACCCCTCCCTTAAAAGATGTGTTGTTTGCTTCACGCGAAAAGGGAACTATGCAAGACATGCCTATGAAGTGTTAGAAGCTTATAAAAGAGATGGCTCTCAAGTGTTCAGAGAGCCTTCATGCAGAAACTTTTTTTTCTGTGTGAACTCTCCTATTTGGCCAAATAAATGTTTGAACTGAATATTGTGTGAAAGTCTATTTGACTCTTCTCACCGAACTTGGAGATCTAGAGAATTTCCACCACAATGTATAAAGAGAAGGGCTACGTGACATCACAACACAAAACAACAATGGCGGCGGTGATAGAAGCACAAATGCAACAGAGACAGAGAGAGGAGTTTAAAGTGGCTTTAGTTTATCTAGCTATGCAAAAGAAGAAAAAAAGGCAAAGGAGACGGTACGTTCGCCCTCTAAATCAGAATAATATGGAGAATGGATAGTTTTGTCTGTACATTCGGCAAATACGGAATTTAGATGAGGAGGTCCACTTCTCTTATTTCCGAATGTCTGAATGTTTGATGACTTGCTGAAACAAGTAGCACCATTCATAAAACATGCGGGAACTCACAGAAATCCCATATCTACAGAAGAGAGATTGGCGTTGACTCTCCGTACATTAGCATGTGAAGTCTGCCCTCTGAACTCTCAACCGTGACGTAACCAACCATGTGTTATTTGTATCAATCGCTGGGAGGGGACAAGCGGCCAAAACCAGACTTCGTTTTTGAAGCTCATTTCCTGGTGTTGTAGTTCCTGGTTGCTCACTAGCGCCACTACGGATGGCTCCAGTATAGGTGTTTTCATATCCGGTTTCCATGTAAGTCTACGGTACAAATGCGATCAAAATACAAAGTCAATAATTTTTTCTCACAAGAACAAATAGTCATAATAGGTGTATTTTATTCGTCTTATGACTGTCCATGGGTCGATTTCATGATTTATTGCGTCATTTGGGCACAGTGCCAATATTTGTTCTGGACCAATGAGGTACAGCTTGCGTCACTTCCGTATTACTGCAGAGGACTAAGCTACAGTAGGGGCAACAGTCTATGGTCACTGGGGTGGGCGGTGGCGCTTCTTGGCCTTGACATTGCGGCTCCGGCCACGGTCCACCTGTGCGAAGTCAGAAAATGCAGGCATCCCATTTCGTGGTGATTTCATTATGGCGTGTGCTATTTACAGCTGCACTAGACGACCATAAAATAATCCTCCTCTTAAGTTTTTCGGTAGCCGAGTCATTTTTACTATTTCCTTTAGCCTACTTAACCAAATAATTACTTGGCAGAAAGCGTAATCAGCTAACGCTTATTTGCTATATGTGGTAGTCCAGTAGCCTATGCTAAAACAGTTCGCAACTTCGGCTACCAAGCCATTTGACTAGCTAGCTAACCCTAACCGGCAAATATTCCATCTGTCAAACGTGTTTGACGGCTTGTCAGTCGTGTACATTCCGTAAATGTCTACCTGGGCTATGCTGCACGAATGTGACAAAGCTAGAAGCTAGCAAGAAAATAATAATAATTAGAAATTCAATGTACATTATTTTTGTCTTTATGCAACAGGTGGAAAACTTGCTCTTCAAAGTGCGTTGTCATATTTACACGCCTGTAAATCAGTTATTAAAATACTTGGTAGATTTGTTAATCAGAGCTGACAGTGTTAATTTTTATTCGGTAAAAAGTGACTTGCGAACGATCGGTCAGCTAGCGTCACCCAGCAAGTAAACACCACAAACGGCGATGGAGTAGTAGCAGTTAATGGCTCATTGACTGACTGTGGCGAAAACCTACGACGATAACTTGCTTGGTTAACAGCAGGTCTACCAGACAGTTATATAAAAATTAGCCTAGTCAAATCACCAGTAGTCTACACATCTCTGATTGATTGACCATCAGTGCAGTCGATGTTCCCCTGTAGTTCATATTGCTAATGCGTGAGCTAACCACGGATAGCTTACCTAGCTCACTGGCAAGCTGATAAGCTAGCTAAGCATATTCGTTTTGCCGAGAAACATAAATTGAAGATAACTGAACATAATTGTATTATTAATGTCATACATATAACGTGATTACATGACACAGTACAGTCACGGATGGAAATTAAACTCCGTAAACATTTGATCATATATTTTAAAACATAACGGCAGACAGTCAGCTAGCCTCAAGTTTGTTCTGCAATCGTTCGTTCAGGTTGATGGGCTTTTCCGCACCGGACTGTCAATCACATTGTAAAAATCACAAGACCGCTTAACTCTATGGTTTTGGCTCCAAATCGAGAACATGGCCGCGCCCGCCATTGAGCTTCAAAACGTGTTTTACAGACCCACGGAGAGGCAATGGGTGACGTCACAGTAGCTTTGTCCATATTTTTTACAGTCTCTGGGAGGGGAAGGTCGGAGAACAAGAAAGACATTTTCTAAAAGTTCTCCCTGGAGGCTGTCGCACACTGCACCGTGAGAACACACAACACCGCATGTTTTTGTTCTTCAGTTTTCTCATTGCATCTTTTTGCTCAAAAAGTTCTACTTCTTACTAAGTACACCGCCTGCTTTAGATTGCAGCACACACAAACAATGGGAGTGTCGGGGGGGGGGACCGGCACACTGAGACAGACAGTTAGATTTACCAATAGGGAGCCGCTGCTGGCCCCGTACGGCAGGCGAGGCTCCTCCCCTTTGCCCTGGAAAGTACATGTGTTCGTCCAGACGAATTAGACAAGTAGATGATTCAGGACAACTATATTCATAAACGTTACCATTGTCGTGCTGGTCGTCCATTTACCAACAACCCCCTCCCTGCAGTCTCATCTGCAACTACACCACCCACGACACACTGGACAATAGTGTCTATCTGGGCATTCATAAAAAAATTTTCACCACTAAAAATTTGTACTACGTCATAGCAACAAGATAAACCCAACAAAAGCCCTATGATATGCCAATGCAGCAGTGAAAACCTTGCTCACTGAATAACAAAATAAACAAGACAAATTAAAAAGGATACCATGTAATTTACTGTCAATATCTGGGACTAAATATGGAATACAACCTTACCATTGGTTTTATGCGTAGAGATGTCCCTTTCGAAACTAAGCTTTCTAATGATGTATAACATGTCTAATTTTACTTTTGGAATAGCGTTTTATATCCCAGCGTAACCAAAAGTTTGCACTCATCATCGCGTCCTTACGCATTCACTCTGTGGTAGCAGTAAAAGACACGGCGCCCAGCAAAACATTATTGATCATTTTTGTCTTTTTTGGGAAATATTATTATCTTTGTGAACTTCTGAACATGGTTAGGGCATATGTTTTTGCTAATAGACCTAGCTCATATACTGTTTTCTGGACTGTCATGAGGGGAGAACGACGGCATTGGTTCTCTGTCCCTATCTCCTTCCACTGAACACAGGTACGATTTAATTGTCCATATGTCCAAGTGTTACTGCTCAAAATATTTTGGTTATATACGTAATTTTTGAAATGGAGTGTCTTTAAATGAGTTGGTGGTATTTTACAATGAGGATATTTCACACTGTAACGTAAGTGTTCGTGGTAGCTAAGTTGTTAGCTGAGTAAGGTTTCTGTTTCAAGCACCAAATGTGACCTGAGCTGGAGCATTGCCAAAACGTGGTGTACGGTTGAAAATTGTTTTAATGTCATCCCATCCCCATACAAGAAAACATTACATGCTGTAAATACATGATTACACATTTAGGTACTGTTAAGTTACATTTTTGTTTTATGCATAAATTATGCATATTTAGTTCCTAGAGCTGGTTCATAGAATCACAACTTTTATTGAAATGTACGGCACATCAACCTGAACAAACCAAAATTTGAATGGTGTCGATTGGTAAAAAAAATGCAGAAACTACAGCTAATTTTGTGTCTATGCAGGAAAGCTAATTTAATCCTATTGTTTTGAATGGGCTTAATTGCCATTATACTGTGTCTTGATGTTTTTTGATTTCGGGCAGTCCAAATACCTGGCACAGTGGAAGAGGGTTATTTGCAGTTGTGCAGAAGTATTTGTGACGCTATAATAGTCATTTGAAATTGCAGCTTAATTAACCCCTTTGTGCAGATTTCAAATCTGCCCAATCCTTGCCCATTTATGGGGTACCCTATTTAAAGCTTTCTCACTCCAGGTGTGAGCATCACAGAGACTTGGAAAATGGCTTTTTAGTTTGTAAATACTGATATTATTACACTCTGGATCAGAGCGGTACGGTGGTGCATTTGGTAGCACTGTCGCTTCACAGCAAGAAGGTTGTGGGTTCGAATCTTGGCTTGGGGCCCTTTCTCTGTGGAGTTTGCCTATTCTCTCTGTGTCCGCATGTGTTTCCTCCAGGTACTCCGCAGTAGGCTAATTAGAGACTCTAAATTCCCCATAGGTATGAGTGTGTGAGTGAATGGTGTGTGTGTCCTGTGATAGATTGACGGCCTGTCCAGGGTTTATTCCTGCCTGTCGCCCAACGCACGCTGGGATAGGCTCCAGCACCCCCCATGACCCTGCTCAGAATGAACAGGTATAGATAATTGATGAAAGGATGGATGTCCTGGATCAAAAACTCCTTGACCACAAGTGCGTAATATCTAAGGGTGGATATGCAGATGTACTACACATTGCAAAAAGTAAGCACTGTCACTGTTACCTTGGAATCGCAAAGTCCCAGGATCTAATCCCGCCTCGGCCTCACGCAAATCTTTCATTTCTTATGCACATTTATTTGCTAACATATAATTGTCTATTGCTTTTAAACTACTGCTGTTGCAGTTATCAGAATATCAGAATCTTCAATGCATATGTTTAGCAAATGTCACGCACGGCCAGCATATGCATTTCATGACAGCACATTCATTGATTTTCTTCAACACTCACAATAACTGACCACTGTGGCATTTCTACTAACTGCTTCTTGGTGACTGTAGAAAGCGTTCTCATCAGCAAATGGCAAGTTTCTACATTCATGTTACCTCACCCTGTTCTATCTACCAACATACAAACAATTAGTATGTCTGTACTGTCTGAAACAACACATAAAAACATTACATTTCAAAACATAACTCATTTATAATTATAACTACTAGTAGTCTGTGTGAAAAAAGAAAATTTGTACAGCAGTTTTTCTATGCAATTTCACGTGTTCCTTGAACAAATGTATACAGTTGAGGCCAAATGTTTAAATGCACCTTGGATAAAGACATTAAAACTAAATTGTTCACAACTCCTCACATTTCATGTTACCATACATTTCCTGTGTTAAGTCAATTAGGGTATCTACTTTATTTCCATGAGGTAATTTCTAAATGATAACTTAGAGACAGATTTATTTCAGCTTTTATATACTATACCAGATTTTCAGTGAGTCAAAAGTTTACATACACTTTGTCAGTATTTGGTAGCATTGCCTTTTAATTGCTTAACTTGAATCAAATGCTTGGTATAGCCTTTCACAAACTTTTCACAAATATTTTGCCAAAATTTTTGCCCATTCTTCCTGACAGAACTGGTGTAACTCAGTCAGGTTTGTGGGTCTCCTTGCTCAAACATGCTTTTTCAGTTCAGTCCACATATTTTCTATGGTATTCAGGTCAGGGCTTTGTGATGGCCACTTCAATACTTTCACTTTGTTGTATTTAAGCCATTTTGTTACAACTTTGGAGGTATGCTTAAGATCATTATCCTGCTGGAAGACCCAGTTGAAACCAGGTTTTAACTTTCTAACTGATGTCTTGCAGTGTTCCTTCAGTATTTCTAGATAATCATCCTTCCTCATGATGCCATCTATTTTCTATTGAGTGCACCAGTCCCTTTTCCACTAAAACGCCCCCACAACATAATGCTGCCACCCCCATGCTTCACAGTTGGGATGATGTTTTTCGGATTAAAAGCCTCACCCTTTTTCCTCCATACATAACGCTGATCATTATGGCCGAACAGTTCAATTTTTTGTTTCACCAAAGTTTTTTCAGTCCTGGGAGTTAATTTGTGCCTCCTTCCTGAATGATGCAGTATCTGTGTGGTCCCAAGTTTTTTTTATTTGCATACAATTTGTACAGATGCTTGTGGTACCTTCAGTTGTTTGGAAATTACTCCTAAGGAGGAACTGGACTTATGGAGGTCCTCAGTTTTTTCTGAGGTCTTAGCTGAGTTGCTTGGATTTTCCCATGGTATCATGGTGGCTCTAAAGGTAGGCCCTTAAATACAGCCACAGAGCCAATTAACTCCTAATTATGACAATTAGCCAATCAGAAGGCATTACATCAATTTCTGGAATCCTCCAGACTGTTTAAAGAGACAGTCAACATGATGTATGCAAACTTTTGACCCACTGGAATTCTGATATAGTCAATTTAAAGCTGAAACAAATGTGTGTGGCACAGTGGGTAAGGAACTGCGCTTGTAACCGAAAGGTCGCAGGTTCGATTCCCGGGTAAGGACACTGCCGTTGTACCCTTGAGCAAGGTACTTAACCTGCATTGCTTCAGTATATATCCAGCTGTATAAATGGATACAATGTAAAGTGCTATGTAAAAAGTTGTGTAAGTCGCTCTGGATAGGAGCGTCTGCTAAATGCTTGTAATGTAATGTCTCTAATCAATTGTTTTAAAATTACCGCTGATGTGAACAAAGTAGATGCCCTAATTGACTTGCCAAAATAAATGTATGGAAGATAACATGAAATAACATGCATTGTTGTAAAAAACAGTTTGAAGTGTTTGAGTTTGAATATCTTTAGCCTTGGTGTATGTAAACTTTTGGCATCAACTGTACATTCAGCATTCTAAAAGCCAAGTAAGAAATTTTTAATTGTACCTTGAAATTTTGCAAATTACCATAAGTATTTCAAAGACAGATTCAGGAGAGTTTTCAGTTAACCAGTCACACTATTAGCTTATTCTGCTCATTCGTTTTAACTGGGAATACAAATTGGCAGGTTTCCATGATGTCTTGTGTTAGCCGTTTCTGGCACTCCCAAACTGCAATGTATGTCTTGATAAACCTCTTGTTAAATGTGTGTGGTATAGAAATTTAATTCTACTGAATATTTAAAAATGTGACCATGCATTCTTATTTTTAAAAAAAGTCAATGTCATTCCATATTTCCTGTTAGGTACTCAGAATGAACGTGGCAGGGAATTCAAACATGAGATGTCTCAGAGTGGATTCAGTGCAGTCTACTTGAAGGTGAGGTGCCATCAAGAGGGTCTACAAAATCTCACCATGCAAACCTTCCCTATATCAGTCATATATTCTAGGTCCAAACATGTCTTTAAAACATAAACATGTTTATCTATGATTTTAAAAAAGCTCTGTTTATGTTTTAAGTATGTTCAGCAGACAACCAAATGAAAAAATGCTTTCTGACTCCATGTCATGTCACCTAAAGTTGTGACAGCCATCTCAGATTTTTTGACAAAAAATGTTTATTGGTTGCATAGGAATTTGCTAATTAATTTGGGTCAAAGCAGCCTTTTTCATTTAAGATTGTTCTATTAATATTTTTTAAACAGAGACCCAGCAAAACCACAGCCTTTCATTAAATTTCTGAGCCCCTCAGTTTGAACATTTAACTGAATGAGTTCTTGTCCTATCTGTGCGGTGAACCTGTTTGATATGCATTTCACAGCTGCTCCTGACATGTTGCCCAGTATGGGTGCAGGTTTTTGTTTTAGCCCAGCAATAAGACACCTGATTCTACTTATCAAGGTGACTGAAGGCCATGATTAGTCAAATAGTTAAATCAGGGATAGTAGTTTTGGGCTAAAACAAAAACCTGCGCCCATACCGACCCTTTTCGGATACGATCAGACACCTCTGGTGTAATCATTGCTGAAATGAGTGTGCCTACAATGACACCTGGAGGATGACTGTTGATATTTTCTCCAGGCTTTAATTATTGGTTATTAACTTGCTTCAGAGTAAGAGTAGTGCATTTAAAATGACCACGTAAGTAATGTAAGTACCAATTCCAATAAAGGAAATGGTTGCATTTTTTGTTTGACTTCACTTTAACAAGCATTAAACGCTTCTCTTTCCAAGCATATCAAGTTCTAAAAGACTTCAATTCCCAAAGTTTTTGAATTTCAAATGTTTTTACTTTGCATTTGTTCTTCTGCAGGACACGCTGATTTTGGGATCAGTTGGTTCCTACAATTGGAAAGGGTCCCTAATTGAAGTTGCTAACGAGTCAGATTACAATGAAATTGTGGATGATAAAATGAAGGAAGACTCATATATGGGTAAGAAGTCACAAGATTCTGTAGTTAATGCTATTGTATTTTATGAGATTCTGCCCATGAGAATGTTGATTTCAGGTGGGATGCATTGACATGGTTTTGGTTGTTTTGATGTAAAATTTGAAAAACCATTGAACATTTTATTGCTTCCTTTCTATCAATGCAGGGTATTCTGTGGCAGTTGGAAAGAAAGCTAACAAGTCTCTATATTTTTCTGGAGCACCAAGGTTCCAGCATATGGGACAAGTTTTGCTTTTCCTCAAAGCCAACGAACATTGGGAAGTGAAACAGAGGAAATATGGGTCACAGGTAGGCACTGGTACTTTGCAACTCAACTTGAATTTCTGTGGTCTGAAGTGTCTACAGGTATTTGCTGCAGCCATGCTCTACACCAGTCGAGGCAACATGTATTAGGCAAGTGCAGAGGTGGGTAGAGTAGCCAAAAACTGTACTCAAGTAAAAGTATTGTTACTTTAAAATAATAATGACTCAAGTAGAAGTAAAAGTAGTCATCCAAATAATTATTTGAGTAAGAGTAAGAAAGTATCTTGTGAAAAGACTACTCAAGTACTGAGTTACTTCATATAATCTGATTTAATGTTGAAATAAGCAGAGCAAGATGAACGTAAAAATCCAAATGTCCAAAATATAAAATTGTAAATGCCTGTCCAATAGAAATAAACAAAATATAAAATAGCCATGTGCAAATTCAAATATGGCCTAAATCATATCCCTTTAAATAAAACAATACACAGGAGGTTCGTCAGAAGAGGAGGATTTTCGCTTTCTGTTGTACTCTATTAAGTCTGTATACCTCATCAGTTTGTTGGGGTGAACCCTCCGTTGACAGAAAAAATATCAATGAGGCTACAGGGATTTATCCATTAAAATAGACTCATCATCACAACAAAGAGGAGCCTGCTCAAATTCAAACAGAAACTTTATATGTGGAAAACATAATGCTTTGTCCCACCATTATTGTACCTTATGATGCACTTATATGTACTTTTAACGAGTGTAACGAGTTATATTGAATACATCGGTGCTAATCGTCGGGTCCCGTTTTGAATTATAAACTGCCGTTTTATCCTCGCCACTACCCATCTTTTCATTTAATTTGAAATACACCCCTTGCCTATGGAGTAGCCAACACAAACATGACCGGCTCCATAAATGTGGCCTAACTGAGTACCCAGCGCGAAAGTATACAGCGCGAAAATAATTAAAAAACAGACACGACTGTTTACAATGAAATGGCAACTTTATTATGGGGTTGAGAGTACACTGAAAGCTATCCAAACTGCAATTAATATTTTCCAACCTATCGTTGCCTTCCATTGTTCTTCTGACAGCAAAAAGGAGAATTCAATTGAAGTGGCTAGCTTGCAAAAAGTTGCTGATATTAGCCTACTGGTTAGTCTAGATCATAATATTTCAGTAGCCTACTACTACTTTAGTGTGAGCATCTATCGACCAGGGTTCGTTCGGTAGACAGAAAAACATCAGATTTTCAACTGTAGTCTATATAAAATAGGCGAAATATAAGTAACAACCTGTACGTAGTTATGTAGAAAAAAACGTCCTTGTTATCCTCCGGAGGTAATTTTTTCAGTACTTTCGCGATTTTTTTCTGTGCCGGGAAATATGTCAGAGGTCGCCCAGTGCTAGCTTTAGTTGCTACGGGGACGTGTATCTGCCACTGCATAGAGATTAATGGAACTTGTCTTTACTTGAGATCATATTGTAGAAGTGTCCCGTCTTGTGTATTTCAGGTTAATATGAAATGGCTGGTCCCTACTAACATTTCTAGCGATCCGTTACATATTCAACCCAAGTAGCAGGAAGCAAAATAGCCATTAAGAAGAAGCGACATTTGCACTACTTAATGTTCGCGATTATGGAATTAATTAGTATATCAATATAACTAAAATGTAGGCTATATGTATTAAGTTGGATTTTTTCCCATTTAGACAGTTATGTGTAATTTTTACAAGACTTGCATTTAAATAGGTAACGGAGTCCAGTCCGCTTGTTTAAATATGAAATAAATGCGGTAGCATTTCAGATGGTCGATAATACGTCCTCTCACTCTCACGTTATTCCCCTCAGGTTTATTACAGGAATTTTACCGATAGTTACGGCAAAGGTTAAAGGTTATGGGTCAGATGTCGTCACGAAGTGCATCCCACTCATTTAACTGTTTCTCCGTGCTACTGCACTTCCATGGTTCGGAGTGCGTAGTCCCAAGCATTGCCTGGAGTGCGTATACCGGAGCACGGTAGTGTGGAGCATGGAAGTTTGCGGTTTGGGACACAGCCTGTATGCTATGCTAATGCAATGTTCCAGCGCTCACGTCATGACTGTTGCGTGCTTCACAAAAACTATTACACTACTAACTAACGCTTACATTACAGTGTGAAATATCCACATTAATACCAGTAACCTATTTAAACACACTCAATTTCAAAAATAACGTATATAACCGAAGTATTTTGAACAGTAATAGCCTACTTACATAGCAATGATGAAATCTTATCTGTGTTCAGTAGATGGAGACAGAGACAGTAAATCAACAATACAGTTCAATTCGCTTCTGTTTTGCTCCAGAAAACGATGTCAGCTAGGTCTACCAGCAAACATGCGGCTTAGCTATGCCCAGAAGTCCTCAATAATAATAGTATTTCCCAAGAAATTACAAATAATAGTTGACCACGTTTCGTGAGTGAATGCATAAGTGAATGCGATGATAAGAAAAATTTCGGTTACGCTGACCTAAAAAACGCTACTCCAAAATTAGACATGTTATACATCGTTAGAAAGCTTATACTCTCACCCCACCCACTGAATAAATTAATTGTCAATCAAGCCAGACTGTACTAAAAAGGGCGACAACGCCGTAAACAAGGCGTGTGGTATTAGGCACAGCTATTTTGGAAGATACCCAGGCGTCACGAATGCGCGTATACTTCCCAAACGGATTGTCCAAGACAATATATGACCACTCAGTCAAATAGTTAGCTATCCACAGCCAAAACTAACCTACAACTTACCGCCACATATTTTCTCAAGTTCGAAGTTGAGTTCTTGTAGGCTGAAATGTCCACATTTCTAGGCAGACAAAGAAGGCAGCGCATAATGTAACTACTGTTTTTGTAAGTAAAACATAGTTTGAACGTGAGGCCAGGGGTGTTCTGCCTCCTACGAATCACCCGCCGTTGTTTCAGCCATTGTTCTCGCCCACTCATCCTTCTGTGTGCTGTTTCTGGCTACGTTTGATTGGTGAAACGGAGTCATGTGGGGCTATGACAGCGCCAAAGCATAGACCAGTCAGCCTCTTTGGCTGAAGTCTCTCTGAGAGAAAGAAACAAACAGAACGTGCGTTGAATAAATAAATGGGTAAAAAATAAAAGTAACGAGCGGAATGTAGCCGAATATAACGGACTAAAAGTAACATTTTTTCTTCGCAAATATACTCGAGTAAAAGTGAAAAGTATGTTGCATTAAAACTACTCTTACAAGTACAATTTATTCAAAAAATTACTTAAGTAAATGTAACGGAGTAAATATAACGCGTTACTACCCACCTCTGGGCAAGTGTAACGTCTTTGCTCAGTCAAGCGTCAGTTTGAAGCCACGTCAATTACAGACATGGCAGATGGGGAGAAGTGGATCCACAGGTCAATAGTTTATACGTCACATGTTCTGAAAGAAAATACTTCTGGAAAGGATGCACTTGTGTATCCTCACAGTGAATTATTCAATTAATTGTGGATATCACAGCACTGTCCCTGGCAGACCTGGGTCAAATGCAAATACTAATCAAATAATTTTCATTAAAAATATTTGGGGGTCCTACGAAGTAGGAACCCTATTGTTTTAATTGGTATTATATTATTATTATTGTTATTATTATTATTATTGTTTTTGTTGGTATTATTATTATTATTATTATTATTCTTTTCCTGGACTTGGTCAAATAACTCAAAGTCCTTGACTAAAAATGATATAAATTACCAGGTCAAAACTAGAGACCATGAGTAACTATGCCAGAAAGAATGACCATGATTCGTCCATAGGTGGCGCTACAGTAACCAATTCAAAACGCAAATTTCAAAATGCTGGTATTTCCACTCCGTTTGATAAAAATTAATGAAACCATGTGTACTTGTGTCATTCCTCATGAGGAACAAATATGCCTCAAGAACCGATTGGTCCGAAATTACCCATGTACATGTATGGTGCATGTCTCCCTATAGTATGTTAACAGCTAAGAGATCCATTCCAAGATGGCGGAGAAACTGGTGTTTTAAAAAAACAAAATTTAGTCATAAATTTCAAGTGCTTTCAACTTTTTACAACAATAATCTAGGGTCTGGACTGGGCATAAAGAGGGCACTACCATGTTGTAGCATGTCGGCGCAGTTGCAGATATCTCAAAAAACACCGAAATTACAGGCATTTGAAATTTGACGATTTTGGTGGGAAGCTAATCCTAATATAATGGTTTAAAACTCATCTTCTCATGAACACTTTACCTGATTCCATCACCATCACACGTGTACTCTTGGGTATTCTCTCCATCAAGGGTGATAAGGATAAGTTGTTTCGTTAAAAATTGCGTGATTTGTGGCGTGACAAAGTTAGCACTTTATGCTAATGCACATTCATATTTCAAAGTAATGTTTCTCATGAACTGTAAGTTGGATCGTCTCACGCACAGGTATGTAGATTGTCTAAAATCTTCTGTAGCAAATGAGCGACAGAAAATTTGCTGGGTTAAAAGATGACTGTTTGTAGGGCCCCGCATTGCTGATTGCAGCTATATTTGTTTTGTTGATTTAATGTATTCCTTTTATTTGAGGTATTTGTAAATCAGTGGTAAATAGAACAAATGCCTTCATTTTAAATAATGGATATAATTCAAATAATGGTTTCAAATGCTATTTTAAAGAAATTGAATTTATACATCATATTGTTCTGTGTAATTACTTCAGACACTTTAGAAATAGTTTCAAATTAAATTTTAAATATATTTAATAAAATTAGAATGTCTCAGAACTAGTCATCCCCGCTTTTGTACAGTGGTTTAAGAACTCATTTGGTGCTGCCTTCCTGAGAAATCTTCCCGGCAGAGGCAAATTGGCATATATATTTTTTTGTTTTTCTGCAGTAACTGCACAACCACCACCAGGTGGCAAGTGTGAGCACTCTAAATCATAGCTAACTGTTATGGGGCTGTTACAGGCCATTCCGGCGGTCAAGGCATTCTATTCATTTTCTATGGATAGGCCGCATGGTGCATGATTGATGCAGTTTGGCGAGTCATGTGGTACATTCCCTGGTTTTGTATTTGCATAGAATACACTGCAAATGACACGTCCAGCGCAGCTTGCCTGGCTCAAGAAACTTGGAAACTTTCGAACAAGGCTTTCCAGCTCAAATATGAATCAATATGCAGCAACTGCATCTCACCTCAAATGTTTTCAGAAACATATTTTTGTGGAATGTTTATATTAAATAAGAGAAAGTTTATCAACATATTGTTTCAGTTTTGAAAATGGGGTGCCGAAACCAACCACAGTGCACCTATCCAGGCAGGTGCTCCCAGTGCTCTGTGGTAGAACACTGTTAGCACCTGATTGGGTCGATGCATTTGTTCATATTCTGCCTATAAAATGGACAGTTTGGGAGTCTGGTGCGTCCCATACGTCCTCACCAGATTCGGAGAGAATGCAGCTTGAAGCTGAGAGTACACCTTGTGGGACTGGCATGGTGTGCTTTGTGGACTTGGCTTTTTTCCCCACAGTAATAGGTAAAAACAGGACGTGCTACATTAATGGCTAAATTTACTTTCATTTTTAACTAAATGCTTTCACAGTTTCACAACCTAGTCCACCCGGAAAGAGCAGAACACAGCCCCATTTAATATTAGGGAATCTTTGAACATTGTCGGTTAGAGCTAGCCACTACCACTAAACTTTCGTTTCTCTTCAGTAATGCTTTATTTAGACAGTTCATCGCAGCTGGCTATTAGGCATGCATACCCATTGCTTGAAGAGGCATAGAAAATCTGATGTGCTGTGTAGTGCTTATAACACAATATAACCAAAACCAACCCACTGCCAGCTTCCAAAACTTTAGTGTAGAGGTTATCACAGTTGCCCTTCAAACAGATGGCTGGGGTTGGCGTCCTGCTTGTGACTGGGATCATAACTTGTCATTGTATTGCTCATGCATTTAATCATACCTATTGAGTTTTCAACCAAATGCAAATAGCCTAAAAATACAAATATTTTTGGACTTGAACAGATAGTGGTATTCTGTCACACCTCTAACGATTAGGCTAATTCATCACTTCATTGTTTCTGTATTGTTTTTTCCTTAGTTTGTTATATTTTTGTACAATTTATTCATAGAGATAAAACCATTATTTTATTTATCATTTCACTGTCTAATTAGGAAATTAATCGCTTATAATTCAGTGATTGCAATCTCATAAAATGTCTTTTTACAGTGTACAGACATAGCCATAACACAATTGGCTGACATTTTTGAAAGTGCAATAAAAAAAGAACATGGGCATTTATATGAAACAAAAGTGTTGGCTGTGTCCTTAAATGCCAGAGGAGAGACGGATACTTTGGCACTTGGGTACAAACACCTTTGGGCAGACACAAACTTCCTGTGTTTCACTCTGTAAACTTTCATAAATTTTAAGCCATTCTTTCAGATTTAGCCTATATGTTTGTTTGAATAAAAATATCCATAAGTTTAATGTACTCCAAAAATTTAAATAAAAACATTTTTATTAGTTAGCTAGCTGGCAATTATTAACAAATAACTAGCAACTAATATGTTTCATGGCCACCTTTATTTCTGTGTTTCTCAAACAACCAGTTACGTATCACTCTGCTTCAGTGCCACTGAATTAATCTTTTATAGTCTCAATTAGATGCCAGCATCTAAAAATAGCATTCTTTTAAATTATTGCTTTTATTTGTCACTGATTCAAGGTGCACAGCTGCAACAACTACACCGTTGTAAAGCTTAGACTCATCACAATTTAATTCAAAAAACCCTGTCTCAATCGGTAAACAACTGATGAACACTTACACACACAAAAGGATATGCTTATACTTGCTTCTAAAGTTAATTTTACAAAATGTACAAGCTCTTTTTTCTACATTTGTGATTGTAAAATATTGTACATACTGTACATCCATAAATACTTTTATTGACAGGCCTAGATTTGAATGAATGATTTAGACAGTGCTTTGTATATGTGAGTAACGTGTTTTTGCAAACATATTATAGCTAAAAGAAATACATAGATATGGATTCAAACATTTGGAATAGAAGTGTTTTTAATGGGCTATTGTACACATCAGACCTATCAATTGTTTGTATGTCAGTAGAGGATATATAAGGCTAGGTAACATTCATTTGTAAATGTGGCATTGCAGGATAGCTACAGTAGCCTAGTTAAAATGTAGTTACCAGTATAGGCACAGTGGTGAATGAGACCAATTTGACTTAAAGAAAATAGATATACCTGCTATGAATAAGTCATTACCTTGTGTCAGTTTCTATACGTTACCTATCGGGCTGAGGCACACCGCAGATTTTTTTTTAACAAAATGCCGACAGCAGAACTGCATAAAGTGCGGATGTATTTTATTTGGATTTCAGTAATATAAATAAGTTTCCTACAAAGATTATACAGATGCAAAAGCAATTGTTTAAATATTTTATTTCTTGTTACCTAGCAAACCAGTGTAATGAGTTCGAGCTTTGCTTGAGGGGGGATGTAAACCTGGCACTGTCACTCGTCCAAGAGTCCCATACGCAAATGCGCTATCCAGTGAGCACCTTGTAACGTAGATGTTGGGGCTGCAAAGTTTTGTTCTTTTAAACTAGTTCCCTTCTATATATGTCTATATATGTTGTGTAAGAAAAAAAATCAGCAGGATAAATTGTCAGTTTAGAAATGCCCTCAGTTGTGACGTCACAACTGACCTCCTGTGAAAATCGGAAATTATTTTAAAATATTTCATTAACATAAACCGGCCCTGGGTTAGCCTTGTCTGAGTAGGCAGTAGACGAGCAGGGGGTAACTTAATTTTATGTGATGCTCTATGTTAAGTTATATTGTAGCATATGAAAGTGTATCGGTACATTCATGTAAACAATGTTTGTTCACTTTTCTGGAGAGGGATTGTAGGCAGGAGATTGGAGGGGCGATTGTCCCATTCTGGGTTACTTAACCAATCAATAAAGAGTATGAGAAAATGTGAATACATGTCAGTTCCCACCCAAAATGGCCTGTTCAGCTCAAAGAATACACCCGCTGGATTTATATTTTTTAAAAATGGACTGGAATATTTTTCCCTTATCAACATATTTTATTATCAACGTATTATCATTTCAACTTGGCCCTGTGTTTTTTTTAATTTTTTATCTTTCAGCAGTTTTACAGCAATTAAAAAAATTGTTGAAGAAATTATGCTATTGTCTTATTTGGCAAAACATCTTTTGAATATCAAGCCTATAGAACATTATTGGGGAAAACATGTTTGGATAGGTTTGTAAGATTCAGTATCATAGGCCTAAATATTATGTGTATTTATTTGTTTAAATGTGTGTTTGTAAATGTGAATACTATATGCTGCTTGGAAAATGTTGTCATGGGGATAATGAAGTATTCTATGTATGTATGTGTGGATGTATGTATGTACTTATGTATGGACAGTATTTAGAGTATTTTACAATCAGAAATATTGAAGATATTGAGAGCTTGTATATTTTTTTAAATGAACTTGACAAGTATAAACATATGCTTTCTGGTGTGTAAGTGTTCATCAGGTGTTTAAAACCTTCATTTAAATGATGTGTTCTTCCATGTGGCCATTTTTTACTTTCATGTGACACTTAAGTTTGAATTTCCACAATGTTTTCAGTTGGTAAGATGAAAAAACACAGGGGCAAGTTACTTGAAATAATTTACAAAACATTGGGTAGCAGCATTGCTTTGGAATACAGCATGTTTAATTAGTGTTAGCTAAGATCACCAATATTGTGTATTGTAACTTGGCCTAATTTTGATATCAGTACTTTTAATGGCAGGCCTAGATTTTGCAAGTGTTAAAGGCTTATAGTGCTTTGTATGTGTGAGTAAGCATTTGTTTTTCAGATTCTGGTATACTATCCCATAAGTAAATTCAATTAGGGAAGGGGATTTCTAAAGTACCTTTGTATTTTTTTCAGATTGGTGAATATTTTGGTGCAGAGTTGTGTGCCGTTGACATTGACTCAGATGATGAAACCGATTTCATCCTTGTGGGTGCACCACTGTATCATGAATCACACAGAGAAGGAAGGATGTTTGTCTACCAACTAACTAGAGAGGTAATGTTTATTTTCTCATACTGTGATTTGAAGCAATCAAGTTCATTTCTTTGATTCATTTTTGTATTGAGGACTTTGAGTCAGCCGTACTTATTTCCAGAGGGTAAATGACAGAGAACTGAGAAGCATACATTGGTGGTCAATATTTACACTGTGACTGCAACATACACAGCAAGAGGCACATTTTTGTAATTGTATTCCATAGTGTCTGTTAACTATACCACAGGCAAAATCATCATCAAATAAATTGCTGCAATAACTACTAGCATATGGAAAAAAATTTGTGCGTACTATATCACAGCAGTCACAGAATGGACATCTACATAAACGATAATCAAATTTTAATTTGATAGTGGCAACACATTAGTTAATTAAATTGCACAAAATGTATTTGACACTGTTCTGTTTGATAGTGTGCATTCCTTTTAACATGACCCTCTATTTGTACGTGATGTGCAAATTTCACAGGTGTTTTAATAGTGCACGGTTCTCACTTTGTGTCACAGACATGTTTGGTTTTATTTTCCCTGGAAGCAACCTATAGAAATGTGCCACAATTTATTTTTTGTAAAAGATAATGTGGTACTTGATGTTTATCGATATATGCTGTTGTATATTACAAGCTGTTACATTATGACCACACTAGGAGGCATAGGTGAAAAATACCAATTTCTACCTTTGCCCCTTTTTTCCGCTGACTGAACGTTTGAAGATCTAAACACCTCAATCATATCATTCTTGTTTCATTTTGCTAAGATGTAAGAGATTACGGGCCAGATTTACTGAAGGATTGCAATGGTTTTCTTTACATGCAAAAGCAGGTGGTACAAGGAACACAATATCTACACTGGATATGTTAAACAGCACAAATCGGTTAAAATAGCTATTCGTGGATTCTGTCCTTTTGGTACAGTTAAATCCGTTCACGCACATGTGAATCAACTTACCCAAGGTATGCCTTAATTGTAACTGGCCACTTTCCATGAGGACTTTAAGAACTCCTGAAAATTGAACACAAATTGAATCAAATGTATTTGTATAGTGAATTTAGCAAATATTTGTCATAATATGCTTTACAATGGACCCAGGACTAAACCCTCACTAGGCCAAACCTAGGGTGATGGTGGCAAGGAAAACCCCCCTAGGTGTGACAGAAAGGAACAGACCTTGGGAGGAACCAGAATCAAGGGGGGAGACAATCGTCCTTTGGCAATTGTTCAATGTTAATGTTCATGTTAAAAAATTAACGGCAGCTTGCTGGCAGTCCTGAGGTTGTGTCTGGAATAGTGGGTGAGGCCAGGCGACCACGGTGGGATTTGGGGCAAGGATGGGGAGAAAAAAATGGAGAGCAGGCGGTTAGACAAGTGATAGATAGCAACATGGACCCCATTAGGGATTATGTAATGTGTGACTCCACCAAGAGTTTTCTATATCTGCAGAACTACTAGAAACAAAGAATGTAGTAATTTGCTGAGCACTGATATAATCTTGGTCATGTTCTATAAAAGGTATGTTAAAAAGAACTTTTATTTCCCAAACATGGCAACAGTCATCAGAACCAGTAGAAGGCACAGAGGATAAAGGCAGAACAGTATAAAACAGCAGAGGGTTTTTCAGTTAACTGAACATCAAGCAGTGAAGCAATATAGGTTGCACAGCCATACAATAATCATATTAGTGGAAAATATAAAAGAGGAATGTGAGCCCACAGATCAAATCTCTAGCCAGCTATGGTGAGGTTGCTCTCAATTTTACATTTGTTTCCTTCAGAAAGAAAATTAAGGAAAATTAACAATCCATATTTGGTTCTTTACTGTCTCGGGTACTGGATGATTAGTTTTTATACTTACACTTAGTGCCGTCCATAAAGAGACAAACATTTGCACGAGGGGCACTGAATGGTTTGATGAGTATGAAAACGCTGTGAATCATAAGCTCTGGCCCTCGCAGTCTCCAGATCTCCACCTAATTGAACACCTATGGGAGATTTTGGGTCGACGTGTTAGACTCCACCACCATCATCAAAACACCAAATGACTAAAAGTATCTGGAAACCCCTTGGTCTGGGGCTGTTTTTCATGGTTTGTGAAGGCAAATCTTAACCCCTTCGTGCAAGCCCCCTAGTGGTCAGCATGCGGGCGTGCCCAGATTACTGAACTCAGACATTCAGTGCTACTGCAACCAAAGTACGAGTTAAGGACAGAAACGCGTTGTTTTAGTTTCATAAGTAGACGATACACCACAACTATGCTGAATATGGAGTTTTGCAGCGCCACCATTGTCACTCTGGTTGTTCATTTAACATGCCCCCCTCCCTGCAGTCTCATCTACAACTACACTCCCCACCCATGACATAATGGACAATATTGTCTATCTTGGCATTAATAAAAATATTATTTCACCACTAAAAAATCGTATTCTGTCATATCAACAAGATAAACCCGACAATAGCCCTAAGATATGCCAATACAGCAGTGAAAACTCTGCTCACTGAATAACAAAATAAATGAGAAAAAGTTTTTTAAAATTATGCCATGTCATTCTACATTCAATATCTGGGACTAAACATTGAATAAATATACAATCTTACCACTGGTTTTACGCGTAGAGATGTCCCTTTTGCGAATGAGTGGTCATATATTGTCTTGGACAATCCGTTTGAGAAATATAGGCTACGCGCATTTGTGACGCCTGGGCTATCTTCAAAAATAGCTGTGCGTAATACCACACCTGCTGCTTACGGCGTTGTCGCCCTTTTTAGTGTAATTTGGCTTGATTTACAATTAATTTATTCAGTAGGTGAGAGTATAAGCTTTCTAACGATGTATAACATGTCTAATTTTGCTTTTGGAATAGCGTTTTTTTAGGTCAGCATAATTGAAAGTTTTCATATCATCGCATTTACTTACTGATAGCAGCAACAGATTTAATTCTGAAGTGCACAGAAACATCTGCTCTGGTTCAAGCAACTGCCTCCAGACTCATTGGATGGCCTCCGTCCTACAGCAAGACAATGATCCCAAACATACTGATAAAGCAACAGAGGATGTTTTCAAAGGACACTTGACTGCCCAAGTCATTCACCCAATCTGAATCCAGTTGATCATGCATTACATATGCTTAAAAGAAAATTGCAACTAGCCCAAAAACCAAGCCGGAGTATAGGAGTTGAAGATGGCTTCAGTACAGGCCTGGCAGAGCATCGCCAGTGAATATACTCAGTACATAGTGATATCTGTGGTTCACAGGCTTAAAGCAGTCATTGCATGCAAAGGATATGCGACAAAGTACCAAACATGATTACTTTCATTTACATAGCATTAAAATGTTCCAAACATTATGGTGCCTTGAAATAGGGGGCTATACATAGAATGCCCTGTAATTTCTATATGGTGTAACTAAAATGTGTAATAACGCTGAGAATCTGCACTTATAACCAAAAGTGAATAGTTGTTTGTTTTTGTTTTTTTGTGTTTTTTTTTTACAAATCTAAAATTGTGAAGTACAGTGCAAAATCAAGGGGAAAAAGTGTCTTTGTCCCAGAGATTATAGAGGGCACTGTATTACTTCTAATTTATTTTATAGCAAAATTTGCAAATGAGAGCATTTTTTATCCTGGACTGTGAGTATTAGTAAATTGATCATTAATGTGTCAGGTTGTGCGACTGCAACAGGGACACAATATAGTAAATATTGTTGTAATGGGACAGTTTACTTATAAAAAGCCTGTCCTTGTATATTTTACATGTTGTACCAATAAACAAATGGTTTCCCCTTATTTGTACATTTTCAATAGCTTCTACATCTTCCTTGTGGTGAGGAAATCAGCAATCACAAAAGTTAGTCATTAGCCAATCAAATTCTAGTCTTAAATATCCATAATGTTTTTGCTATGTCCTTTTTGCATTTGCACACTGTAAATATCTTGCTACTTGAATTCACTGTATTTTGGTTAGTGACAATAGGTTTTCCTCTTTCATGTCTTCCTCAGCTTATGATGGAGGAAAAGGCAAGTATTACAGTGGCATCTCAGGGCCGATTTGCTTCTTCCATCTCCTCACTCGAAGATTTGAATGGAGATGGTCTGAGGGATGTGGCTGTGGGGGCCCCGCTGGAGGGTGACCAGAAGGGGGCGGTGTATATTTATTTGGGAGACAGGCAGAGGGGCATACGACTTGAATATTGCCAGGTAAGAAAGAAACATATTGAAAACCTAGCCATAGATATTGAGTGTTTTTTATAGCAGCTCAACTTCAATTATTTTATAAAGTAATCTGTTTTGGTGATTTAATGTACAGCGTATAGCAGCCCAGGAAGTGTCATCTGGACTGAGGTTCTTTGGACAATCAATTGATGGTAGGATGGACTTGGGAGAAGATGGACTGACAGACATCATAGTGGGAGCATATGAAGAGGTTGTACTATTTAGGTGAGATTGACAGTTTTGGAAAGTGACTCATCTTTCTTTCTGTATATTTTAGAATACTCCATGCAGTTCATATTAACATATTAACCTTTTCCATCAAACCACTGTAGGTCCAGGCCCGTTGTCAATGTCTCTGCCCAACTTTACTTCAGCAAACCGCAAATCAGTACTGACAGATTTATCTGTCAGGAGAAGGAGAACATCTTAACTGTTGGCGCATTAGCAGTCTGCTTTGTGGTGAAAAATGCATTGAATAATGCTACAGGTAAATTGGGATTGGGTGCCTTTGAAGCATTCCATGTTTATACACTGTTACAATTTCATGCTGCTATACAAAAAGCCTTTCATTGGAGTTCCAGAGTAAAACACGTGGTGTTATCTTAGCTGAACCACCACACCCAGTTGTGAATCTGTTTGATGAATCTTTGACAATCAGTGTATTCACTGTTCAAAATATGGGGGAGCAACCATCTCTTCCTCATCCACTGTCTCAGTCTCTTTCACCATTCTAGAAATACCCTTGATAACCCGCTTGTGGTTCTGCTCCACCTAGCTATAGGCAGGCCTAACTATGTGAATATTTCACTATGCTGATGGGTGATTTCCCTGTTCCATGCTTTGTCTAGTGCTGGTTGAAAGGGATAAACCTTTCCTTATGCCAGAAAAAAAAAACAGCTGAATTGGAATTAAAACCACAACTAGCTAAAATTCACAGCTACAGTTGGCACTAGTTAGCTACTTCTGTAGCTGTGGCACATATCTACCATCCTGTAGGTTTTTACTCTAACCCTAACAAAGCACACCTCATTCAACAGCTACAGATCATGTTGACCAATCACATTTGAATACCCCTCCTAACGTTGCTAGCTGGATATCTAAAGATAACAGTACCATGAAAAGCACGCCCATGAGTGACAGTAAGAAGGCAGATTCGATTTTAGCTTAATTCTGTTATTCTGTATGTATTGTCAATTATGTAGTGCTTAGATTATGGCCTTAGAGAGGGAAACGGTGAATTTGATACAATATCATATTTGTTTCAAAGAATGTGGGCTGCCCAGCTTTATACAAGAATCTAAGCAAATGTCATTGGGGCAATTCAAAAACCTCTGATTCCCTAATCTCGGCTGATGATCAATGGGTTTTACCTCCTGCAGAGTTTGTCTCAGAAGAGACAAACCAGAAGACACAGGACACTATATTGGGGGTCAGAGACCCTGCATGGCTACACGCTTAACATTTCCCTTTAAGTTTGAATGCATTAGTTAGGTAGGCCAGTCCTTGTTATAAATGAGTCTGACCCCCTTCCCTTCTCCCCTACACCTTAACTCGGCATCACCAAATCAGGGCAAACATACTCAAGTTGCGCTGAGTAAAGTATTTAAGATGGCCATAGGAAAAAGTTGTTGCGGTTGGTTTCGGGCCTTGGAGAAGAAGCGTTTTTCTCTCTTTATTATGGTTACATCATCATAAATGCTCCAGGCCCACAAAGAAAATGTCCCTTCATTGGAAATGTAGTTACATCAGCCAATAATAACACTGGATACACATGAAAAATGGACATATATACAAGTGCACACATTTAAAAAACTTCACTAGCAGCTCTCTTTAATCGACTCACCGTTTAATTATTTATTCATTTTTTGCTTCCCACCCTTCATAATTGCTGATGCCATGCATGAAACAAACATACACAGAAAAAGGAAAGAATCCATACAAGACATTCCATCAAGGTCCATGAGAAGCAATTTACTCTTCCAAAGCATCCTGGAAAATAGCAAAATAGCAAAAATCCATAATAAAGCATTAATACATTCATGTTGACTGACTGAATAACATATACCTGAAGAAACAGTAAATTAAACCTTTACAGACTGCACAGACTGGGTAAACTGAAATCATATGCTTTAGCACTGACATCTTATGCAAAATCTGCCTCTCACTAAGCAAATACCCAAACTGCTCATCACAGGCCTATCGTTGCAAAATGTTGAACAACGCAAACTGGTCCAAGGGTTTGGGAAAATTAGCAAACAATTTCTCTCTAAAATAGTACGGCAACGCAGGGTGCTTTTCCCTGAATTTTCAACATGCTCTAGGAAATTTTTTTCCCCTCAAAAAAAAAATTACTTACTAAACGTTATTAATTAAAAATGTAAACTTGGTGGATATTTAGAAATTTCAAGTTTTCTGTGCTGTCTCTTTGTTTTCCAGGGTCAACAGATCTAGGGCTGACTGTGTCCTACCAGCTTGACCTAGACAGTGTGAGACAAAAGAGTCGAGCCTTTCTCAAGTCAAGCGACAAAGGGAGCAGGAAAAATCACTCTTCCCTGCAGCTGAAGCTAGGGCAGACCTGCCTCAACTACTCTCTCTACATGCCAGTAAGATGGAAAGAGCGAGCTAGGGATAAATTGTACCGAGAAATAAATGAAAAGTCAACAGAACAAACAGGAAAAGAGAAATTTAATCATGAGAAGAAAAATGTAGGGAAGGGTGAAGATTAACAATTCCGTCAAATGTGTCATCATATCCTTTGCATCTAATATTCTTGGTGCAATTTAATATGGTGTGTAGTTTATTGTTCCTTCAGTTATAGCAATTACATTGTTACAGAAAAGTTTAATTGATGTCTTTTTTTCTGTAAATTTAAATTCACTGTAAGTTACCACTGTATCACACTGACCCCATTCAAGGAGTCCTTTAGCTGAAGCATGTGCATTCCTCCAATGCACACACTACAAGCTATTGACTTTTTCTTCAGTCCAGGCCGCACATTATTAAAGGAGGTATGTGCAGAGGTGTAGCTCTCACTGATGACAAATGCAAGACAGAAAACCTGAGTCAGGCCAAAGTTAATTTGTATCATATGGTACTTTTTAGTTTGCATTTCCACACTTGATGCTTTTCAAATTTTAGTCCTTTATAATAATAATTGAATAAGGTATTAACAATTGATAGCCTGTGGGTACCTGGCATGTTACGGAGAGGAACCCATGGAAGTGTGCCTGACATAAACCCTCCCAGCCCCTGGGGTTATGCAGCCAAATGTTTCCCACCACTGTGGACTCTGGGTCTTTGTCACCCAAAACAGAGCTTAAGTTTGTAACTGCTGTACTTCAGCAATAGTGCCATATCTCAGTCTATGTGGGGTTTGATCCCATGTATATAAACACAAAAGCAAACGAAATGAAACAGAAAAATAATGCTCAATCTCTTTTTTTTGCAGGACTGTGTGAAAGACACTGTGTCACCCATGACCATTAAACTCAACTTTTCCCAATCTGACAGCCCTCAACACATTCACAATACTGTTCTCAACACTGACAGCAAAAATGTAACTCTGATTGAGGTACATTTCCCCTGGGATTTTATTAGATGTTCGGGCAAAGTGGCAGACTGTGTGGCGCATTCTCAACCCATATACAAATCCCCCAATCAGGAAACATGACTGCATTGGAATGTACACTCAGTGGCATCTTTATTGGGTACACCTGTTTAGTCCTGGGTAGGACCCCTTTTGCCTCCAGAGCAGCTGAATTGTTTGCTGACTCAATAGCGTAATGTTTGCACAAGGCAGGATGGATCAATGGATTCATGTGGTTTATGCCAAATTCTGACTCATCTGTATGTTTCATCAGAAATGGATATTTGTGAGACCAGGCAACATTTTTCCAATCTTTAATCATCCAGCTTTGGCGTTCACTTGCCTACTGTAGTCTCATCTTCCCGTTCTTAGCTGACAGTACTGGTTCCCGGTGTGGTATTCTACTGTTGTAGCTAATCCACTTCAAGGTTTGATGCATTGCACTTTCAGAGATGCCCCTCTACACTAAACTGTTGTAAACAACTGTTGTTTGAACATTTGTAGCCTTTCAGTTAGGTTGAATAATTCTGCCCATTCTACTCTGACTTCTCTCATCAAAGTGTTTCCAACCACACAACTGCTGCTCACTGGATGTTTCCTGTTTATCACACCATTCTCTGTAAACTCTGGAGTCTGTAATGTGTGAACAAGGAGGGCAGAAGTTTCTGAGATGCTGGAACCACCATGTCTGTCACCAACCATGCTGTCTTACCACAGTCAAAGTTGCTTTTATCATGCTTCTTGCTCATTCTACTGTTTGATCACACAACAACTAAACCTCTTTCCCATGTCTGCACGTTCTATGTATTGAGTAGGAGCCACTTGGTTTGCTGTTTGGAGCAGGCTATTTGTATTGATGAGCAGGTGTACCTAATAAAGTGACCACATGCTTTTGCTTTAAATTGGGATGCTTGAATGCCCACACACCTGACATTGTAAACCCAGCTGGTTGTTAGAAACTTCTGTAAGCAATCAAAATATCCATCATTGTACATAAAAAATGGGCCAATTGAAAACATGCACAGACAACAACTGAAATGATATAGAAATACTCCAGGAAATGAACAATCACTTTTATATACTTGCTGACGTCTGGTATAGAATAACTTGTTGGGATGGGATGTGAAAGGATCTTGGTTCAGAATGTTGACATTACTCATGTCAAGGGGTCCAAATACATATGGCTGTTGTGAAAGCTGGTGGGAACTCAAAACTGAATAACTGACAGTATTAACAAATACCTTGGAGACATCAGTATATTTTGTGAAGGGTGTTCTGAGAATGTCAATATTGTTATTAACTTATTCTCTACACACCAGGTTCCATTCGAAAAGAACTGTAAAGGGAATGAGACCTGTATCTCTCAGCTGGAGCTGGACGTTAATTCCACGTATGTATCTGCTAAACAATAATTGTGAAACTGTGTTGTACTATGAAACTAGTATTATCATGTGTGGTATAACCTATATACATTGCCATGATGTATACAGGTTATACATCCTGGTTTCCTCTATTACTGCATATTTGTCACACTGAACGGTTTCAGTTCTTTCAACAAAATGTAATATTAGACAAAGGGAACTTGAGTAAACACAAAACACGTTTTTAAAATTATAATTTATGTTATGAAAAAGTTATCAAAAGTTATCACTCTTATGACCCCAGTTTGTGTTTACATTTGTTACTTTTGCGTGTGTTTCTTTGTTCCGGTCATCATCTGATTGGTTGTTTCTGTATCCGGTTGCTTGGCTTGAAAAAGCTGCCGTTTACTGCCTACCAGCAGAGACTAGCTTTTCAAACTCGTGGTTGGTGTGGTGTGATTAGTGATTGCTTCGTTTGACTTCGCATATTTGACCCTATCTTTGTTTGACTCCGATTCCCATCTAGCCCTTCTGGTTTGTTTGCTGATTTGATCTTGTGTATGACCATTGACTCGTTTCCTTCAACTCCGATTCTTTCCTTAGCCCTTCTAGTTTGTTTGCCCTGTGATTTTGTTTTTCTGACCATTCGCTCTTGTATTCAATTCCGATTCTCACCTAGCCCCTCTGCTTTGTTTGCTGATTGGATTTCATGTTTGACCGTATGCTCGTTTTTGACTTCAACTCATGTGTTGCTCTTTCCGTATAGTGCTCCGGTTAGTTAGTGTGTTCCTAGCTGGACTAAAAATCCTTCCATCGGGGCACAAGTTTGTTATTTTGTTTTGTTATTTCTTTTATTGTTTTTGAAGCTACCCTGGGTGGAGATCTAACGCTCCGAAGGGGGTACGCTATTCGGGCTTGTAGTTTCCAACTATCAGCTAATTGTCCAAAGTTCAGCGTTCAAAGTCGCCCCGTGCCCAGCAGCCTCTGAAGACTAGCCAGCAACCAGTTATATTTGGATAGGCAGATAGGGACCGGAGTTATTTATCGGTTCGTAGTACATTTCCCTACTCATTTCCCTTTCATTCACCCTGTTACGGCCTGACCCTAGACCAGGTCGTAACAATCACACTAATGTGAAAAAGGTAATTGCCCCCTTAAACTGAATAACTGATTGTACCACCTTTAACTGCAATAACTGCAACCAAATGCTTCCTATTATTTGATATTTGATATCACATCACTGTGGAGGAATTTTATCCCTTTTCTTCTTCTTTGCAGAACTGCCTTAATTCAGACAAATTGATAGGTCTTCAAGCATGAACTGCTTGTTTTAGGTCCTGCCACAACATCTCTATTGGGTTCAAGTCAGGACATTGGCTAGGCCACTGTTATGACCCATGTGAAAGTAGCTGGTTGTCCTCAGTTGCCAGAAGCAAATAATTTATTTTATTCTAGGCAACAGGGTGTTATGGAACCCTAAAAAGTATTTGTGTAACATGAGAGGTCATATTATTTGTTGATGTAGATTTCGTATTACATTTGATGACAATGTAACGCTAAATTACATAGCTATTTGCACAGCTAACGCTAGCTACCGGACCATGTCAAGAAAGGCAACATTAGTTTAGACAACGTTGCGCACAGTAGCCATCTCTCATATCAGGCAACGTTGCATTAGCTAGCTAGCTAGCTAATGTAATTAACATAATCTAATGTCAGCTAACAAATAGAAAAAACGCTAGCTAACGCTATCGACCGGTACCGACCTCGCAACCCGTCTCTGGAATGCAACGCTACCTGGTTGCAACGTTGCAATGTAACTAACTAAAGGCCACTTCAGATCAATGATTCGCAACGAGACGGGATGCAACTTGCACAGCTTAAGTTAGCCTAATGTTAGACAATGAATGAGTATGTACATAACGTTACTTTTATAACAACCATTTTTTATTTAGTAAATATTAAGTGTTATAGTTGGCATGGCCCAGGTGCCAACTGGCTGACGTCACACAGGCGACACTGGTTGGATCCGGTTGGATCTCTGGGAAGTGAGGTCCAAAAACACACCTGCAATTACCGCTTCTCGCCATTGGTACCGCCAAAGAGAACGAAACGGAGATCTTCGAGATTGTAACTTTAAGCAACTAGCCTTTATTTCATGGTATTTACTTGCATATGTTTTACCATTGAGTACCATCATTGTGTCACCCCATTTTTAGCTGTGCAAAAGAAAGTTACTTGATGAAATTATATCAAAATCAGGGTAAATCAAAATCAAGTCTAACGTTTGTTTGGATAGCCAAGAACTGCATCAAGATTACGACCCATTGATATCACCTTTGGTGTGTTCTTTGGAAATGCCTTTCCGTGCCTTTACTGCAGCCAATTACAGTTGATCAGTGTTTTAGGGTTTTTCTTCACAGCTCTTAGAATTTGTCTGTCATCAACTGCAGTTGTCTTATCTAGCTGACCTGTATGCCATCTGCCAGTGGTTTCAAGACTCTCTGAACTGCTGATAGACTTGATATACCAAGCTTCTATGGTATCTTTCTTAATTAATTTTGTCTTATCGACTTACAGTAGTTGTTTTTCAGCCATAGTTAGTCCTGTGGTCTTCTGACTCCAAATGCTCTCTCCACAGATTAAATCAAAGTCTAAAACCAAGACTACACACTCACTGCTTGTTTATGTGTGAACAATCTGTACAAAAGAAACATCTGAGAAACAGTTAACACCTGTCAGTCATCCATTAACTTCCTTTTACATAGCTGCAGCGGCGACTAGTGAGCTGAAAATTGGTGGGGCGCAAAACTTTCCTTTAAACTAATCATTGATCTCAACCTGTTTTCATTAATTTGCCTTTATTATCAAGCGTGCCAACAATCGGACTAATCAAATGGCAAGTAGCCTAACACACAGTGTCTTCATACCGTGCTAGGGGGATTAAATCATAAATTCAATTTATTCGTCAAAAATCAGTTTTAATCACCAAGTAGCCTACACTTAACAAACAAGATACACCAGTCTTTTATCTACCGTGTTAGCTTTCAGAATAACCAGCAAAAACAAAACCTGCACTTCAAGATTGTTTACAATCTATGCATTGCTGATATTTGCCATGAATACGAGTGTGGAGAAAGCAGTGCATATATCCGCAAATAATGTTGATTAAGAATGGGCACAATTTCGTACTGCAAATGAAAATAAATATAGGCTAAAACTCGCTAAAACTGCCTATTTGGGGAGAGCTGGCTATATATGATAGTATTGAGTAGCCTATTTTGTGGATTAATTGTATTGATACACAAGGAAAATCAGGGGAAGTTTCCACCACTGCTTAGTGATTAAAACAGGTTTTTCTAAATCGCATTTATCATTTAACCTCTCTAACACAATGCGAAGAAGCTGTGTATCACTTTCCAATTGATTAGTCAGATTGTTTGCATGCTTGTTAATCACTGAAAATTAATTAATACAGTTTCAGTCAATGATTAGTTTAAAGGAAAGTTTTGCGCCCCACCACTTTTCAGCTCACCAGTCGCCGCTGCATAGCTGAAAATGGGGGGACTCAACAGAACAACAGTTGTTGTAATATGTATTGTAATATGTATATCATATATATATATATATATATATATATATATATATACCCCACGACATATTGACATTAGTACTTTCATCAATGCATAGATAGTTTGTGCTTTAAAACTATAAATTTTGGTTATGTCCCGAAATGTGTGCTAGATAATTGGGAGCCTGACACCAGAGAGGAATTGCAATGCAATTGATGGTCAGCAGGGACAGCTCATGTTGCTAGTATGCACACATGTAAATACAATGGGGTAGGCTCTACAAAATGACTTGTGTTGTACCAAAGTGAAAGATCCCTTTAAGTGCGTAGCAAAAATAACAAATTTCACTCTGCTGCTCCCATACTATTGGAGGGATAGTAACATTAACTATCAAGGGCATGGGGTAGGAATCAGTTTATCAGGTATATTGCCATATATTCTGTTATAATACTATACCACTGGTCACAGTATTAAATTGAAAAGGATAAACAAATAATAGTAGTAATATCTCCTTAATAACTGATACTATTGACTAGAATATAGATGTTTCTGAAAACCAAAAAAATATCTGTTCGAGTTGAAAAGATTAAATAAGTATCCAGCTGAAGTGCTACATAACAAGGGGCTGAATTGAATTCCTTATAGAGAGACCAGGATGTATTTTGAAAATACAGTCATACCTCTTTTTGAAATATAAAGGTTTTTAAAATACATGTTTGGAATACTTATAATGGAAACTTCCCATACCTGACAGGAAAACACAAATGTAGCTATTGCAATTCATGTTCGTCTTTTTTTCGTTCTTTGGAGGTTACTGATACTTTGTATCTTTATCTTTGTATATTGTTTTGATCTTATCTAAATAGACACAAATTGCACAAATCAGTAACATAACTTGGAGTGTGGTGTAAATCTAAGCTATTTATTATATCAAATATGTTTATATGTTTTTTGTCATAGATGCATTTGTTTGTTCTGTAAGTCAAAACACCATATTGTTTCTTCCCCTTAGGACTTCCACTCTGCTAGTGGTTGACCAAGACTATTTCAATGTGACAGGGAAGTTGTTCAATCATGGGGATGACTCCTATAATACCAGCATCACCTTCCGCTACCCTCCTGGGCTATCCTTTTCCAAGATGGAAGTTGAAGAGGTAATCTGTACAAGGCAATATTTGATATTAATTAATGAATTATAATTAAGCATTAAGTATGTGGGAAGTTATCTTGACACTTCAGAACAGTTGGTGTAATGTTAAACATTTAATTTTTAAGAAGTGTTTTGAGTGATTGCATAAATGCTGAAATGGCAAGATGGAAAAACAGGTGGATTTCCCTGAAATAAATTAAGGAAACAAGGTAATTGATTAGATTGTGTGAGGAATATGGTTGAAATTAGTTGTAAATTGGCTTAATTTTGATGTTGATAATATAATACTTTTTAGATTATTACATATTTGCAGAAATTCTGTGTAACGTTTTGTAAGTGTAATATAATATGAGCTCCGTTATGGTTGAAATAAACCCCCCCCCCCCCCCCCACATTAGGGCACCGTAAAATTTGGGACACATTAGTGTTATGTAAATGGAAGTAGTCATGTTCAGTACTTGACATGCATATACTTTGCATGCAATGACTGCTTGAAGTCTGTGACCTACTGTATAGACATACTGTACATATAATACATCTAGCTAACAATACGGTCTGAAACCATAACATATTAGCAAGTATATAAGTTAGCAAGTATAAACCCATACATTAAGCTAACATTAACCAGAAATAGAAAGTTCGATTTCTAAATATAGCTAATGTTAGCTACTTGCAGTAGCGCTCTTACTCAAAAATTAACGGATCACATTGATATAACTAGCTAATTACTGAGCAAAGGCAGACCAATTTAACACAATTTAAATACACAAAACAAATTGTGAAAAGGAATTTATTAATGTTCATTGTTCCATATCAAATTAGTCAGTTATCTCGCTGTTTTACATTGGAGAGCTGACCAAACTTATAATGAACGCTACTGCATTAATATCATATAATGTCCCTTTATTAAGTATTTGCTGACTAACTAAAGCTCAAACATCAGATTAAAGGAACACTAAGGGATACAAGGAATACAATAAGCAATCAAAAATGCAGTGTCATGCTCCAGCTCACAAACTATGGGTAGCCACAGGTATGTGTTAAATCTGTGTCATTTCTGCTTTTGGAATTAGCATTAACTGGCTAGCGTTCTTTATCGAACCATTAGTGGCTGTCGTATGGCAAAGTAATTGTATCGAAGGAATACAAATTCTCAACATACACCTTAAAATCAGCTTATACGCAGATGACGTACTGCTTCATCTACAAAATCCACAGACGTCACTTGAAGAAGTCATTAAACTAATAAACACATTTACCAAAATATCAAATTATTCTTTCAATTGGTCTAAATCCACTATATTACCACTTAGAAAAGAGAGTTGGGATTCGGCAGCCCAAATTCCACCCATTCCTTTATCCACTGGCACTATCAGGTATCTTAGTATTAATATTTGCACCAAGCTGTCAGACCTGGCCCATTCAAATTTCAATCCACTACTAAGCTACAAGTTATCACCAATTGTATCCACCCTATGGAGCAAAGTAACACATGGATAACATGCAAAGACATAAACATCTCGGACCTCCCATTTATCAACCCTCCCATTAAACGCCATAACTGTCTCAAAAGCATTGCCATAGCAACGGCTCTGTAAACAGTTGTGCAGGTCGTTCTGAATAAGATTGTCTGCTAAATTCCAGTAATGTAATATAATGGCTGTGACAGGTTGGTGGAAAGCTCACAAAGTCACTAGATCACCAATGGCACCATGCAAATACACTCAATTGTGGAATAACCCTCACTTTGTACTTAACCACTGTAAAAACAAAAAACAAAAAAAAAAACACTGTACTTCACATATTGGAAACAAGCATTGCACAACTTCAGCACTTTATTCAAAACAATACTTTTATGACATTTGAGGACCTGGTCCAGAAGGAAAATATTGGCAACAAATCCTTTCTTCAATATCATCAACTTAAATCCATTATCACATACATCAAAAATCAATATAACACAATATTATTTACATCCTCCTGCTCTAGAAGAAGACATTTTTAAAATATCAAATTCCACAAAAATCCTTTCAAAATTATATAAACTGCTCAGCTACTTGGACTTGAAAATATCTGGATGACTTGAAAAAAAACTGGATGACTACCAGTACTAACTTGCAACTTATTCAATATAAAATAAACCACAGAATACACATAATAATAATAATAATAATAATAATAATAATAATAATAATAATTCACCTTTTTTGGAATCAGGAACTTGTTCACTCTGTCCCACCCACACCCCAGATGACTATATTCATGCAATTTGGCAGTGTCCACCTGTACTTAATTTCTGGCAATAAGCAATGAATAGACTGTTATCTCGTCTAGGCTGATAAATTCCACTCTCCACACCCCTCAGTCTACTCGGAGATGTGTCAACAACCATTATTCCCAGTCACCTCATCCGAATTACTGTCATTGCCATAACTATTGCCAAAAACCATCCTCCTCAAGTGGAAAACAAGAAAGAAACTAAACACTACACAATGGATTGAACTTCTCACTGAATACAGTGCCTTCGGAAAGTATTCAGATCCCTTCACTTTTTCCACATTTTGTTACGTTACAGATTTATTCTAAAATTGATTAAATAAATTTTTTAAAGTATTGAGACCCTTTGCTATGACACACAGAATTGAGCTCTGGTGCATCCTGTTTCCATTGATCATATGTCAGATGTTTCTACAACGTGATTGATCCACCTGTGGTAAATTCAATTGATTGGACATGATTTGGAAAGGCATACACCTGTATATAAGGTCCCACAGTTGACAATGCATGTCAGAGCAAAAACCAAGCCATGAAGTTGAAAGAATTGTCTGTAGACCTCAGAGACAGGATTGTGTTGAGGTACAGATCTGGGGAAGGGTACAAAAATATTTCTGCGGCATTGAAGGTCCCGAAGAACACAGTGGCCTCCATCATTCTTAAGAGGAAGAAGTTAGGAACCTCCAGGACTCTTCCTAGATCTGACTGCCTGGTCAAACTGAGCAATCAGGGGAGAAGGGCCTTGGTCAGGGAGGTGAACAAGAACCTCAGAGTTCGAATTACGGAGGGGATTGGAGGGGTCTGGCCCCCCTAATTAAGACTTGGACCCCCCAAAAGAGGTAAAAACAACAGGTCGGGGGGGTTGAAACATTTATATATCCCTCTTACCTGTAATCGTAAATATTACAACATATTTAGATACCAACCCTAGTGATGCCACTGATGGGAAATATATTGTCACCTAAATAAATCTCTTAGCTATTATTTTGAAATGACCTTTTACGGAAATAAAGTAGATACCCTAATTGACTTAACACAGGTGATGTATGGTAACATGAAATGTGAGTTTGAATAACTTTGGCCTAGGTGTATGTAAACTTTTGCTCTCAACTGGATATCTGAGTATCATCCGCATAGCAGTGAAACTATGCCATGTGCCTGGATAATATTGCCAAGGGGTAGAATATATAATGAGAAAAGTACTGGCACTACTCCTTGTGGAATACCATATTTCATTGTTGAATAGCTGGACTCTTCTTTCAATTTAACAAACTGCTTCTGGTCACATAAGTATCTAAACCATGCGCGTGCCTGTCCATGAAGTTCAACACAGGCCTTGAGTCTGTCCAGTAGAATTCCATGATCTATTGTATAAGGTCAAGCATTTATTATTTATAATTTATTGTCTGCCAATTTATTATTCACAACGTGCATACAACTTGCACGCACCACCGGCAAAATTGCAACTTTGAAAAATTTATTACAGCCATTCTGTTCGACTAATTTTTTCAACATGTCTACCACCTCATTTTGAACAAATAATATCATAGAACCCCTTGTGTATGGCTTATTGATTTCCGCCATTTTGAATTCTTTGAAAAACAAACTTTTTCATACTTCTCCTGGTGTTTGTCTGATTCTCACCACATTTGGCATGTTTGGTCTACAGCATGCGTGTAAAGGAAATATTGATATCTCAAAAGATGTCCACAGGCCGACCACACCAGAAATACGTGTTTGTGTCGATTCTGATGATACTTCACAGTATTATGGACAGCAATATTGTGGACGAACAAACACAGCCTCGCAGTGTTATAGTGCAGTATGGCCTGAAGGGGGTGCTTTTTGAAAAATACTCATTTACATAGGCTCCATGAGGCCAAATTGTAATGAATTTAACCAGAACCCTCAGAAGGCTTCCCTTACACACCCCTCAATGCAAGATTCTTAAATATAATCAATTATGAATATGCAGAAATTGTGGAAAAGATATTTGATCTACTTTAAATCTGACCACTGTTCAGATCATGTATGTCACATTTTGTGCACCTACCACCTACTGCACCACTTCAAACGTTTAAATTGCAATGTTTAAATTATTATTGCACATGTATCTTTACATCCAATGAACACCACATTCGGTATGGATCATACTTGGATAAGGTTTGCAGTCCATGATGCAGTTTAAGTGAATATGATAAATTTTGGCTGAGCAACAATGACTTCTATAATATAATTCAGTTCACATACAGAGAATTCCTTTTTTGGCAGGAGCTGCAACAAGCAGGCCATAACCCCCCCGCCACCCCAACACACACACACACTCACACACACACAACTACAGTGTGCGGTTCCTGAGCCCCTTAACATACTGTATAACTATATTCTGTTTTCTATGGTATGATGACAGCCTTGGAAATCGTTTTATTTTTTAGTTAAATAACAAATAACAAATATATCGGACATTTTGAGGTTAAACACAACATCCCTGATGCCTGGAATACATCCAAATAACAATATTGAGTGTATTCATTAGGCTAAGAGACTTCCTAAAATACTTCCATGTACAGAGATCACCTTTGAAATTATTTTCTCAGCTGGTCATTGCAACCTGGTTAACTTGGCAACAATTTAATTTCCATGGAAAGCATGCATAATATGCTGTAACTGCAAAAATTACAGCAAAAACTTAAAGAAAACTTGCTTTCACTTTCTATGCAGGCCAATGTCTCTAAGCACAAACAGATCAACTGCACCATCCAAAAGATATATATAAAAAGATATATGATCATTTCTCCCTTCAGGACAGCACTGTTGGGCAGCAGTTAATATTATGGTCCTGATTGTAAAGGTGACAAAGCTTTTATTGAAAGAAGGTATTACTCATAGCAACACTATCATAACTTCACGTCTATGTCTTAAACCAATTTAGGGAAGGTAATTATTCTCTGCTACCATAAGTAGCACTACATGTAGGCTACAGCTACAGTGCATGTGCAAAGACTGTGATGAACTGCATGTGGGACTCTAGTGATTGTGGGCACTAGTGATTGTCTCTGTGCATACACTGAGTGCTGTGTGTCAACTGTGGCTGAACCCAGGGAATATCAGTTTTAATCCATAGCCTACATTTTTTGTTTTGGAGCAGCATGCTTTACTTGCATTTCACATTACATGAGCGCTTGTAGATGAGAACGGTGATGGCAGGAAAGCAAGGATGGGCACCACCAGGCCACGAGGGAGGGGTCAGCAACTCAAAGGGGCACTTTTGCTCCAGAGTGGCAAATTGGATTGTGTTTCAGCACAGTTATGACCTCACGGGTGCACGTGCCAGGCAGAGAGAAACAAAGGACTGGACCTTGTACACTCTGAGTGTCTCCCTCTCCCATTGCAGCATGCAGTGTACCCCCACAGCACACCTGTGGTATGCATACAACTAAATTGTTGCAAAACTTTGTTTATATTTTTGCAGACATTTCAGATTGCGCACAATGCTCAGCAGTTCACCCTTGGTGCTTGGCCCTCCACAATGCTACTTGCAGCTATAATAAATAAAGGTTGCACTAATGTGTGCTGACAAATAAGAAAACATTGATGTTTTACTGTACTATTCTCTCTGTGGCAGGCCACCAGGAGGACACTCATCAGCTGTTCTGGCCTGGAAGGCCAAAATGACACTTTCTGCACTGTGAGCCTTCCTGTCTACCCCAGCAAAGCATATGTAAGTAATTTTGCATATCTGTTGAAACAACATGATTGTTAGCATATAAATGTTCAAGACAGAATGTGAAGTCACCAGTTGTTGTGAAACAATAAGGTTAGGTGGGGGGTGGGGGGGGTGGCTATTGGTCTTTAGCTCATTGGCCTAGCTGTAGCTCTTGTCAGTGCCCTAGCCTTTGAGGGGCCCAAAGCAGGATTTGATTTGGCCCACCCTCTCCCAAATCAATTGACATTTTTATGAACACAACACACATACAATTTGCTAATTATTAAAACTAAAGAGGGACCTGTTAACAATGTCTCAATACCTTTAACTGTCAGCTCTATCTACTGTTTCAGTGTGTATCCCTGAAACAAGATGAAGATGAAAAACAATTGAGAATGTCAGTTCAGAACAATAAATATCCATATTCTACTGCAAGAAAACCATTTTATTTTAATTCACAGATAAAACTTTCACAGATAAATATGGTTTATGCCCCATACCTTTATTATATGGAATTATTAAACTATAAATTCATTTTTATCATGGATGAATGACACTTTCATTCATAAACGTAATCTAGCAGAGGTAAATGGAAATAAGTAACCACACATAATGTTTTAACCATTTTGAATTGAAATAAAGATTACATATATTGATTATTTTTCCATAAGTTATATTTTGTAGTGCTTTAAAATCACAATAATGTCCTGGGTATGTTTGACCCAGGCTAACTGTTTCACAGGTGCAAATAAATAAACAGAACACAATCATTAAAAGGTGATTAAAAAGTCGACAGATATGGCCCAATAATGGGGGGAAAAATATGCTATCATACAATCATTGGTCATATTTGTTGAAATTTTCAAAACGTTTTTTTGATTATTCCTTTGTAAATTTGGTTGTGAATATAAGGGAGATTTTCACAACATAGAACAGTGCAATGCTACATTTAACCCACTAACCGAGCAATGGCTTGATTACTGATGTTTTTTTACTCCTTTCTCTTTCTCTTTTCAGCAAGTTCATTTTGAGACATTATGAACCTGTAACTTTGCCTAATCACTACTAACAAACAAATCTTTAGAACTACCAAATAAGAATTTTTAAAATATATATATTTTTATCACACTAAATAATGCCATTATTATATATATATATATATATGTAAGGTTTGTAAGATTCAACATTTATTTAATAGGACTAAATATTTGTAATGTTTATCTGTATTCATTTATGCATCCCTCACTTTTCTGCAGTGTAAAAGCTTTTCAGCTTGTTCTGCACTATGTTTCACTTAATGCACCTCCCTCATGTGCAGTTAGATGACGTTGTAATGTCACACTTCTGAGCAATGAGTCTTAAAAGTCCCAGTTCAAGGAACGATTATCATAATTTCTGCATTTCAGCAAAGATTTTCTTGACAACCTAAGAGTCCTCTGGGATGCTGTTAAAGGCTTTATTAGAGCCTTTATTCTCTTCTCTATTTAGAAGAAAATTAAATCACTGAATTTATGTAATTTTAAATTTAAATTGATAGTTTTTAGAACAATCGATGCAGTACAACTATTCAGATAATCTTGCTCTGCAATGTGAAATGGTACAGAAAGAAATTAATGCACTCAACTCAACATGCCAAATTTCTTATACATTAAACCAGGCAATGTTATTATTTTAATGGGTCCAGACCAAGTCATCTGCTAGCCATGAGACTAACAGCACTTTGTGGACATGGAGTATATATAATGTTTTTTGTGAGTACAATATACAAGCACTTATTGCCAGAGATGTCCACAGATGTCAAGAGAGGATCTCCGGCCTTAGGTGCTCCTATATTGTATTTCTTAACAAAGCAGCTGTACAGGAAAGGCAATAAAGCAAAGTGCCAGGCTTGGACGGGAATCCACATATCCAATATTTTCTTGCATTCTTGGATCTTCTAGGCCCCTTGCTTCTTAACATGATTAATTTTGCTGTTGAGAAGGGCATTTTTTCAAGTGATGCAAATATTATATCTCTTGTTAAAGATTGACAGGAACCTGAATGAGTGTGCAAGCTACAGACCCCTCTCACTCTTAACCCCTTTGCGCAGACGCCAAATCTGCCCAATCATTGCCCATTTAGGGGGTACCTTATTTAAAGCTTTATAACTCCAGTTGGGAGCATCACAGAGACTTGAAAAATGCACATGAAGCAGGACATTTGTACGATTTACAGTGCTAAGATTAGATTTGTTTATATTCATAATTTAGGAAGAAATAAAGCGCCACAAATGCAATTGTCTTTTTTAGTTTGCAATGAGAAATACTGAGAGATCCCATATATAAAGCAGGTTAAACTATGCATGTCCTGGATCAAAAACTCCTTGACCACAAGTGTGTAAAATGTAAGGGTGGATATGCAGAACTACTAAAGATCTATGAAGCAAAAAGTAAGCAGTGTACCCAGTGTCTCCAAATCTATCTAAAATGTGTGTGTACTGTTTTGACTCAAGACACTCACTGTTACATCATTTTCAAGTGGGAATTACAAGCTTCCCATCAGTACAGTGGTCTAACATATCTAGGGGACCAGCAATATATTCAAAATCTCTCCAAAAATGAATAAAATGCTTTTTGTCCATTATAAAGTATATAAATGTGCCCCCTATGAAGGTTTAAGATTAAACATTGATATTGGATTTTAAAATAATGCAAAAACAAAGTCCCACAACGTGGTACAGTACTTAAATGTGTAATCATTAAGTCTCGTATGTTTTTCTGTACTTTACAGCATGTAATGTTTTCTTGTATGGGGATGGGATGACATTAAAACAATTTTCAACCGTACACCACGTTTTGGCGATGCTCCAGCTCAGGTCACATCCGGTGCTTGAAACAGAAACCCTACAGAAACCCAGTTAACGACTTAGCTACTTACGTTACAGTGTGAAATATCCTTATTATAAAATACCATTAACCTATTTAAAGACACTCAATTTCAGAACTTACGTATATAACTGAAATAATTTGAGAAGTAACACTTACATATGGACAATGAAATATTATCTGTGTTCAGTAGATAATGACAGGGACAGAGAATCAATGCTGTTGTTCTCATTCTGACAGTCCAGAAATCAGTGTATCGGCTAGGTCTATCAGCAAACATATGCCTTAGCCAAGATCTCTAGGATAATAATATTTCCTAAAAAAGACTAAACTGATCGATAAAGTTCTGCCGGGTGCAGTGTCTTTTACTGCTACCACAGAGTGAATACGTAAGTTGGTGATGATGAGAGCAAAATTTCATTTATGCTGGGCTATAAAAACACTATTCCAAAAGTAAAATTAGACATATTATACATTGTTAGAAAGCTTATTCTGTCACCTTTTGGATAAATTATTTGTCAATCAAGTCAGATTGTACTACAAAGGGCGACAACAGGGGAGGTATTACACACAGCTATTTTGGAAGGTACCCAGGCGTCACACATCAGCGTATTGTTCAGAAATGTATTGTCAAGACAATATATGACCACTCAGTCTCGAAAGGGACATCTATTTGTGTAAAACCAATGGTAAGGTTGTATCTTTATTCCATATTTAGTCACAGATATTGATGGTAGAATGACATGGTCTTATTTTAGAAAGATTTGTGTCTATTGTGTTATTCAGTGAGCAGCGTTTTCACTGCTGTATTGGCATGTCTTAGGGCTATTGTTTTGGTTTATCTTGTTGCTATGACGGAATATGAATTTTTAGTGGTGAAAGAATATTTTTATGAATACCCAGTTAGACACTATTGTCCAGCATGTCGTGGGTGGGGGATGTAGTTGCTGATGAGACTGCACGGAGAGGGTGCTTGGTAAGTGTTCGACCAGTTGATGCTTAGAAACTCCGTCTTTGGCATAGTTGTCCTGAATCGTCTACTAATAAAGCCCAAACACAGAGTTTGTGTTTTCAACTCATAGTTTGGTTGTAGGAGCACTGAAAGTATGGATGCTGGCATCATGGCCACTCGGGGATTGCACCAACAAGTTAAATTCTGATGTTAATGCAATAGTATTATCACTCCATCTAATGGTCATATGGCCAAGCTTGTACACTGTGACCAGCTTTATTAGAACCGAACTTGCTTCTGACAATCTTAGTAGACACAACATCAACATAAAGTCTCCCATAGCCATATTATCATTTAACGCAATAATGGCCCTATCACTGGTCATGACTGGAGACTATGGCCTTTGGTGTAGATTTTATTAGAGTGACAATAGTTTTATGTGCCAATCCAACAGCCAACTGCTCTCTTGAATTTCCCAAGGTACTCACCAAGAATATCCCCTTAGTTGTTCACTCTTTTCCTTGATCATTTAGCTCAGGCTGTCCATCAAACAGTTAACATTATCTAATCTCAAGCAACAATACTAAACATAACATTTTTTTTCCTTACGGTGATGATATGCTGCTGTTTGTAGAAAATGCTCCTCAGTCAGTTAAATAATTACTATCCATCTTTCATCATTATAGTACCGTATTCAGCTTTAAAATAAACTTGCTGAATGATGCAATGAGGAATATTAGTTTACATCCTACGATGATTCTCTGGCAGTTTTGGATGGAGGCTGTCAACTTTCAACAACCTGCCATGTGATTTGTAGCCTGTAGGCCTAAGCATTTTAAGCATATTTCCAAATGCTGGGAGAAACGAAGTATCATCTGAATGCAATCAGATGTTTGATGGGCCCTGTTGATGTCGAGTGCTCCTTCCCTGTTACAGTAGGTTAATGTTGTTCATGTCAACACATTCTCAGAAAAAAGGTGAATGTGCCTAAAAGGTGCAAATGCTTGTCATTGGGGCGGTACCCTATAGGTACACAAATTAGTTAATAGTTCCTACAATCTGGGACAAAGCACTTAATTTCTGAACCTGTTGTGTTTAAATTTCCATCCAACTAATTAAGAATATAGAATATAATGTAGAGTAGCTAGCTAACACATAGGTCTATGCCCCAGGGCCCATCTCTTTCTCCCTCCTCACTTATCCCTGTATCTCTGCTAATGCTGCTATAATTGCTGCTCTTATTGTGAAGAGATATTTCATATATGCCCATCCACTTTAAGACATTACGTAGGCTAATAAAGCATGTAAAAATAAAAAAGGACAAGTGGATTAAAATGCATACAGTGTACTTATCAACCAATAAAACTGTTTCTATAAAGTGTTCACATTGTCTGTTCGAGCTGTTAACTTGGCAAAAGTTAGCTCAGCTGGCTATCAATACCTATACTTCTGCAAACGCATGCTTCCGCAAAAATGTCTAGAGCCAGAGCATAAGAAAGTAAAATACAGCCGAGCAAAACTTAATTTTTCCATTAATGTTACACTTCGGGGGAAAAAATCATTCAGACTTCATTTTCAGAATGATCACCTATCTCAAGAAAATGTCTGCAAGTTGATTTTCATACCGTATGCAGGGGTTAAATTGGAGGTGAAATAATTTTGACCGGCAGTTTTACAAATAACTATGACAATCCAGTCATGACAATCCATTTTTTGTATGCTCCAGTCCATGTGTTCCCTCTAGCCAGTTACTCGCTCAACCAATAAAAAATCTGAAGAAAAAAAAACTCAGGAGGAACAGTCGTTTTAGACAGGCACAGAAAGAAAAATATCGTTGGTTGTCTTGATTGTTTGGAAGCGGGCGCGGTAGGTAATTTCATTAACATGTAATTTCATCTACGCAACATTTTAAAGAGGGATGAATAAACAGCCCCCACGAACGCCGGCTATTATTAACGGCAACTTTGATTGCTTGAGCAAAATCAGCAGGTTGCTGGTCAGCAGCTAAACTAGGATTGAATATTTCCCACATACATAATGTTTTATTCAGCGGTGACTGATGAGCTGAAAATTTGTGGGGCGCAAAACTTTCCTTTAAACTAATCATTGATCTCAACCTGTTTTCATTAGTAATTTTTCCTTTATTATCAAGCGTGCCGATGATCGGACTAATCAAATGGCAAGTAGACTAACACACATTGTCTTCATACCGTGTTAGGGGGATTAAATAATAAATTCAATTTATCCGTAAAAAATCCATTTTAATCACCAAGTAGTCTACACTTAAAAAAGAAGATACACCAGTCTGTTATCTACCGTGTTAGCATTCAGAATAACCAGCAAAAACAAAGCCTGCACTTCAGTTTTGTTTACAATCTACACATTGCAGATATTTGCCATGAATTTGAGTACGGAGAAAGAAGTACATGTATCCACAAAAAATGTAGATTAAAAATGTGCAAAATTTCGTACTGCAAATGAAAATAAATGTTGGCTATAAGGCCTAGGCTACTCGCTAAAACTGCCTATTTGGGGAGAGCTGGCTATATATGATAGTATTACTATTGAGTAGCCTATTTTGTGGATTAATTACATTGATACTCAAGGAAAATCAGGGGAAGATTCCGCCACTGCTTAGTGATTAAAACGTTTTCTAAATCGCATTTATCATTTAATCTCCCTAACACAAAGCAAAGAAGCTGTGTGTCATTTTCCAATTGATTAGTCAGATCATTTGCATGCTTGTTAATCACTGAAAATTAATTAAAACAGTTTGAGATCAATGATTAGTTTAAAGGAAAGTTTTGCGCATCACCAATTGTTTAAGAAAGTTTAAGAAAGATGGATAAAGGAGGAAGAAAGGGAGGACAAAAGAGGAGGATGACTGATTATTTTCGTGGGTAAAAAAATTCTCAGCATTAATGACACTTGAAATATTTCATGTAAAAGCTTGCATCAATAGTATACGTTCTTTTTAAAACATTGTTTTCCTTAATTACAATTATGTGCACAATACATTAAAGATACAACTATTTTGAGCTGAGACATTCATTGGTTTGTACCTTTTTTCACCCACCTCCCACCGGATCTCAGGGTCCACCCACCTCCCAAATCCCAGTTTAACCCCTGACCGTATGGAAATGAATAGAAACCAGTTGCTGCCTGGAGGGTTGTAAAAACAAATTCAGAAATCTGACAAGTTGTTGTATGCATTGCACATTGGTTTGCCGCAATAAAGTGTGTATTTACGGTATGAATGACAACTTCACAACAACAGGGCATGCTAATAATTTACCAGTAGCCTAGACTCTGATTGGTCCATGGGTGGGCATTAATTCTCAGTAAAGGGACACCTCAGCCTTTTAACAGTTATGAAATCAATGCGCTACAAAATCCAGAATTCTAAAGCAGTTAAAACAGCAACATTATTCTTTCGATTTTGAATTGTTGTTACACCCCCTCCCCTTTTCAATGTCCAATTTCACAACTGATGGCAACGTTGAATCACGGTTCTAGTTACTGGCTTCATTTAGGGTCGCCAACCATCCCGCAAAATACTGAATCGTACCTTATTTGGACAATAGAATAGGCGATCCGTATGGCTAGTTTATAGTAACTGCTGTTTTGAATATAATTCAGTAGTTAGCTAGCTAGCTAGCTGGCCGGGATAAAAAGCATGCAGTGAGACCATTTTGACCTAAAACCTAGCTGAATTTTAATAATGGCTGGGTGACATCGTAAAGCTAGCTGGCATTCAAACCCGGTTTCAGAGGGTCTTGAAAAATGCTGTGTCTACACTGCGTGACCACACCATTTTAAAAAGCAAGACAGAGCTTGGAAGATTATTTTGATTGAGTTATGGTTTCATGCAGTTTTCTTCAATAATGTAATGACAAAAATGACCAAAATTGGTGCTAATTGTATGGTATAAAAGAAGGGACTATTTTTTCTTGATAGAATCATTGTTTTCGTCGAATGAACGCCCAGAGGATTTTGCTTAACAATGGTGCAAATAGAACTACCAACCAGAGTTTTTGCATAACAACGGTCCAAATAGGTGATTAAGTTGGTAAAAATCAATAAATATTAAAGTAACCATATATAGTCATTGTTGGTAACCCATTGTATAAGTGGAATAAACTGTCCCGTTATTGGAAAATAATGTACTTCGGTGGTGGTTAAGCGACCTCGACTTCGCATCGGCCGCATCACCACCCGTCGCACATTATTTTCCAATAACGGGACAGCCCGTCGTGGTTTATTTCTTATATATATATATATATATATATATATATATATATGCACCAAGAAGAATTGTATAGTTGCATGCTTTTGGGCACATGAGATAATGCTGGTCTTATGTTGAGTGTATTACACCGATCGCTACTTCACTTCTTCTCTACCACTTTTACTTTCTTTGAAAAATTAAAGATTTTGTGTCATGTTACAGGGAATTTTCTATTCCCTTCTGTCATGTTCTAAAGATGCTCTCTGTTGTACGACTAGGCTAGTACAGGCTAGTGTTCAAAAACTACACTAAACTGTGTTGAAATTTTAGGATATGCACTAAGGATCTTAGATTTTAGATCTTTGTTTTCTTTGTCAGAAATGTTTGTCAGCAATTCCCACAAGGATGAAGTTGTACCATTTGCAAATACATACTGTGTTGAAAGAATTTGAACCAGGCAAGAGCTCTATTACACCAGTGTCAACTGTGTATTGGTTTGTGAATGTCAGCCCTCTGTAAACTGACTGTAATTTTGAGTAAGAACAGTTATGGAAAATCCGATTTTATCAGATGTAATCCTTATTTTATACCATGTCATATAGGGCTGTGTATTGGCAAGAATATGTATCACGATACAGGGGTTACGATTCAATATATTGCGATATATTGCGATAATGTAAGCAATATAATGCTAACGTTAGCGGTGTGCCCTTACGCTACTTCCTGTTTCAGCGGGGTTCCAGCAGAAGTTGAATTTAAGACTTTTAAAGACCTTTTTAAGGTCTAATACATATTTCACGGCCATACTGGCAAAAGATTGGAGCTCTTAAAAGAATTCTCACTGACTGAGGAAGAGAATGTGGGAATAAGGCGCTGTCCTATCATCCTACTACTTGAATAAAGAAACTTTGAAAAGTTGGACCCCATAAAATTTTATAAGCACACTAATATAGCATTCTTTCTTAAAATAAGAAAGCCTACTTCATTCACTTTTGAACAAATATAGGCCTACACATCAGGAAAATATACTCAAAATTATACTTCTTTGCAACATTTAGTACACCAAGTATTCTCAAGAAGTCTGCAGAATTTATACTAAATTGCTTAACTAGTAGTAAGACACAAGCGCTCAGTGGATGTTTAAGTTACTTTTGAGTTTTATAAACTAAAACGTGAACCAGTTAAATCACAAAGTTGTCAAAATCAGACTAGTTGGCCTATATTTAAAGTTAACGAGTATCCTACAGTTTTTATTTTATTTTATTAAGGGGGTGGTTTTATGGTTTTAAAGACTCCACGCGACGATGACATTATACACAGATTGACGAGCGTTTTTATATTTTTGTATAGGGTAGGTTTGATCTAAATTCAGTTACAGAACATAGCGCTTTTTTCCTAAAATAGTATTTCTCGATGTAATTGTGTTGCCGTGTTAACACATTTCTACAGTTGCGGGTCAGGCACTTTTCAAGTAAGAAGAAATTTTTTTTCCGATATATTGCTTGTGTTGGAAGTGCTGTGATGAAAACCACAATAGATTATTTACCCAGGAGCCACATCTGTTCAAAATGTAAACAAGTAAACGGTCAGGAAAATTTTATGACAACGCTACATTGGACACACTTGATGCTCCCGAAGCAGGGGCAAACACGGAAGAGATGGCAGGTGTTTGTTGTTCTTTTTTCACTTGGGTCTTGTGTTTCTCTGGCTGACCATGCGATTCTAAAGCCTTTACCCCCAATGGGCCTCATTCACCAATGTCTTTGGTGTTTTAGTTTTTTCTTAAATTTGTTCTTAAGAAATATCCTAAGAAAAGTCTACGTCAGATTCACGACCTGTTCTTAAACCGCAGAATTGTTCGCACGTGTTCTTAAAATGATGAATCCCATTGTCCTCGTAAATGTAAAGCGCGTGCCAGTTGTTCCTAATTAGCATAGGTAAACGCCCTGCCAATCCCCATAAAAGGACATGAGACTGCAGGGCCGTGTGCACACACAGAAATCAAAAAGAAAAGTTGAGAGCGAACAAAGTCAATAATGCCCAAACAAAAATCTAAAGACGGTGGAGCACCGGACTCCAAACGTAAGAAAAACGTCAGTAGTTCTGAAGTGGAGATATTGCTGTGGGAAGTGAACAGCAAACGACCTGTCATATTTAGTAGCGTCAGTAGTGGACATAAAATAACACAAAAAAGATGCATGGGATGCTATTACTCGTTCAGTGAACGCTGTATCCGGAGAAGGGCACACAACTGATGAAGTAAAAAAAAATGGTTTGATGTCAAATCTGAGACAAAAAAAAATAAAAAAATGCTGGTGGGTGTGGGCGCAAGGAATTGCGTGTTATGCATTCAAACGACAAAGTGCTTCTCGTCATATTAATACTGCTAATTAAATCAACCGGCAGTGAACTGCATCGGAGTAAACCCGTCGCTGCACAAAACACTGCACAAAAAATGTATTGCCAGTCATTTTGGTGTCACCCCCTTAGTGACGACCCTGAATAAGTGTTCTCTTCTTCAACATGTCCATGTGGTTAAAAAGTGTTACCTAAGTGCTTAGTTTGTATTCAAAATTTAAACATTTGCTTTTGTAGTATAGACCAAACATTGCATAATTGAAACCTCCAAAAATAAAAGGTCACTACAATGGTTTGATTTTTAGAATTTATTTACAGATGAACTCCCGCTGAGGCAACCACCCTCTGAGGCGGAACCTGGCACCTTAATGCTTTGTAAAATAATGAAAATAATTATTTAAAAATATTATAAATGATAAAAATATTATTGTAATTTAAATTCTATAATATTATACAACTGTAGAATTGAAGAAAACGCAATAACCAATTATTTTGCCCAAACATGTCAGCACTCAAATGTGCGTAAGTGTGCTCTTGAGTGTGCGTAGATTCTGTTCTTACCTAAGAACAAATCCCAAATAAGAAAACATTGGTGAATGTCAGAATCTTTGTGTAAACTGCGTAAGTGGGTTTTAAGAAGAAAATTCTTCTTAAGAACGGTTGGTGAATAAGGCCCATTGTTCCTAGTTTATCATTTCTTTCATAAGGTGCAGCGGGCTTCAAAAACGTTCCCCTCTACTGGTTTCAACTAAGCACTAAATGTGCTTTTCTCCAACCACGTATTGCTAAACTTACACTTCCCCATAGTTCCCCATGAAGTTACAAAAGTAAAGATTTTAAGACATATAATCGCGACATGCTAGCAGAATTTCTCTGATTTTTCTGCTGAGACCCAGTTTACGTTGTTACATTGTAGTGGAAGAGTGAAATGGCTGAAGATAGATTACAACACTGCTATCTAGCGGTTGGGGGTCTAAACACAACACAAAATTAACCACTGTCTGCCACAAATCTTTGCATGTAAACTATTGATACAGTGTTTTTGAGAATCGATACAGTATCGCAAAACATAATATCGCGATACTCAAGTGTATCGATATTTTCTTACATCCCTAATGTCATATTCATTCATCCATCCATTATCTATACCCACTTATACCTAGTTATGGAGTCTATCGCAGCATGCACTGGGCGAGAGGCAGGAATACACCCTGGACAGGTTGCCAATCTATCACAGGGCATTGTGTCATATAACAAATGACAATTACGGCATATCATTTTAATTATCTTGTTTTGTACTTTACAGGCACTTTTTTGCAGTTCATTCCTGATATCTGATCGGTTTAACTGGAGTGACTCAATGGAGATCGTCATCGTAGCCCAAAGGTGCAGTTTTTAAAGACCGCATGTAATGCATCACATATAGTACAATTCAAACTAAGTCTTCTCAACCTTCTCATAAAACAATAAAATGGTAATGAGTTTTTACATGTTTAGAATTCTTACAAATGTATTTTGGACAAGACAGTACTCATGTTTCCAAAATACAATAACTGCAAAAAATGGTTTTGCAGTCCATGTGTTACTACCTAAGCTGTAGTTATATTGTGAGGAGTAGCCCTTTCCGCACTACACCATATGTGTTCTATAAGTAAATGAAACAGCTATATCATTTTGTTCATTTTCTAATTGAAATAGTTTAACTAGTTTAATTTGTTAATCTAAAATTGAACAATATTATGGACACTCGGACTGTAGCTAACCTAACCTAAAAAGCATACCACAATCAGAAAGTAAATATATGTTTTTTTCTCTTCAGTGCCAATGGGAACTCCACTGTCAGAAAAATCTCTCTCCCAGTGCAGTTTGCTGTTGATCTTGCTGTCAAAGGGTAAGTCATAGGCACATTCATTATGTAAACCCAGTATATATGTATTTATACCAGGATCAGGTAAATACTTCATACTTATTGGTTAAGAATATTTTGATTATTGTTCTGTAATCAAAATAATCCAACTGGGAGAAACTATAATATTGGGCAAGGATGTAAAGTGCAGGGCTAGAAGGTAGTTCTAGCAATAGTGACTGGATCATTTTTCCAAATGGATACAAAAGCTAGTCAGTTATGTGAAAACCTTTTAATATTTGGCAACAGATCTTCAGGTTTACCTATGAATTTAAAATATAAAACCATAAATCCCTCAAAAATATGCATTCCTGTTTTGCTTAGATGCAGGGAGAGCTATATCTCTGTAGCTGTTCTCATATAAATTAGATATAAATTATTATATCCACACATAAAAATCTTTCAGGTTTTACATGTAGATAGACATATAATTTATTGCGCCATACACTCTGACCACCCCTACAATAATTTTTTCCCAAAAAACCACTGCCAGCAGCACAACTTCATCTTCCTAGTATCCCAATTTAGAGGAAAAACTTCAGATATTAAAATACTGCCTACAGAAAGCAACGGATGCAGGCACAGATTCCTTCTCCCGCAACAATTAGCTATCAAAAGAACAGGGATTTTTATATACATTCTTCTGTAGACTGAGGGAAAATTGTCTGAATATATGCAAATCAATAAGTATCAATTCTGCATTAGTCAAACAGACAGAGTTGAAAAATACAAGAGAAGGCATAACCAAAGTTTCTATTTTGTAGCTATTTTAAAAAGATATATAAAAGTCTCTCTCTTGATCGAGAAATGATATTGTGATATTCTGCTCATCTAATCACCAACCAGAAACCATTAAACCTTGTTACATTACATTACTTGCTATACCAATATATTGTACCCTGCTGTTAGACCATTTACCCATTTACCTTTGTATTAAAATGATTTAAATAATTATCTTATTTCCAGTACAGCTGCATCTGTTTCATTTTCCTGCAAGAATAGTGTGCTCTTAATGTAAAACTACATCAAGGTGTGATGTGAATACTGTCTCTGACTTCCTTTTGAAAGAAACCTTACTGCCTCATTAGCTGACTGACCTTTCTTGATTTGTCCTCCGATGCCTAATAAAGTTAGATTATTCATATTTCATGAAATTATTATTTTGTTCTCCTTTATAACTAAAATCTCATGCTGTTAAACCTCAACTGTAAATGTAATTAACTTGGTGTATGTATGTAAGCTTGACGATAGTTTATTTGTCTAACCCAAAATCAAGCTTACCATTATTGCCACTTCATTAGTTTTTTTGTTAAGTTATTGCATTTAGATTGCATGTGTATTGCTTACTCTTGGTGTCATCTGTATTTCTTCTGTATTCATCTTCCCAAAGCCAAGATGAAGCCTCTGTCACATACTTAAATTTCTCGCTGGAGGACACAGAGCCCAAAACATTGAAGCATGTATTTGAGGTAAAGTCAACTTCACCCAGGCACTATAGCTATTCCGCACATTATCCTTATTTGTGGTTTGCAGCAAGCCACACTAATATACATTGCAATGAAAAGTATTTTCCCTCTTCATGATTTCCTCTGAATGGTTTCAGAATTTTATTTATTTTTTTAAATAAATTTTTTGGGCTTTTTCAGCTTTATTAGGCAGGATAGTGTAGAGAGACAGGAAGAATTAGGAGGAGAGAGAAGGAGAGACATGCGACAAAGGTCAGCGGTCGGACTCGAACCTCCGACATCGCGGCTCGCAATGAGCATGTGGAAAGCACTCAATGGGCTACGCCACTGGAGGCCCCGGTTTCAGACTTTTAGTCCTAATGTAATATTAAACAAATGGAACCTGATTAAACAGAAAGCACATTTTAAAATCATTTAATTTATTTAATGAAAAATGTTCTCAAACACCCTTATTATGCATTTGAAAATAATTACCCCCTTAAACTTAACTGGTTGCACCAACTGTAGCGGCGTTAACTTCAACCAAACACTTCCTGTAATTTGATATCAGTCTTTCACATCGCTGTGGAGGAATTTAAGCCCACTCGTCTTTACAGAACTACTTACAGACAACTTGGTAGGTTTTCAAGCATGAACGGCTTGTTTCAGGTCCTGCCACAGTGTCTGTATTGGGTTCAAGTCAGGTCTTTAACTAGGCCACTCCAAAACTTTATTTTGTTTATATTCGGCCATTCAGATGTGGACTCGCTTCTGTGTATTGGATCACTGTCTTGCTGTATAACCAGAGACTGTAAAAAATATGGACAAAGCCACTGTGACGTCACCCATTGCCTCTCCGTGGGTCTCTAAAACACGTTTTGAAGCTCAATGGCGGGCGCGGCCATTTTGTCGATTTGGAGCCAAAACCATAGAGTTAAGCGGTCTTGTGATTTTTACAATGTGATTGACAGTCCGGTGCGGAAAAGCTCATCAACCTGAACGAACGATTGCAGAACGAACTTGAGGCTAGCTGACTGTCTGCCGTTATGTTTTAAAATATATTATCAAATGTTTACGGAGTTTAATTTCCATCCGTGACTGTACTGTGTCATGTAATCACGTTATATGTATGACATTAATAATACAATTATGTTCAGTTATCTTCAATTTATGTTTCTCAGCAAAACGAATATGCTTAGCTAGCATATCAGCTTGCCAGTGAGCTAGGTAGGCTATCCGTGGTTAGCTCACGCATTAGCAATATGAACCACAGGGGAAGAACATCGACTACACTGATGGTCAATCAATCAGAGATGTGTAGGCTACTGGTGATTTGACTAGGCTAATTTTCATATAACTGTCTGGTCGACCTGCTGTTAACCGAGCAAGTTATCGTTGTAGGTTTTCGCCACAGTCAGTTAATGAGCCAGTAACTGCTACTGGCTACTCCATCGCCGTTTGTGGTGTTCACTTGCTGGGTGATGCTAGCTGACCGATTGTTCGCAAGTCACTTTCTACTGAATAAAAATTAACACTGTCAGCGGTGATTAACAAATCTACCAAGTATTTTAATAACTGATCTGCAGGCGTGTAAATATGACAACGCAATTTGTACAGCAAGTTTTCCACCTGGTGCATGAAGACAAAAATAATGTACATTGAATTTCTAATTATTATTAGGCTATTTTTTTTTCTTGTAAATCATCAAAACCAATGGAGAAAAGCCAATATACGCAAGGAGCCCCCAGGACCGATTCTGAGAACCACTGTCTTAAATGCTCTTGTCGGTCTCTTAAATGTTAAAAACATGTTCCTTTCTAAATGCCAGTCTTACAAAGATGGTTAATTTCGTTAAATTGTGTGTGTGTGATTTCATCGTGTGTTGTATGTTATTCAGCAAATAAACCTTAAGACTCTTAATTCGCTTCGTGAAACTGAAAATTTTGCAGTGTTTATCCCAAAATTGAGGTTTTATTAGCTTTGTCACATGCGTGAAGCATGGCCCAGGTAGACATTTACGGAATGTACACGACTGACAAGCCGTCAAACACGTTTGACAGATTGAATATTTGCCAGTTAGGGTTAGCTAGCTAGTCAAATAGCTTGGTAGCCGAAGTTGCGATGTTTTAGCATAGGCTACTGGACTACCAAATATAGCAAGCTGATTACGCTTTCTGCCAACGAATTATTTGGTTAAGTAGGCTAAAGGAAATAGTAAAAATGACTCGCCTACAGAGGATGATTATTTTATGGTCGTCTACTGCAGCTGTAAATAGCACACGCCATAATGAAATCACTACGAAATGGGATGCCTGCATTTTCTGACTTCGCACAGGTGGACTGTGGTCGGAGCCACAATGTCAAGGCCAAGAGGCGCCACCTCCCACCCCAGTGACCATAGACTGTAGCCCCTACTGTAGCTTAGTCCTCTGCAGTAATCAGGAAGTGACGCAAACTGTACCTCATTGGTCCACAACAAATATTATAACAGTGCCCAAATGACACAATAAATCATGAAATCGACCCATGGACAGTCATAAGACGAATAAAATACACATATTGTGACTATTTGTACTCATGAGAAAAAATTATTGACTTTGTATTTTGACCGCATTTGTACCGTAGACTTACATGGAAACCGGATATGAAAACACCTATACTGGAGCCAACCGTAGTGGCGCTAGTGAGCAACCAGGAACAACAAGACCAGGAAATGAGCTTCAAAAACGAAGTCTGGTTTTGGCCGCTTGTGTATAACCCAATTACGCTTCAGATTCAGTTCACGGACAGATGACTGGACATTCCATTAAGAATTTTCTGGTACAAAGCTGAATTTATAGTTCCTTCAATAATAACAATTCGTCCTGGTCCTGAAGCAGTAAAGCATCCCCACACCATCACACTCCCACCACCATGTTTGACCACCATGTTGGTATCATGTTCTTACAATGAAATGCTGTATTTGTTTATACCAGACATAATGGGAAATGTGTCTTCCAAAAAGTTCAGCTTTTGACTCATCTATTCATAGAACATTATCCAGTCATCCAGGTGCTTTTTTTGAAAAAGTGAGAGGAGTATTGGTTAGTAGTAGTGCCCACCTTACTACTCTCCCATGAATCCCATTTTTGCCCAGTCTCTTTCTTATTGTGTAGTTGTGAATACTGACCTTAGCCGAGGCTAGGGAAGCCTGCAGTTCTTTGGATATTCTTCTGGGATTTTTAAAAATCTTTCTGGATGAGTTCTTGCTGTGGCCTTGGAGAAATTTTGGCAGGCCGGCCACTACTGGGAAGATTCACCACAGTGTTTTCCATTTGGAGATAATGGCTGTGGTTTAGTGTAGTCCTAGAGCCTTAGAAATGGCTTTGTAACCCTTTCAAGACATATTTCGACAAAACTTTTTTGTAATCTCTTCTGGAATTTCCTTTGAATTTCTGTGGCATAGTTTGCTTGTAGAAACTTTGTGATGACAACTTCACTCTGATGGTAAGGTCAATATGACTGAAGTTTAGATTCAACAGGGCTGGCTGGAATCAAGCCTGGCTGTGTTCATTCTGCTGAATCGAATTATCAATTAAATGTGGTTAATTGTTTGATTGAGTAACTAAGGGGGCAATTGCTTTTTCACATGTGATATGGGTGTTTTATAACTTTTTAAATAAACTGAATAATTCAAAAAATGTGTTTTGTGTTTACTCAGTTCCCCTTTATCTAATATTACATTTTGTCTACATATCTGAAACCATTCAGTGTGACAAATATGCAATAATAGAAAAAAATCAAGAAGAGGGCAAATACAGCACTGTAGTTCACTTTTCTTTTTTATTTATATGTGTGAGCATATCTGGTGTCACCCCCTTTTGCCTCCAGAGCAGTCAGAATTATTTTGGAGTTCTGGATTCAACAAGGTGCTGGAAACACTCTTTAGGGATTTTGCTGACTCAATAATATTACGCAGTCCCTCAGAGTTTTCAGTCACACATTGATGCTGCGAACTTTCCATTCCATTCCACCTCATCCCAAGGTCCTCTACTGGATTGAATCTGAGGACTGTGCAGGCCATTGGAAAACTGAAGTAACTGTCATGTTTGTGGAACCAGTAGAAATGAAGATTCATCAGATCAGGCGATGTTTTCACAAACGTCAGTTTCCCAGTTGTTGTGATAATGTGCCCGCTGTAGCCTCATTTTCCTGTTCATCACTGACAGGAGTAGAACCCGGCATTCTTCTTCGTCTTCTGGTGCTATAACCCATCCACTTCAACTTTCAAAGCATTGTTTTCAGAGATGCCTTTCTGTTATTTAAGCATGTGGACTTTCTGTTAGCTTGAACAAGTCTACCCATTCAGACGCATGATCTCAGTGACTTTGACCGTGGTATGATTGTTGGTGCCTGATGTGGTGGTTTCCGAAATTTCAAAAATAGCTGCCTCCCTCCCATGATTTGTGCACACTACAGTTTCTAGAGTTCACAGAGAATTGTGCAATAAACAGAAACATCCAGTGAGCAGCAGGTTTCGTGCACCTTGTTGAGTCCTTACCTCATATTAGATTTGTGCTAAACCGAAATGCCCGCTGTGTGTGTGTGTGTGGCAGGTATGGGGCGGCTTTAAATGCTGAGCCTCGGGAAACTGAGTCTGTGACCAAGAGTCCAAATAGCGTACCCCCAGGGAGATTTAAAAATTTCCACCCAGAGTCACCTTCAAAAATGACAAAGCAAAATAATGAAGTGTCCCAATGGAAGGATTTGTAATACAGCTGGGATCACCCTAACTAAGTGGAGTTGCTATATGATGAACATAGTGGCAGACAACATTTAATCGGGACAGGGTCAAACACAAAATCCGCTCTAGAAGGGCTAGACGAGAGTCTGAGTCAAATTGAACAGAAAAAAATCAAACACGCATCCACTTAGCAAACAAACTTGGAGGGCTAAGCATGAATCAGAGACAAACAAATTAAGGTCAAACATTCAAAATCCTCAATGAAATCAAAATACACAAGCACTGAGCAAATCCGAAAGATAGTCTACCCCAGTGAATGGCAAACCACACCTTTTTTCAAATCAAAGTAACTTGAGACAGAAACAGCCAATCTGATGACACACAGTGTATATTATTGAGTGTGTATACTGTATAATGTATGGAAGCTATAGAAATGACTGTTTTCGCTGAAGTTACAGAAATTATGTTCAGGAAATTATGTTTTGGTGTGAACAGACAACACAAAGTATATTTACTTTTCAACACACATGAGAATATTATACACTGCATTTAATATTAAATTTCTATTTCCATATTTAGGTGAAGAATCTGGGCTTCAAATCCTTGCCTGTGACAGTCAACTTCATCTTTCCCACACAACTTGAATATAACTTTATCATGGAAAACATTATAACATCTGTTTCAGAGGTAACATTTGCGACAACTTCCGTTATTGTGCCGTGTGTTTATTAACAAAAAGGTACATAAATGATATGTGGAATATATTTCATTTTTCTTTTCTTTAAAAAAAAAAAAACATTTCATTGATGTTTTATTTGTATTTTTTCATTGGAAAATGTACTGAAATTATTCAGTTTGTACTGTGCAAGACAAAGGAGGACCTGACCTACAAACCACATTGCAAAAAATATTTGTTTTTATTATTGTTGTGGTAGCCATATAAATGCCCATACAAAGCAGACTTTTATTGAAAATACATGAATAAGTACCTATTACATAAAGAAATAATCATCAGCAACTTTATTATAGCACTTGACATTTTCTGGCAAATATAATGATTGTTTAAATTATTATATGGCTTGCCAGGGTAAGTGCTGGAAATGTGCCTGTCAGTTTCATATTATTAAACAAGAGTAATGCACATCTGGATTGTGGAGGTGCTAGCTGGCATAAACTAGAAGAAAAGAAGCTGCTGTACTGTCAAGCTTCAGCACACAAAATTTCTTTATTTAAAGCCAACAGTGTCAGCAGCCTTCATCAGGTTATCTACCTGAAAATGAACACATTTTATGCAGTTGAACAGGTGCATGCAATCATGTGGTGTGGGAGGGTCATTACAGACCAACAAAAAACAGACAAATCTAAAAGGGAGCAGAAATTAAAATGCACTGAAAAAAGTTCTGAAACAGGAAAAACCAGAAAACACTCCTCCTAGATTGACATATATTTAGCCTAACTAAAAGGCCTTTAGTTACATTCAGACCGTGAGGAGCCAGGGTTGAATTGGGCACACAAGTTACATTTGTAATTGCCATTGGGGACAGGTAGAAGTTTATGTGGCAGAGACTGGCACTTAAAAAGAGAGAGAAGATCAGAATGGACTAGCATATCTACACAGTTTGATAATTCCGATGTCAAGGTGGAATTAAATCTTTTTAAATAAGTGTAAGGTTAAGGGAATTGTTCTGCTCTCCCACCAATATTGAGCCAGATGAGCCTATTGAGACAACAGCCCAGGTCCTTTCTCAGGACAGAACCTCTTTTAATGGCAAAAGCTGTCAACCATAAGACATCTATTGAACCTTTTTGTAGATTGGTTGATAAAATAAATGTTTTTGCTTCACTGTTCTGTTAATGTAAAAAACTATTGATTGCTATTCAGTAATTTACCATTTGCAACAGGTAGATACGTTTGCAAGATTTATTCACAGTAATTGTTTGATTTAGTTAAGCTATGATTTGAATTGTCTCCTTTTTCAAAGAAATTACATTTTTAAAAGTCCTTCTGGAAATTTTATGTTAAAAGAAAAAAAAATGCTGAAAAAGAACAGAATCTGTTGAAACGCAAGTAAATAAAGTTTAATACTAGCAGGTCAATTTGATTAGTAAAGTCTGAGCAGTAGAAAATAATATGAAAAGAATTCCAAAACTTGAAATTGAACTTGGTAGAACAAATGGCCTTAAGGGCCCAGCTTTTTTCAGTATATATGAATATATTAACATGCATTCCTAACAAATTCATATTTTCTCCTTCTCAAGAACCTAACAAGGTGTGGAAACATTTCTGATCAAAAAACACAGGTGAGTCTTTATTTCTTTCCTTTAGATCATGTTCTGCTGACATTTTTGTTGTCAGAATGAGCTCTGTGAAAAGTTAAACTCGGATATTCATCAGAGGAAAAAGAAGGGTGGCAGGCTAGGTTTTAGGACAGTGCAAAACAGCATTGTGAATGCTGCCTTAGACTAAATATTATTGCAATGTTTTATGTAGACACTTTGACCTCTGCTTTTCTCTTGTGCCATGTGAGACATGTCCCCTAAGATCATGCGTTTCTCTATTTGTGGAGAAGGAAAGCATTTGTAAAGAACAATCATCTGTGCTACACATACAGTACTATGATCGCTTGACTCGTTTAGCTTTAGCAATGTAAATATTTAACAGATATTTCATGCAACAATTTCACTGTAACATGAAGAACATTGCTTTTTCTTCAATGATTTTTCATGAAGGGGCATGGTTAGCAGTGCAGGTAAATACTATTGACTGTCAGTGAACAGGAATGCTGATCAATGCCATACTACTGACAGTCAGTAATATTTACATAAAGGATCTCTGAATAATCCAAAGAATTGTAGGAATTTCCTTTAATCTTATGTTTGTAGAAACTTTGTGGTGACTACTTCACTCGGATAATAAGGTTCAATATGAATCAGGTTTAGATTCAACAGGGCTGGTTGTAATCAAGCCTGGCTGTGTTCAATAAGCTGAATATAATTATCAATTAAATTTGGTTTATTATTTGATTGAGTAGCTAAGGGGGAAATTACTTTTTCACATGGGTGATATGGGTGTTTGATAACTTTTATTAAATAAATGAAATAATAATTTTAAAAAGCATTTTTTAAATTTACTCAGTTATTCTTAATTTAACATTACATTTTGTCTAGACAAACTAGTGATGGATTTGAAATGACATTTTCTCTTTTAGTGGCCAACGCTGGACCTAGGAAAACATAACATAATGTGTAGGAATTTCTTTGGAATAGGCCTAATGTCTACATATGTTTAGTGGTGGAAGTACTGAAGCATTTTGCATTCTGTTTTATATGAGGAAATGGAAAATTTGGGAATTTTCAGGGACTTGGTTCTTGTCTGTCAACCTTATTGTACAGGAATCATTCAAAAAAGTGTTATGTAACATTTACTGCTAGTATCATGTCTCAAAGTGGTAGAGTATAATCCAGAAATATATTTTGCCCAGAACATGGTCTTAGAGGATGTTTTTTTCTATTTTCTTTTTTCTTTTCTTCCAATCTTACTGTAAATCAGAACTTAAGATAAGGCATTAGACTAGCAAATAATTTGGGTTGGCGGTAAATTATTTGCTGGTCAGTTGTGCTCAATCTAGTTTGCTGCATGGAAAATGTAAAATCCTTTAAGTATGTAGTTCTAAAGTATTAAACAAGATGTATAATAAACAACAGTTTACGACATACGACATGGGTTGTATTTGTTTTTGTTCCTCATTAAAACCCATGCCACCAAATTGTTGTCTATGAAACATCTTGTGTAATAGTTTAGAACTACATACTTTGGTCTGAAACATTATTATACTCATTTTAATAAATAAATGAAGCAATGTCTCAGCAATGCACAAAGGAAGGTCATATTTTTGTACGTCTTGTTATAGGACTGCTCCAAAGAACACTGCAAGATAATTGAATGTAATAAATTTCCATTGAGACAACGTTCATCTGTTCTTTTCAATCTGTCTTGGAGGGTATCTTTCGTCAATAAGGTAAGGTCCAATCACATAATGCGCAGTAATATACACATATTCAAATAAAACTCCTTTAAACATGTCATCCAAAACCAATGCCCAGATGCAAAATAAAGTTCCGGAATTTGAGCCTGAGTTTGAAACTGAGTCTAGACAAACCCAAAATGAATGCATCACTGAAGCATTTGACTGCCTCTAAACATTTTTTCTCTCTTCAGACACTTATTCCCAGAAAACCTTTTTCTTTTGAAAGTTTGGAAGTGCAATTCTCAAGCTGGGTAAATCTCAGCTATGACAAAAATCGATATGTTCAAACTGTAAGCACCTCCGAGGTAAGATTTCCTCATAACATTCTAACATTTCAACATTCCAACTAGAAGGAAGGAATATGTTGAAGTGAAATTAAAACAACATTTTTCCTTTTGACAGGACCAAGATCCTACAAAATTCCACAAAGCAAAGGTACTATTGAATTGTTGAAAGACTTATGTTTGTAGGGTCATGTAGTTGTGGTAAGGGTGGCTTGGGATGGCGGGGAGTGAGGGAATGGGAGAAGGGTTCAAACTCATTAGGAATGATAGATCCAATAAGAGGGGTGAGGGTGTAGCTCTCTATGAAAAAGAAAATTTGAATATGCAGAAAATTCCAGAAATCAACTAGCTTGTGCCTTGTGAGGATAGTTGGATAAAGCTCATGGGGGAACATGAAAAGGGCCTTACGGTAGGAGTGTGTTACTGGCCGCCAGCTTCAGACAGTAGTGTGAACTCACCGCTCTTTGGAAAAATAAAACAAACTTGTTAGGATTGTGAGACTCTTATTGGGTGACTTCAAATACCTTGCTGTTAATTGGGAAATTACCTTTTTTGGCACCATGTCAATCAGCCCACAAGAAGGAAATCAATTCTGGATCTGGTGCTATGTAATGATCTGGACAGAATTTGTAGCACGGAGGTAAATGGGCCATTTGGGACTAGCAATCATTCTGCAGTTAGATTTGATGTATTATGGCAAATTAACAAGGCCTCCTCAATGGCCAGATTTGAAATTTTTTTAAACTGGAGAAATACCTGAGGACTGGAAGTGAGGAAATATAATACCAATATGTAAGAAAGGGGGCCGTACTGATCCAGGACACAGGCCTTCAAGTTTAACTTGCATCACATGTAAAATACTGGAATCTATCATTAGAGACAAGTTGGAATTATTTCTTGAAAATAGTAACATCCTGAGGGATAGCCAGCATGGCTTTCGTTAGAGAAGGTCATGTCTGATAAACCTTCTGGTAGTCTTTGAAGAAGCTACCATGTGTTGTGATTATAACGAGGCATATGATATTATCTATTTAGATTTCCAAAAGGAATTTGATAAGGTACCACATGAGAGACTTGTACAATGAAGGCAGTCGGAATTAGAGGATGTATTTCAGAGTGGATTCGGAACTGGGTACAGGGTAGAACACAAAGAGTAGTAGGAGGGATATTATCTGAGCAGGGAGCTGTTAGAAGTGGAGTCCCACAAGGATTGGTGCTGGGACCATTGCTCTTTATTATTTATATCAATGTACTTCAACAGGGACATAATGTACAGTAGTATATTAGTCAAATTTGCAGATGATACAAAACTGAGACCCAGCTAATAATTTGGGAGCTACTACAGTAATCCAAGAAGATTTAAATAAAATGCAGAATTGGGCCGAAACCTGGCATATGAAATTTAATATAGCCAAATGTAATGTTCTGCATTTGGGAAATAAAACATTAGGCAGGATTACTTTATGGGAGGAACAAAATTGGAATGTGTTTGAAAAAGACTTGGGAGTAATGGCTGTTCAAAGCCTTTCTGGTTCTTGGCACTGTGCTGTAGCAGTAAAAAAAAAAAGGCCAACAGGATGCTGGGATATATAGCCAAAAGTACTGAGAATAAATCCAAGGAAGTTATCTTATCTTATTAACTTATCTTATACAATACATTTGTTAGACCACACTTGGAGTATTGTGTGCAGTTCTGGGGACCATACTACAAGAAAGATATAGAGGCTCTGGAAAATGAGGAAAGACTTAAGATGCTTAACCTCTTCAAGCTTAGTAAAAGGAGAATCGGGTTATTTGATTGAGGCTTTTAAATTCATTTAGGGGATCAACAGAGAGAACTACAAGAGATTCTTCAGGTTGAGTTCTGTTAGTAGAACAAGGGGACATAAATGTAAATTAACAAAAGGTAGATTCCATACATACATTAGGAAGAATTCTTTCACACAGAGAGTAGTCAATGTGTGGAATAGCCTGCCAGGTCACGTAGTAGAGGCAGAAACTCTGGGGATTTTGAAGACTAGGCTTAATACAGTGTTAGATACTAGTTAGATCTAGTCTGTAGATAATCAGAGCACTAATTTAGTTAGGAAAATGGCGAGCATTTTTGGGCTAAATGGCCTGTTCTCGTCATTATATTATGTTATGTTATGATATGTTATGTTATGTTATCTTGTAAGCCAGCATGGCCAAATTTCTATTTCTTCTATCCCTTTAATATTACAACATTTTTTATGAATTTGTTATTTCTATTACTGTAGTTCACTGTTAATCTGTTGTATCATTTAATGATCTTCCAGATTGACTGCCGAGTTGAATTAATAATTCCACCCAACAAAATTGTGATCTGTGGGGTTGGAGCTGGAGGAGGATTTTTAGTGCTGGTCATCATTTTTGCGATCCTGTGGAGGGTGAGTGTCTCTGGTGTGGTAATAAACAGTTATTTAGTTTTATTTAAAATGTGCGTTTGTTAAAGGCATACCATGCATGATTTTTAGCTGAAAAAATATTATAAATAACTACGCTAAGGCATATTTATGATGCATTAGAAATCTCAGTCTTCACACATTTTCACCAAATTTGTGCACCTTTACCTGTATTTGTGATTCTAAAATGTGTTTGGGACATTTCTAGATGCAGTACCTTTTCTGTGTGCGGAGGGGTGTACTGTAGACTGTGGACTGTAGAGCTAGCTTGCAAAGAAGTCCAGATACAGCAAAGCAAAAAGACAAGTTGACAGGGCTCGTTCAAGAACTAGAGTTAACCTTGGAATTGCTTTTAATCTGTGGCTGAAGCTGAAGTTCACCAAGGGGATTAAAAGTGACGTGGAGTTGGCTTGTTTTCTGTTTAACCTGTAAGTAACATTACCGGCAATGTGAAGGTGGTGAAAAAAGGACTTGAATGAGGGTATGAAATGTTCTAATTTACTGTTTCAATGATAAGACCACTATTACATTCAATATAACAGAATTTATTAAGCAATAATCAAATTTGCATTCTTACTGTCTTACTGCATTCTCATAGTCACTTATTTCACAGTACTAACGTTACCTCTAGCTATCCAGCTAGCTACGTTAGGTGGGGTAATTTACTCGGCATGAGTGGGTGGACTTGAAGATGGCGGAGAAGACTTCTTTGACTGAAAACACAGGCTAAGAAATCCTGCATAGTGTGCCTTTAATGACTGAAAATTAACAGTACAACTGTTCTTAAGATACTATGAAGTCACTAATGCCATATAACATGACAAAAGATAGCTTGGTAGTCTGTCCATGAATGGAAGGTGCACATAGTACTGGAAAAAGGATCGCCAATAATGTTGATATCTATCTTTTTGGGAAAGGAAAGTATTACTTGTTTTTCTATGAACATGTATTTCATTGCAAAGGCATTGAGACCGTTGTGTCAAATTGGTTGTTTTTCCTGTGTATACATCTAATTTGTATTTCAAATCCAGTATTGACTATGAGGAAAAATTTCTGCATTATTTCATATGGTTTTTAAACAGACATTGAACTAGATTACAACGCCAATCAATGATTCAATATCCCCTATTTAAAGTCAGCATAAGTACTGGGACAAATGATCAGGGTTCGTACGGTCATGAAAAACCTGGAAAAGTCATTGAAATTTAAAATGCAATTTCCAGGCCCTGGAAAAGTTATGGAAAATAATGTTTTTTGAAAAGTTTTGGAAAAGTAATGGAAATATAGCTAAAGTTGCATCAAATACAATTGCTAATTAATCCAATCATAAAAATGGTATGTATAGTAATAGAACGTAAATTGGCACGTAACCTTCGCGGTATTTTGGTGGTGAGAGAAGTTAATTCGGTCTGGGTCAGTCTGTTTGCAGGCACGCCCAACAGGCACGCTTCTGCTAATGTAGCAGTTAGTAAACGTAGGCCCCATTGTGCCAACAATATGCCAGGGAAGTGCAGCTTCAATAATATATCAGGGCTCGAAATTAACTTTTTTACTTGGTAGCACTGGTGCTCTCAATTTAAAAAAGTTAGGAGCACCCACCAAAATGTAAGGAGCACCAACAATATATGCAATAGATTTTTTATTGATAAAAAACGACAATATAACAGTACGGTTTACAAGTAACAGTTAAACTGTCACGCCTAAAATGTGTCGACTCTTCAAGGAATTGCGTGTTATGCATTCAAACGACAAAGCGCTTCTCGTCACATTAATACCACTAATTAAATCAACCGCCAGTAAACTGCATCGGAGAAATTAGCTGTTTCAACCGGGTCGCTACACAAAACACTACGTTAATGTTTCAAAAAAAATGCCGTAATCGTTCGCTTCAAATTTTCAGCTTTCGATAACACTAATAAATTGAACATAAACTTTTGTCTTCAGGTAACATAAGTAAACGCATTAGCTCTCTGTGTCGCGTGACAGTGGAGTGCTGCAGAAGGGAGTGATTGAAGGCTAATATTAACCAATTTAAAATCAGCATTAAAGGTAAGAATGTCAAGCTCACGATTGGTTAGAAGGGTCACCGTCAGCTCACAAGGCACACACTGAGTGTACTAACTAGCGAATGTACAGAGGAAGAGACGTTCGACTGAAAAAAAAAAAAAAAAAAAGGTTGCACCAGAACAATTATTTGCACTCGCACAAATGCTCCCAATTATATTTCGAAGTCGCACAGATTAAATTTTGGGAGCATATGCGACCAAAATGGTCGCAATTTCGAGCCCTGTTTGAGACATTGACAAAATGTTAAACTATTCGAATTAAAATATGAAAGAATGTATCTAAGTGTGTCTGTCTGGTGTTTATTTGTTTTAGAGAGGCACCATATGTTTCAGATGCAGACCTAATTTTACTTAGTGTTACAATAAATAATTTTAAATCGTCCCGCTGAGATAAAGTCATTTGTTTTGGTCATGGAAATTCAGTTAAAGGTTGTGGAGAAGTCATGGAAAAGTCATTGAAAATCATTGGTGAAAAAGTGTATGAACCCTGAATGATGTTTTGATAAATGTATAACTTGGAATAATATTTGAAATATTTCCTTGCATATAGGTTTTAGCGATTTCGGTTGCCATTCAGATTCTGCTTATCAAATCTGGTTCTTATCAAATCCTAGTTCCCGCCAAAATAGATTTCCCACCATTCTTGCTGTGTTTCCCAGACAGTGTTTCCCACCAAAATAGATTTCCCACCGCCCAAAAAGATCTTCTTTAAAAAAGGAAGGCTAGAGGAGGAGGAGGAAGAAACTGCATCACAGATGGTTTCCGTAACATTACTGTTAATGTTAACAGTTAGTTAGCTCCCTCGCAATCTCAGAACGCCCCCCTTGAAAAACCTTATTCTAGACTGTTCTGCTTCCAAATTTTGGTAGCATGACAATGCCCCCGACCACATAGCGATGTGCATGTAGAAATGATTTTGTCGAGATGAATGTGGAAGAACTTGATTGGCCTGCACAGAGCCCTGACCTCAACCCCATCCAACACCTGGATCAGTTGGAAAGCCAACCGTGACCCAGGCCTAATCGCCCAATCAGTGCCCAACCTCACTAATGCTCTTCTGGCTGAATGGAAGCAAATCCCTGCAGCAATGCTGCAACATCTTGCCTAAAGTCTTCCCAGAAAAGTGCAGATTGTTATAGCTGCAATGGGTGGACCAACTCCATAATAATGCCCATAATTTTGGATGAGATGTTGGATGTCAGGTGTCCACATAATTTCAGCCATGTAGTTTTTATGCAGTTTCGTGATGATCTGACAAAGCATTCACAATTCATTTCAGACTCCACAGATTCTTCAAAGCCTAATTTGGTGACAAGCTTAAAGAGTAATTACGCTCTCAATCAGGTTTTTAAAAAAAGCTGTAAGCAAGTTTCTATGCCTACTTTATAGCGAAACATTTTCATCCATCTTTTATGTCAACATTCCTGAAATACCATTTGGTACAAAAAAGTTGGTGAAAAAGCATCTTTTTACTGCTCTATAATGTTTGAAATTTTCTTTCTGAATTCCACTCTAGCCCCACGGCAATCATGATGTCTTTTTATGATTCTTTTTGCTACACTGTAAAACGTCTTTGTGACAGTTCTCTGTTAAAAGTTCTGTACAAAGGGCCGTCTGGGCAGTGCAGAGGTATAAGCACTCGCCTACCACCAGAGACCCGGGTTCAATCCCCGGCAGCGGTACTTCCAGCTTGGTCAGACGTTCCTACGAACACAATTGGCAGTGTTCGCAGGTGGGAAGCCGATGAGGGTATGAGTCCTGATTATTGCATTAGCGACTCCTACTGGTTGGCGCCTGTTCAGCAGGGAGGGGATCTGGGGGAGATAGCGTGAACCTCTGCACGCGTTACACTCTCCCAGTGAAACTCCTCGCTGTCAGGTGAAAAGAAGCGGCTGGCGACTCCACATGTACCGGAGGAGGCATGTAGTAGTCTACACCCTCCCCAGACCAACAGAGGATAGCGCATCGACCAGGACCGTGATTCACACAGGGAATTGGTATAACGACTAAATTGGGGAGAAAATGGGAGAAAAATGGCAAAAAAAGAAGTTCTATACAAATTGAATTGAACGTCAGAGTATCTCTTTAGAGGTACTACTACATCATAAATGTCAATCATGATATCCAGCCTGAAAATTGCCAACCACAAATTTTTCTGTTTACTTTTTAATCCCTTCGCACCAAATCTGACCAATCCTGACCCCTTTAAGGAGTGTTGTAATTAAGGCTTTATAACACCAGATGTGAGCACTACAGAGACTTAAAATGGCTTAAATGAAGCAAAACACTTTTCATAATTTAGGTAGCAATAAAGTGCCACAAATGCACTTATCTTGGCAAAAATGAAGCTGTTCTCCATCAGTTTGAAATGAAATACTGATTCACGAATATATAACAGATAAAGATTATGAATATATAACAGATAAAACTATACATGTTCTAGATCTTAAAGTCCTTGCCCACAAGTGTGCACTATCTCAGGGTGATGTGCAGAACTACTAAAGGTCTATGAAGAAAAAAGAAAGCAGTGTCCCTTAATATCTCCAAAACTATGTAAAATGTCTAAATTGTGCATTACTGTAAATTACAATCAAAATCATATTTCACTACAAATCAACTGTTTCGACTCACAAAACTCACTTCCGCATAATTTTCATGGGGGAATTACTATCTTTTCATCAGTATAGGATTAAAGATTTCTAGGGGTCCAAAATCCTATCCAAAATTGATGAAAAAACATTGTGAAACAATGTGTTACACATACCTTAATATGTAATCATTCACACTTGTATGTTGTATGTTGTTCTGTACTCTACAATGTGTAATAATTTGTTGCATGTGGATAGGATGACATTTTAAATGTCACTATTTACTCCAAGGGAAATTTTACATTCATCTAGCCCGCAGTAAATTTGAGTGAGTATTTTCCATGCCCTGTGACAACGGTAGCCCATGGACATACTAATATCCCATGTTATATACAATAAGATTACAATAAAATAATATTCCACCATCACAGATTTTTCTCAACATAATAAACAGGATTTTCTGAACACTGCTTAAGTATTTTAAGACAGCAGATGTTGGAAGTGCAAATAGCTTAATGCAGGACTAGGACATATGCTGGCTGAATGTTCTATATTAAATTAATTTTGGAATAGAATATTTTTTGATATTTGAAGGATAACTAGAGGCAATGTGAGTTAGTGTATAGCCTCAGTCATTTCAGTTGAGTAAACGCTATGTAAAAAAAAAAAAGTTGTGTAAGTCGCTCTGGATAAAAGCGTCCGCTAAATGCCTGTATTAAGTTTATTGAACACAGCTAGGCTTGATTGCAGCCAGCCCTGTTGAATCTAAAGCTCACTCAGCATCAGAGTGAAGTAGTCACCACAAAGTTGTCAACCACACTATGCCACAATCAAAGGAAATTCCAGAACAGATGAGGGAAAAAGTTGTTGAAATACAGTCTCGAAAGGGTAACAAAGCCATTACTAATGCTCTGGGACTCCACTGAACCACAATCAGAGTTATCTCCAAAATACTTGGAAAAGTGGTGAATCTTTCCAGTTGTGGCTGGCCTGCCAAAATTTTTCCAAGGGCACGGCGACAACTCATCCAGTAAGTCATAAAAGATACCATAAACACATCCAAAGAACTGCAGGCCTCTCTAGCGACAGCTAGGTTCAGTGTTCATGACTCCACAATAAGAAAGAGACTGGGCAAAAATGGGATGGGATTGATGGGAGAGTAAAAAGGTGGAAACCACTGCTAACCAAGAGAAACCTCCATCCTCATCTCACATTTTCAAAAGAAGCACTTTCATGATCCGCAAGCCTTTTGGGATAATATGCTATGATTTAAAATTGGATGACATAGGTCCAATTATGTCTGGGTTAAAGCAAATACAGAATTTCACAGTATGAGCATCATACCAACTGTCAAAAAAGGTGGCGGCAGTGTGATGGTGTGGGGATGCTTTGCTGCCTCACGACTGGAGGACTTGCCACTACTGAAGGAGCCATGAATTCTGCTCTTTACTGGAGTGGCTTTGTCAAACTCCAGACTTGAACCGAATAGCGATGCTGAGGCAGAACCTGAAATGCGCAGTTCAAAAACAGTTCATGCTGAAAAACCTACCAATTTGTCTGAATTAAAGCAGTTCTACAAAGAAGCGAGGGATGAAATTCTTCCACAGCGATGTGAAAAACTGATATCAAATTGCAGGAAGCGTTTCATTGCAGTTACTGCTGATAAAGGTGGTGCACCCATTTATTAGGTTTAAAGCCCTATTCACACGGGACTAGTATTACCTGGGGACCTCATGTGATTTAGAAATTAACCCCCCACGTCTGTGTTCCGTGCGGCGCATTCGCACGGGATAAGCGAAGTCTGTATTTTACTCGAATTTACTGACATTATCCCCCTGGATATGATTGAAAATGTCAAGGCTGTGCTCTGCGTAACAGTAAAATACGACCCCAAATCACCGAGATGCCCATTTGCACGGGACTAATATTATCACATGACCTCTGGGTTTGGCGAAATGTGGTAGGTAATTTGCAGTGGAATTTTTACTTTACAAATTACAGACATGGCAGATTCGCACGGGATTAAGATCTAGAAGATTACTAGAGGTCCCCAAGTGATACTAGTCCCGTGCGAATAGGGCTTAAGACAGCAATTCATTGTCACTTGGGTGATATGGGTGTTTAACTTTTTCATTAAATAAACAAAATAGTAATTTTAAAAATGTGTTTTGTGTCTACTGAGGTTATAATATTAATTTTTATTCAATGATCTGAAACCATTCAGTGCATAATAAATATGCACTGAATGGAAATCAGGGAGGGGGCACTATTTTTTCACAGCACTATATTTGGATGAATTTAGTGGACAGTAAGACAGGACTCCTTACTTACAGACTATTGTTCAACAATATGGTCAAGTGCGGCAAAAAATACCTGTATGAGCTGCTTACTGACACTGATTTGAATTATTGAACTGAATAATTGAATTGACTGAACCGAATTACTGAGGTTCCTTCGTACTTATGTAATGAAAAAGTACTTTTCTATTTTTTATTTTATTTTGTAAGAAGAAAATCAGTTTTATGTTTTGGACACAGGGTTCGTACAGTCATGAAAAACCTGGAAAAGTCATTGAAATTTAAAATGCAATTTCCAAGTTTTGGAAAGGTAATGGAAATATAGCTAAAGTTGCATCAAATACAATTGCTAATTAATCCAATCATAAAAATAGTATGTATAGTAATAAAACGTAAATTGGCACGTAACCTTTGCGGTATTTTGGTGGTGTGAGAAGTTAATTCGGTCTGGCTCAGTCTGTTTACAGGCACGCCCAACAGGCACGCTTCTGCTGATGTAGCAGTTAGTAAACATAGGCCCTACTGTGCCAACAATATTCCAGGGAAGTGCAGCTTCAATAATATATCAGGGCTCGAAATGAACTTTTTTACTTGGTAGCACTGGTGCTCCCAACTTCAAAAAGTTAGGAGCACCCACCAAAATGTAAGGAGCACCAACAATATATGCAATAGATTTTTTATTGATAAAAAATGACAGTATAACAGTACGGTTTACAAGTAACAGTTAAACTGTCACGCCTAAAATGTGTCGACTCTTCAAGGAATTGCGTGTTATGCATTCAAACGACAAAGCGCTTCTCGTCACATTAATACCGCTAATTAAATCAACCGCCAGTAAACTGCATCGGAGAAATTAGCTGTTTCAACCGGGTCGCTACACAAAACACTACGTTAATGTTTCAAAAAAAATGCCGTAATCGTTCGCTTCAACTTTTCAGCTTTCGATAACGCTAATAAATTGAACATAAACTTTTGTCTTCAGGTAACATAAGTTAACGCATTAGCTTTCTGTGTCGCATGACAGTGGAGTGCTGCAAAAGGGAGTGATTGAAGGCTAATATTAACCAATTTAAAATCTGCATTAAAGGTAAGAATGTCAAGCTCACGATTGGTTAGAAGAGTCACCGTCAGCTCACAAGGCACATACTGAGTGTACTAACTAGCGAATGTACAGAGGAAGAGACGTTCGACTGAAAAAAGAAAGAAAAAAAAGGTTGCACCAGAACAATTATTTGCACTCGCACAAATGCTCCCAATTATATTTCGAGGTCGCACAGATTAAATTTCGGGAGCATAAGCGACCAAAATGGTTGCAATTTCGAGCCCTGTTTGAGACATTGGCAAAAATGTTAAACTATTTGAATTAAAATATGAAAGAATGTATCTAAGTGTGTCTGTCTGGTGTTTATTTGTTTTAGAGAGGCACCATATGTTTCAGATGCAGACCTAATTTTACTTAGTGTTACAATAAATAATTTTAAATCGTCCTGCTGAGATAACATCATTTGTTTTGGTCATGGAAATTCAGTTAAAGGTTGTGGAGAAGTCATGGAAAAGTCATTGAAAATCATTGGTGAAAAAGTGTATGAACCCTGTGGACAGTGTGTTTGACAGTGTTCCTTTTTCCACAGCTTGGGTTCTTCAAGAGAAAGAGGCCTCCTTCACTTTCAGCAAATGATGAAATGAATGCAGACTCCATGGTGCTATTCAATAGTGAAGATGAAAAAGAAAATCAAAAGAAGGATGCCTCAGAAGAAGATCCATCCTGTGATACTAAGGCAGATTACTCAGCCATTTAATAATTTAGTCAATAGGAAAGGCAAAGAGAGGGAAAAGTATCAATAATGCCTTTTTATGTCAATTTGTTTTGTTTTTTTACTGGAAAGTGCAAATAATTACCAACATTTGTTGAAACTTACGCATTCTTTATTGTACATCCTTAGATGTTTATTACACAAGCAGAATTGCAGTTGCAAGAATATGTTATAACAATGCTAATTTCATTAGTTTGCTTGTTAAAGGTGCAGTGTGTAGAATTTAGTGGCATCTAGTGGAACGGACTTGGCAGAAATGGAATATAATATTCATAAATACGTTTTAATTAGTGTATAATCCCATGAAAATAAGAATTGTTGTGTTTTTGTTACCTTAGAATGAGCCCTTTATATTTACATAGGGAGCGGGTCCTCTTCCACAGAGGCCGCCATGTTGCACCACCATGTTTCTACAGTAGCCCAGAACGGACAAACCGCTCTAGGGAGGGCATATCGTGTTTTTTTCCCCCGCATTTTTAATTTTAGTGGGTGGCTCGAATGCACCGGTTGGAAGACGAAGAAGAAGAAAGAAGAGACTGAGTGGTCATATATTGTCTTGGACAATCCGTTTGTGAAATATACGCGCATTTGTGATGCCTGGGTACGCCTACCTTCCAAAATAGCTGTGCGTAATACCACACGTGTTGTTTACGGCGTTGTCGTCCTTTTTAGTACAGCCTGGCTTGAGTGACAATCCATTTATTCAGTAGGTGAGAGTATAAGCTTTCTAACGATGTATAATGTCTAATTTTGCTTTTGGAATAGTGTTTTATTGTTCAGCGTTATCGAAAGTTGGCATTCACTCTGTGGTAGCAGTAAAAGACGCTCCACCTAACGAAACGTTGTCAACCATTTTTCGTAATTTCTTTGAAAATACAATTATTATTGAGGACTTCTGGGCATAGCTAAGCCATATGTTTGCTGATAGACCCATCTGACATCGTTTTCTGGAGCAAAACAGAAGCGGATAGAAATATATCATTGATTTACTGTCTCTATCTATTGAAAACAGATAAGATTTTATCATTGCTATGTAAGTATTACTGCTCAAAATATTTTGGTTATATACGTTATTTTTGAAATTGAGTGTCTTTAAATAGGTTAGTGGTATTTTATAATGAGGATATTTCACACTGTAATGTAAGCGTTAGTTAGTAGTGTAGCCTAATAGTTTTTGTGACGCATCATGCCTTTCTATGATTTACCATGCAAAGCAGCTAACGTTAGAAATAAAACGCCACCACAATGCGGAACAATTAACAGTCATAATCGCTATCTTACTTGTAAGCTATGACCTATAGTATTACAGGCTAAATAACTAAATACAATTTATAAATCTATCAAGGAACCTCATCACTTGACACTTGACTACTCGATGCTGTTGTAGACGATGACATCATTTTTGGAACTTACAGGCCACCGTAGGTTCTCCTATGTCGTTGGAAAGGGAGTGGTGAGGGGAGGTGGGGTATTCAGTTGGTTGCAATCTGCAACCTGTACCTTTAAGCCAGTGTATTAATAAATCATTAATTAATCATTAATAATGTATGCCTTTGTATCTTTGAGGATATATCCTGAGCCCTCTCTTACTGCAATGATATTCTGTGAACTGTGTTACTTTCTAAAATGCCCTCACATGATAATAAAAGCTTTTCTGTCTTTATACAGACTTTTTAAACCAATAGTTCGCATGACGAAAACATTCAACCAGGTGGCCACTTGTTTTTAACACTGGGAAAGTTGAGACAGAGTTTTTACCCCCCAATATTGGGTTTATAAATGCTGTCCAGAAAGTTATGCCCCATACCTGTATAGTGGACAGCAAAGAAATTTTCTTAACATACATTTATTTGCAGCAGTATCATTATCTTGATATAATTACAATGATACTAGAAAACTAAGCAGATTATGACAGACTGAGCTAGATTGCTTGCTAGCTGACTCACAACAGTCTCTTTGCTGTAACTATATAACTGTAGCTCACATGCAGCTAAACAAAAACACCATAAATGTAGCCAGCTAGTTATAGCAAGCAATCTTGGTCTGGAATATCATCATGTTAGTTATGTTGACTGTAACGATGACATAGATTTGTAGATACTTACCATCTAGCTGGCTGGGTTTAAATGCTACAAGTTACAGTATTCTTGTGGGTTTATGCTTTTTTTGGATAATTTGCTGATCTGATGTTACATGTCACTTTTTACAGGAACAATGTTTGAACTCTTGTTCTTCACCTGAAATTTAAAAAGCATGTTATTGTGAGACATTGCTTCATTTACTAAAATATTGGTAAGATTTCTAGAAGGTTTTAAAGGTTAATTATTATTTGAGGCTTTTATGTTAGCTACCTATAAATGCAACTTGCTGAATGTTAGACATGATATGCATCTATTTTACTGAGTTGCAGTTCTTACTCACTGCAATGTTATCATCTTTTCCTGCTTGCAACTGGGGCCGGGTAGTTGTGTTGCCAAGTTCTGCAGTTTCCTACATGCCATTTGTCAACAGAAGATGCTACTGTTCTGCATTTTTGGGGACTGCCAATCCTGTGCAGTTTTAACTAACTACTTAAGATTAGTCTATTCCATTAAAAGCTTGACTCAACTGTATTCATACATTTGTCCCCCACCAGATAAAATTGGAAGTGACACTGCCTCATTGGTGAGGGACAACATGTCTACTATTATTTGCTTGTTTAGGCAGCTGACTAGATATAATTGTATCATCTTATTATGACAGCTCAGCAGTAGTAACTGTTGAAGGACAACTAGCTAACTAGCCAGTGACATTTGCTTTCTGTACACACTATTTTTTATTTCATTTAGCTGCATGACTAGTTTACCATCTTGCAGCACTTCAGGCATTTTATAATAGAGTGGTAACTAGGGAGCTAGCAACATATGACTATTATTCACCATTTTAATGTATAGAATTATCTAGCCAGGTAAAAATCACACAATTTATCTGCATGGTAACAATAAATTTCATAATTCCTCCACGGGAGTTGCTTGTGGAATGCATCTACAATTACACATTTGATAGTTTGTTCACACTGTAAAAAAGAAAACTTGAAATTGCTAGTCTTAATGTGATTTTGGAGTAAGTTGAACAAAAAATATTAAACAGTCACATGAACTATATCAAATAAACTGCTCCAACGGTTGATTTTCTTGTTAAAAGCCAGACTTACTAAAACATTGCTGTTAGAAAAATAGGAATATTTCAGTCAGAGTTCAGCGTGGCCTGGCCAACTATTTTGCACATGCTCATTTCAATATCTTAATTGAAACAAGGGTCTCCCAGATATTTTCCAGAGTTTTTTTTTCCACCATCATGATTTTCTTCCCACATAAGTGGAGTATTTTTTAAATACTTTAAATAGCGAACTAGTAAATGAGATTTTTTTTCATAATTGTGTTATCAATAAAATATTTACAGTTGGACGTAACCTGCTATTGGAGATTCAAATGCTTGCTAGCTAGTGGATGCAGCTAACGTTAGTTGGCTCATAAAATAACATTAAGTGGCTTCATGTTCATTTTGTTATTTGCAGGCCAATGTGACATTATACAAAATGCAAGTTTCTGCCCATGTACAGTGTGGCTATTTAATTTTAGTTAATGTATTATACCTCAATTAGATGCCAGTCTCTTAGATTATTGCTTTCATTGGTCATTGATTCAGGGTGTACTGCTGCAACACCTACACCATTGTAAATCGTAGACTCGACACTTTTATCCAAACCCTTTCTCAATTGGTTAAAGCACTAATGATAATAAGATAAAAAACAAGGCAGTCCCCTTCCCCAAAGGAGGGCTGAAATTGACACCCCAGATCGATGATTATGCTATTTTATCATTTATAACATAGTCTATATTGTTTGTTGTACAGTAACTTGGCTTCATTTTGATGTCAGTATTTTTAATGGCAGGCCTAGATTTAGCCAGTTTGAATGAATGAGTTAGAGACAGTGTATGTCTTGTATGTATGAGTAACTTGGCATTTTTGTTTGTTGAAAATGTGTTTTTTATGAGATAGGAGTTTTACCAATCAAGACAGGGTTTTTTGCATCACAGTGCAAAGAGTCTAAGCTTTACAACGGTGTAGGTGTTATGGCAGTACACCTTGAATCAGTGACTCATAAAAGGGGCAATTTGAGAGAATGCTATTTTCAGAGGCCAGCATCTAATTGGGGTTACAAAACACCAAAGTAATGTGGCCATCAGGAGGCGTTAGCTAGCCCCACAGTTAATCTACTTGACTATGCCACTCCCACTTTAAGAGGCAGGAGAACCCTGTTGAACACTTTAATGGGAAAGACTTTATTTTGAATTTATTTTTAAAAGAGCAAAAATCATCACCTGGCACGAAGGCCAATGAGCAAGATCAAGTTACACAATGGGACAGAGGACAAGTAAATGCACTGGCTAGATGGCCTTCCACTACCACCAGAGGTTTTTTTAGCAATAGCAAAATTAGTACACAATGATAGGCACTAATGTGAACTTCAATGAACACAGCTAAGTTGGTGACTAAAGCACACCTATGGGATCTATTCACACTCACTAAACGCAGTATTGCACTTCACCCGGAATAAGAATAAGTAAACACTTTAAAGATAAATAGAAAAGTCACACACCATTATATCCACCAGTGTCCCACGGCAAAAGGTAGTGGGGCTTAAAGCACGAAATACACAAAATCCGAAGCTTACTGAATGATATTGCATGTTGCCCATAGCTTAGCTAATAGGGACAAATATTCTGGTTGAGTATCCTAAAATCATAGCTAAAGTGGTGGTAGTGGCTGAAAGTACAGCAGATACATGTACATATACAAGATATGACAATATGAATATGATATGAAAATATGTGATATATTTAATTTAATAGGGATGCCCCCCTCTCGCTCTCTGGAGCACCAACCCCTCCTTATTGCAGTTGGCTCAAGCTATTACTTAGTTAAAGTACATAATAAAAAAAACACACATCAGCACAGTAAATGGTGGTAAGGCACACTACAATTATTACTTGAATAAACTATATTTACGTCTAGGGAAAACAGTGGCTGAGCCGCATTTAAAGAAGCTCCTGCAGTGAGACAAAACAGCAATTACTTGCATGTCATCAAAGAATGGAATGCAATGGTTTAAACGTTACTGATTACCTCCAACTATGTCTACAAAAAAGGAGTGTTATAGTGTGCAATGCTGCAGCCCTAAATGGCTGCTTCCCCAAGCTGGGCTATGGTACAGATACCCTCAAATAAACATACATTCACAAATAAGAAAACCAAATAAAATAAATACCAACAAAACAAAAACCCTCCAAACATATACTCAGAAAATATAAGGAAGAATTCAATTATAACTAAAAGGGCTAATGGCCCATCCAAAAGGGAGCCTTACCTAACTAGACTGTGCTACCCCTCCTTTCCCCAACGACTCTGAAGTTGGCTCCCGATTCGCAGCTCCCGATTTGAAAATTCCGGTCCACCTTAAATCGGTTGCCTTATACGATTGGATGGTTTTGCAGTTTTCCTTATGTGTTTGCAAAGGCTATAATTTGCAAGAGAACCTGCCTGCAGCAAGCTGGGCAACCTCCATCAGGAGGACCTCCATGCTGGGGACCAAAAGCACACAACCTCCATGTGAAGGACCCAATGAGCTAGTGGAAGGACCAGAAATCACGTAACCTCCACACCACGAATAGAAGTCACCTGGCCTCCTTTATTTAGGAAAAAGTTTGTTTGAAAGTGAAGATGGCAGCGGTTAGCCACTGGCTAGCTGGTGTGTGTAAACAAAGGACTGATGCAATTACCACTGATTTGTAAGGTGTTACCACTTGTATACAGAGTCGTTTATGATTGCATTCCACTTTGATAAATCTCTGGTTACAATGTAGCAGCACTTAGCTACGTTAAGATAACACCCTTAGTGCTCCGTACTAGGCTAATAATAAGCCGGACGTAATGTTGGCTTCATGGGTTTTAATGTATAAATTATATATAATGCATATTTTAATTACTTTTTAGTTAATTATACATTATTCACTGTAGCCTTACAGTAGGCCTAGTCTATAATTTTTTATAAGTATCTTAGTATGCTGTGACCCTAAGACATCCCTGCCTACCCTCGCATCTACAATACCTTTTGTTTACCTTAAAAGGGAGTTGTTATCTCTTCTCTGGAAATACTCTCACACCTGTTTGTCTGCATTTACGATATATCAGTCTGGTATCTCTCATGGAATACAACTGATAATTTCTAATGATTAATGAGTTTATAACAACTTAAGTATTCATGTCTAATGAGAATATTTTTGATTAAACTCATTTTAATCTTACAGAAGTATAAATCGCAGCTGAAGCCCTCATTCTTTTCCAAGATCCTGATGATGACCTTTAAAACAAGTGTACATGTCCAATGTAAACATGGTCCAAATGTTCTTATTTATTTATTTTAAGAATAAATAAGATGTGTTTAAGAATAGGAATCACTTTTATTTCATATTATTTCATTGGATATCTGCAGATAACAGGCCCTGGATGCCATGCATGTGCAGCAATTCAATTGTTCTAAAACAATAGAACATTGACCTTTGTTTTTCCAATATAAAACATCCTTATACAATATAAAGCCACCTAGACATGCCACAGACCTTCCCAATTCTCCCACAAACACGCACAATCCCTGTGAAAGCTCTGAATGGCATATATGAATGTATACATGTTCATCTATTGCAGGTGTCGCTCGCTTCACAACAGAATGTCCCTTCCCTCAAATGCGGATGGGATGGACCAGCACAGTCTGTGTGGAGCCACCCTTCACAGTTGTAGCATTGCACCCATTCAATGGTCTGCATGTCTGGATACAGCAGCCTGACAAAACATAAAAAAATTACTATATTTACATGCAGGCTTGAATAGGACTATCAGTTTAAGGAGACTAAAAATGAGTTGTTTGCATGTTTGTACCCAGTGAACAAAATAGGCTCATTTTTGATATTGGCAGCAAGGCCCCTGGTGAAATGGGCCACAAAGTCCTTGGTGAGGGGATGGGTAGAAACACTGGTCAAGGAGGGGGAAAAGGAGACGGATGGAGGGGCAGTTGTAGTGGGGGCCACAGAGTTTTTGGTGATTTGCTCTGAGAGCGGGGGAGGTAGGTATCTGCTCTGACAAGAGGATTGTCTCAGCTAACATGCAGGAAGCGATCAGGTAGAAGCAAACTGCAAACAAAGAATGCATATCAGGCCAGTGCTATACGTACCACAATTAAACCATCAGTGCAAGCGCAGTGTATACTGGTATATTTATAAATTAATGACAAACTATGTTCTACAGCATATTGTGGAGGAAAATCTCCTCTTAGGTTCGATGGGTGAGCCGGTGATGTAATAATAAAGACTAGAAATTATGATTTCTTCTAATAATCTTTTTATTCTCTTTCAATCAATAATCCTGTTCATGTATGTAGGTCTACGGGAGGTCTCCAGTACCATAAAGACCCACAGAGAGCTTCCTCGAATTATGTTTTACATCCGTTTTATACAACCAGATCTCCTCCTACCCTGATGTATCTTCCCTTTAAAATAACCAATCCCAGCCTAGGTCAAATTTATGTTACACCAGTTAGTTTAACAATAACTATTATATAATCTTCAATTTTAATCAATGACAGATATTTCACTACACACACTTAGAGAGGAATGTATATGCAGGACTTGAATAACAAGTATTTGTTCTCATGATTAACAATTGTTTAATCTTCCAGTTCCAAAGTACATGCAATTTAAATGCATTCAATACATGCTGTAATCCAAATGAAATATTTAACTCATATACACAACACCATGTTCTAAAAGACTATGTTTATATCATTACCGTTGCTTTTAATACTTTGATTTTCATTCCTTTATTTTAATAGTATATAATCTATACAATTACTAGATATAGCACATCAGTTCTTTCTAGGTCAGTATCCGTTCTCTTCTCTTGCAACTCAAAGGTCTTCTGCACAAGACTGTTTCCCAACAAAATTCCACTAAATAAATGTTTAGAATTTTTCCTCCTGCAACTGGGGTTCAAAGATTCTCTAGGTAGTATGCATCAGTGTACAAGGAGGCCACTGTCTTTCCTTAGTTACAAATTCTTAGACATAACACAGAATACCTGCTGTTCTTCATTGATCTTCCCATAATCACATACATTTAAATATATTCTTGATCAGTACAATCTTTAATAAGAATAAATTTAAAAACATTAAAAGAATGAAGGAGAAGCATACTTCCACAATATCCACCAATTTACCCACCCAGATATAATTTCTGATTAACAATATTGTACATTTTAAGTCATCATAAAATGCCAGTAGTACAGATTCTGATGTAATCAGCTGAACGGAACTTCTTAGCTCACAAAGGAGATGGTACAGTAGAATGGGCACATCCAATTTGTTCAGGTGCAGGGCATAAACAATATGTAGAGTAAAAAAAAATTCTGATGTTTGAACAGGCTAGGCAGAATTTGTGTCATTTCAAATAGATTGGAATATGGGTTTAACATCAGCATACCTTTGTAATGCACTGTTTTGCATTTACGTCCACACACCTCTGAATATTTGCCTTCTTTGTTGGTTTGAAGGTTGGGCATAGCAGGCAGTGGAATAAGTGTCCACAGCACATGTTGCATTCTTCAATTGTTGATGGAGAGCCATCATTCCATATGGATATATGCATGTAAAAAAAGATATAGATTTAAATACTATTTACAGTAACGTTTATGTGTTCCAAATTGTAATTACAAGAACAGTGGTCATTATATCACTTCACAGCATGGGGCTAATAATTTGTTTACATAATAAAAATATGTTAAGTTTGGATTAAAACCTATGATTCCTAACCAGGGGTGTAGGCACCCCCAACGACTAAATATGACAATCAAAGATATTTGGAAATAAAGGTAATTTATTATTGGCTGAATAAATGTCAGGATATTCCTTCCAATGTTCAACCTAATGTGCCACCAAACAATGTCACTGTGGCGCAACAAACAAATAGCCAATGTAAACAAAGAAAACAGTTTAAGTAAACATGAGTTCGGCATCATAAATTGATGACCACTTATAAGGAGGGCATTAAAGGTTTTTGGGGGAAAGGCTGTATAATTCAAATAAACAGAACATCTAGCTAACCTTATTATTGTCATCAACATGTCGTATATTCGCCCGCACTCATTTGATCAAGCAACACCGAGTAGCAATGACCAAGGCTAACAAATGTTCAGCCAGCATCTGCAGACGATATCCACTTACCAAAGCATTATAAAATAGCTTCCATCCTAATATGTTATATTAAAATTACTGAAAGTAATAAAATATTGATTCTCTCGACTTCAGCTTTGTATGTTCAAGAAACCTACCTTCTTCACCTTTCCCTTTCAATGGTTCTGTTGTTTGTTCCGTTCATTTCCCGTCGTCAAACTCCACTCCAATTAACTGTATACGAAGTTTGTTCGGGTCAACTCACGTAAGTTCCGTTTGTGGTGTAGAGGTTACATTAATCCGGTCCTTCCATTAGTTCATTGGGTCCTTCACATGGAGGTCACGAGCTTCCGGTCCCCAGCGTGGAGGTTCCCCAGTCTGCTGCAGCCAGACCCTTTTTATAATTTGCTTCTAAAAGTGAGATACGCTCAAGGGAGAAATTGAAAAATGGTGATAATGTGAATAAAAACTTTTATTGTTATTTTTTATTATGTTACGTTCACTTCACATGTCTTTTAAGGCAGTAATATGGAAAGATCAGGTACCCAAGTAACACACATTTTGTTTTCTCCTCAAAATCTAATAGTCTCAACATTGCATCACGTGTGTATGAGAGACCAGGAAATAATATACATCTGAAATGGTGTGGATGAAATAGTTACGCCTTGGCGGGGGCATGCCCCATACCTATACAGCACCGAGAGTTTGGCACTTTTCAGGGTTCCCCACAGAAATAACCACAACAGCCACAGACACTCAGCCCTTAAAAACATAAAATTCTGTACATTCTGACCCCATTTCAACAGACAGATTTCATAAACAACTTCACATGTCCACACAATAAAGCCCCAAACTAAGGGGATTTTGTGTTTTCTCCTTCTTCTTCTTCTTCTCTTTCTTCTTCTTCTTCTTCTTCTTCTCATTCTTATTTTTCCTGCCGCCAATCCCACTAACAACATGTCTCCCCATTGGACATTTTACCGACATCAGCCAAATATTCACCTACACGACCCAATCAAAAACTCGCATACACACGGAAAATACCCATACCTTTTTACTCTGAAACATTTCCAGTTTAAATAGCTACTCTGCCTGTGGTCTAGTGGGTAAGGTTACAGTCTTGGGAATATGGGGTCTTAGGTTCAAGCCCAGCTAGGGACATGTTTCTTTAACCTGCTTTCACCCTCACTAATAATTGTCTACTACTTCTCAATTATTGCTTTTGCACCATATCTACCCACCGTTCTCCGAACGTATACACTGCGTATATTTAATTTCGGTGAGGGAAGATATATTATATTGCCTATATTGTTTGTAGTATTGTAACTTGGCGTCATTTTGATATCAATACTTTTAATGGCAGGCCTGGACTGGTCTTGTATGTGTGAGTAACTTGGCATTTGTACGTTGAAAACGTGTTTTTTATGAGATATCACTATACCATGTGCAAATAAAACTCCAAACTGTCTATATAAACAAATACAGTAATAAAATCCTATTGAAAAATTGACATATTAGATGGCCATTTCTCCTCAAAATTTGAAGGTCTCAAAATTTGACATTTAATTATGACAGAAGGGGTCCTGAAGTAGTACTGACCTGATTTGGGTGAAATATTCCCGAAGCGTTTTTAAATAATCCCACCCTAAATATGTAATCCAGTACAGGCTGAGTGGGAAAAAAAGAAACATTTTGGATTGGAATATCTCCGGAAATTTATCATTTATAATTTTTTTTTTTTAATTGTATGTTTTAATTGTATGTATGTACCATTTATTGTAAAGCATATTGTAAAGCGCTATATAAAATACATTTATTATTATTATTATTATTATTATTATTATTATCCAATGCAACGCAATTGAGAAAAGTGAAAATTTGGATTAGAATATCTCCTGAAATTTTAAAGTTCTCGAAGTTTTGACACTTGTTCATAACAGATGGTGGTCTACACCCTACCCCATTTCTGTGAAATTTTACTGTAGCAATTTTGAAAAATTCCACTTAAAACCTTCTGTGTAATCCAATGGAAGCCAATTGAGAAAAGTGAAATTTTGAATTGGAATATCTTCTGATAATTAAAAGGTCTCAAACTTCTGACACTTGTTCCTGGCAGGAGGGGTCCTGGTCTACATCCTACCCCATTTCTGTGGAATTTTACAGTAACGTTTGTGAGTAGTCCCACTTCAAACCTTCTATGCAATTCAATACAAGCTATTATAAAAAAGTAACATTTTGGTTTGGAATATATTTCCAAAATTAAAAGTTCTCAAACTTTTGACACTTGTTTATGACAGAAGGGGTCCTGATCTACAGTTGAGGGCAGAAGTTTACATACACCTAGGCTAAAAATATTCAAACTCAGTTTTTCACAACTGCACATTTCATAATACCATACATTTCTTTTAGCAAGTCAATTAGGGCCTCTACTTTGAACAGGTCTCTTTCAACAGTCTGGAAGATTCCAGAAATTGATGTAATGACTTTTTAAAGGCTTCTGATTGGCCAGTTGCCATAATTATGAGTTAATTGGGAGCTAATTACACCTGTGGCTGTATTTAAGGGCCTACCTTTAGAGCCACTGCCCTTTTGCCCTTGATACCATGGCCTGAAAGGCTGTTGAGCAAGGAAGAAGCCCCTACTCCAAGACCGGCATAAAAAAGCCAGAATTAAGTTTGCAGGTGATCACCAGGACGAAGACCTAGCCATTTGGAGGAGTGTTCTCTGGTCAGATGAAACCAAAATTTACCTGTTTGGCCATAATGATCAGCGCTATGTATGGAGGAAGAAGGGTGAGGCTTTTAATCCGAAGAACAACATCCCAACTGTGAAGCATGAGGGTGGCAGCATCATATTGTGGAGGTGTTTTCCGGGACTAGTGAACTTCAGAAAATAGATGGCATCATGAGGAAGGAGGATTATCTAGAAATACTGAACCAACACCTCAAGACATCAGCTAGAAAGTTAAAACGTGGTCGCAGCTGGGTCTTCCAGCAGGACAGTTATCCTAAGCACACCTCCAAAGTTGTAACAAAATGGCTTAAAGACAACAAAGTGAAAGTATTGGAGTGGCCATCACAAAGCCCTGACCTGAATCCCATAGGAAATTTGTGGACTGAACTGAAAAAGCATGTCCAAGCAAAGAGGCCCACAAACCTGACTGAGTTACATCTGTTCTGTCAAGAGGAATGGGCAAAAATTCCGGCAAAGTATTGTGAGAAGCTTGTGGAAGGCTACCCCAAGCGTTTGGTTCAAGTTCAGCAATTAAAAGGCAATGCCACCAAATACTAACAAAGTGTATGTAAACTTTTGACCCACTGAAAATCTGATATAGTACATACAAGCGGAAATACATCTGTCTCTAAGCTATTATTTTGAGATGACCTCTTATAGAAATAAATTAGATATTCTAATTGAAATGTGTGGAGTTGTGAGAAATTGAGTTTGAATGTCTTAGCTTAGGTGTATGTAAACTTTTGGCCTCAACTGTATATGCTGGGCATTAGGTATCATATGTTATTATTTTATAACATGATTTCAATAAGGCACCACTTTTATCACCAACAATTTAGACTTCTTTAGGCTATCAACAGCCCAGTAGTACCCTAGGCTGAATTAGCTTTTTTTTCTTCTAACATTACCCAGCTTTTTTCTCTGCTATGACTAGTGCACGTCTCACTTGTTGGATCATTTTATGTAGAGCACACAGCAATGTTGACAAAATTCAAAGCGAAAATAATAGGGCCATGTTTCACAAATCTATCCAAATGAAAACAGCAGCATGCACATTTTAACCTTTTTGAAAATAATATCGACAACCTTGTGTCCTTTTAACAAAATTAACTCAAAAGGCAATTTAGAAGTAAAAGAAGTAGGCTACTAAACTGATAGGCATATTGGTAGAGTTGTGGGTTATGAATACGAGAAATCAGCTAAAGCACAAGTGAGTGTATGGAGGAATGCTGTGCCATTTCAGAAATCAAATAGTCAGAAATCCAAAATTCCAGCATTGAATAAATTTCATAATTTTAGCGCAGTTGGCTCGGTGCCACTGCTGGACATACTGTACAGATGGGTGACAAATCAAAGGAAAAACCAACATAAAGCATCTTATTAAGTTTTTGGGCCACCATGAGCTGCCAGAACAGCTTCAATGTGCCTTGGCATACATTACATTACAGGCATTTAGCAGATGCTTTTATCCAGAGCGACTTACAAAACTTTTACATGGCATTTATTTAAACGGCTGGATATATACAAAGGTTCTGCAAGTTAAGTACCTTGCTCAAGGGTACAACGGCAGTGTCCTAACCAGGAATCAAACCTGGCAAGAGAGCCAAGATGTTGGGGTAATGCCGGCAGCCCTCTGATATCATTGGGTACATCTTTCGGTCCTCCTCTGTTGGATGGTGTAATGTAATTGTTCGCTCACCCTGGCACAGGTGACCTGCCAGGCCGATCTATCGAGTGTCAGAGGTTCCAGATGGGTGGAGTTTATGTTGCAGTGCTTCAGGAGGTCTTTCGTGTAGTCCTTGTAGCGCCTCTTTTGTCCGCCAGCGGCCCGTTTTGCGGTGTAAAGGGCTTGGTGGGGTAGGCGGTGGTCAGGCATGCAGATGGTATGCCCTATCCAGCGAAGATGTTTTTTTGCCACTGCTGCTTCCATGCAGATGGAGTTGGTCATGGAAAGAATCTCTGTATGGGGGATTCGATCTTCCCCAGACAGGCCGAGGATCTTTTGAAGGCATTGGATGTGGAAGGCCTCCAAGTTTGTGATGTGCCGTCTGTATGGGGTCCACGTTTCTGCCCCATAGAGCAGAGTGGAGGCACATACCGCATTGTATGTGGCAACCTTGGTGCTGATCTTCAGGTTTTTGTTCTCAAAAACCCTTCTGCTGAGGCGCCCAAAGGCTGACAAAGCTTTGTTGATGCGGCTGTTTATCTCAGTGTCAAGGGAGCAGTTTGAGGAGAGTGTGGAGCCAAGATAGGTGAACTGGCCCACTACTTTAAGTGGAACACCATTGATTTGTAAGCTGGGGGTGAAGGAGGTTGAATAGTGAATTGTACCATGACTTCAGTTTTTTGAATGTTGACCTGGAGACCAAAGGACTGGTATAGGCCAGAAATTGTGTTTAGGGCATGCTGCATGGACTCTGGGCTATGTGCCAAGACAGCGCAGTCATCTGCATACTAAAGCTCAAAGATTTGGCAGGTCTTTGTCTTTGTATGAGCCTGGAGCCGTCGGATGTTAAATAGACTTCCGTCAAGGCGGTACTCCAGGTGAACTCCATCTCTGTGTCCCAGGGCATGATGGAAGAGGTGGGTGATGGCTGAGAGGAGGAGACTGAACAAGACCAGTGCCAAGACACAGCCTTGCTTCACCCCAACGTCGACCTTGAAGGACTCTGACTGGAGTCCTCCCGTGAGGACTCTGGCTTGCATCCCATCATGCAGTTGCTGCAGGATGGAGAGAAACTTGGGTGGTACCCCAAGTTTGGAGAGCTGTTTCCAGAGAATCTCAGGGTTTATGGTATCAAAGGCTTTGCTAAGATCGATGAAGGCTATGTACAGATCTTTGCGCTGCTCTCTGCTCTTCTCAAGTAGCTGCCGTAAGACAAAGATCATGTCGGTAGTGGATCTAGACTTCTAGAAACCACATTGTGTTTCTGGAAGAGCACTTTCCGAAATATGTTCCACCAGGCTGTTGAGCATGATTTTTGCCAGCACTTTCCCTGCAGTGGGGAGGAGAGATATTCCCTGGCTTTCCCACAAACTGCTCTGTCCCCCTTCTGTTTATAAATGACCACAATGTTGGCATCCTTCCAGTCCTGTCGGACTTCCAGATGTTTGTAATCAGGAGGTGTAGGCGGCGTGTGAGGAGGTAGCCCCCCATGTTTGAAGACCTCTGCCAGGATGCCATCAGGTCCTGCACTTTTGTTGTTCTTCAAGCCCCTAATGGCTTGTCAGGTTTCAAAGAACTGTGGCAGAGTGTCGAGATGCAGGATTAGTGGGAGATCTGGAAGTTTTTTGAAGATATGAAGATCAACAGGGTTAGTGTGGTTGAGGAGGGTCTCAAAGTGATCCGCCCAGCGACCAAGGATCTCATGACGGTCCTTGAGAAGAGTGTCCCCATGTGCTGATCGGACAGGGGCATTAGTTTGCTTTCTGGGGCCATATAGGGCTTTGATGGCATCATAGAAGCCCTGGGTGTTGGTGCAGTCTGCAAAGTTTTTGACTTCTTGTGCCTTCTGAAACCACCAGGTGTCTTCCATGATCCGGAGAGCATGCTGGGTCGCAGCTCTTGCCTCAGCAAAAGTGGCTTTCAGGGTGGAGGATCCAGGGTTGGACAGGAGAGCTTGGTGGGCTTCATGTTTTGTTTGTAGGATGACTGTATTTCGGCAGAGTTGTTATCAAACCAGTCCTGGTGACGTTTTCTTGCTTCCAAGGTTGCACTGTGGATAGCTGTGTGCAGAGCTGACCAATCAGTGGATTTCTCCGGAACTTGATGAAGGTTTCTTGCAAAGGGCCATCGGAGGTTGCCTGTGGTGGTGGGGTTGTTCAGTGCTGTGCAGTTGAGTTTTCTGTTTGGGGCTCTCTTTGGGCGACGGGGTTGAATATCTATGAGGAGTTTGGATCTGACCATAAGATGATCAGTCCAACATTCAGCCCTGCGCATAACTTGGGTGGTAAGAACATCCTGTCTGTCCTTTTGACGGATAATGATGTAATTCAGAAGGTGCCAGTGTTTAGAGCAGGGGTGTTGCCAGGTGGTTTTGAGCCTGTTCTTCATCTGGAACGTGGCATTGGTAATGACCAGGCGATGTTCCGCACAGAGGGAGAGGAGCCGGAGCCCATTGCTGTTCAATTTTCCCACTCCATGCTGGCTAAGTACTTTACTCCATACGAGATGCTCTGTGCCCACTCTAGCATTGAAGTCTCCCATGAGTATCAGTTTATCTGTAGCCGGGGTTTTCTGGATGATGGAGTCAAGACCTTTGTAAAAGTCGTCTTTGATGCTATTCTCTACTTCCAGGGTTGGTGCGTAAGCACTGATGAGGGTGGCAAAGCGTCCTTTGTAAGGGGAATGCGCCATGTCATCAGCCTTTTGTTGATGCGGGTGGGGGATTCTGGAATGCGCTGCAGCAGATGGGTCTTCACAGCGAAGCCCACTCCGTGGAGGCGGCGTGTGCCTTCAGGGATCCCTTTCCAGAAGAAGGTGTACCCCGCACCAACTTCTGTCAGGGAGTCCTCTCCATGTAGCTGGTCTCGCTGAGTGCTGCGATGTCAATATTATACTTCGCAAGCTCAAGGGCCACAAGTGCTGTTCTATAGCGGGGCCTGTCAAGTGTTTCAGCCATATCCAAGAGTGTGCGGACATTCCATGAAGCGATGTGCAAGTAAATATTTTTTCTGATTCTTCGACCGCAGAGAGGGATGCTCCGATAGTTGCGGCTTACCGTCCAGAGTTGGGGGAGCAGATCATTTTTGGACCACCTTTTCTAGGTCCTTCCCCACCAGGGGTGAGCAATGTGGGGCTGCTTAGACGCAATGGAAGCTGCTGAGGTGACGCGCTGCTCCGTCCCACAATCTCAATGACCATCACTCCATTGCCGCCTGTGTGCATGGTTTGGCTAGGCATTTCCAGCCACATCCTTGGCCTGCACCTGCCACCATTCCATATTACCACAGGGCTTTGGGGGGGGGGGTGGAGCCAAGGGGCTTGCGCAAGGAAAGGATTAGGGTGAGGGTGTGCAGTCCTCACTCCCATCATCTTCACTCCACCAGACATACTTCCAGTGGCATGAGGAAACTCATGACAACCTTCATCTGGCTGGAGCTGCAGGGAACTGCTGGTGGTCCGGTCTGCTGGACTCCACCTCTGCCTATCCCCAACTGCAGATTTGAGCTCAGGGTTTACTCCCCTAGCCATCGTACCTTCCAATGGTTAACCCACGTGGCAGTGGGGCAGTGGTTGGTGGAACACCTCTAGGGACCACTGCAGCTCCGAGATCCCCTACTGATTCAGCCTGGGGTCGCGAAACCCCAGTTACCATGGGCTGCCACAAGGAGGAGTAGTAGGAGTCTTGGTGAGGGAGAGGCTATTTACTGACCACAGAAGACTTACACACTGCTTCCTGGGGTGGCCAGTGGCAGAAGCTGAAGGAGGGAGATTGCAGGCATCCCTACATGCAATGGCTCACATAGCAGACTGCACTAGACACATCACAACACCCTGCTGGCAGTACAGCCGGCCAACCCATTATACACACTGCCACTCGTTATAGATTCTACAATCTATAGAAGGCATAGATTCTACTAATCTCTGGAACTCTATTGGAGGGATGGAACACCATTCTTCCAAAAGATATTCCCTCAGTTTGTGTTTTGAGGATGGCGGTGAAGAGTACTGTCTAACCCGTCGGTCCAAAATCTCCCATAGGTGTTCAATTTGGTTGAGATCTAGTGACTGTGAAGGCCATGGCGTATGATTCATACCATTTTCATACTCATCAAACCATTCAGTGAAATAAAAAGAAAAGAAAAAAACTAAACTGTAAACTGGCTACATGTGAATTTAAAATATAAACCCACTAGTCTGACTTTGACAACTTTGGGCCTAAACTGGCTCATGTTTTAGTTAATAAAATTCAAAAGTGACTTAATTAGGCTAAAAATCCAGTCAGAATTAGTGGCTTAATAGCCTACTAGTTCAGTAATTTAGTATCATTTTCTGGAGCTTACGTGAGTAGCTATACTTGATATACTAAAAGTTCTAAAGAAGTTCAAGAATAATTCATCCGTAGTTAGTATATTAGTAAAGTTAAATGAGCACCAGCCATGTTCTTGGGTTAATGAAACTGTCTGCACAGGCGAACATGTTATTACTGAGAAATCATTGAAAATGTATGGAAATAGGACAACCTTATTCCTGAACTCCCCTCAATGCCAGAAGAACATCAGACAACCCAAAATACATCCCAGTTTAAGTAAGCTTCATGTATTCATGCCTCTTTGTATATGAAGTTCCCAATATGCCATTGTCCACTTCTAAATCTTTTGGAACTGCTCAGGTGTCTGAACCATTTGTACTGGTCGGTATCACAGGTGCCAACTTTTAAAAATGACTGGGGGTGTTCGTTTTAAAGAAAATGTACTGCCTTTATTTTATCAATCACAACAAATCAAAACGACAGCGTTTATTTTTTGTTGCAATTCTTGCACAAAATGTCCACATTTAAAGAAAAATTGTATGTTCCGTATTCCGATGTCTTATTAAAAACATGTGTTCTCCCTTTTTTGCGTGATGGAGGTCCAATGTTAGTAGAGAGGACAATCGAAAAATGTAATTCCGGAAATTAACATAAGTATTGTCATTAAAATATCAGTTTAGCCTTAAATTAACATATTGTGAACAGCGATTGCACATAAAGAATATTAATGTGATATATTGGCTGTTTTTGTGGATTTCACTGGATATTCGATTGTTTACATTTATGGGGTTCTGATCAGTGACATCATAATAGCCCTAACTGGTTGATTTTACGCGCTCATTTATGACAGTTGGTTCTCTCAGAATTCTGACTGATAGCCAGGTCAATATTTTCACTGGACACTTGATACATCCCGCCTTATAACTTCAAAGTCCCAGGTCATTTGTGAATGGTTTAAATGGATTTTGAAAATAGACACTTCCTGCTACAATCATGATAACGGCAATGAGTGTACTGTGAAGTTTAGGTAGCAAACAACAAGGTTGAATCCTTCTGACGTAATTTACATAGCAACTATACGCTCAGATCGCTTAGTTTTACTCACTGTGGCCAAGCGGAATCGATAACGTTTCAGAAAATATATAACTTTAAAAGATTTAATTCAATATTCTACTGGGACTTTTGCCGTTTATTGAGGGTGTGACAGAAAATTTTGGTGCCGCTGACTATAATTGAATGTTTTTCACATTCACCGTTTGATTGAGCAAGTACTGTTCAAAGTACATTTTTATGGGTTAGTGCTGTCCGATTGTGCTAGCTACTTCACATTAACCTTGTACTGCGATCAATAAGGCTAACAGCACAGTACCACTTAATTCTTGTCACTTCACCACTGTAATTAACTAAAAAAACCCGACACTACCTTTTCTGTGAGAAATGTATTGTCGAGCTCACGTGCATACACTGCTGGCGACATTCTAAAGCTCCGTGTTGCCCTCCCTAATGTTAGCTTCTGTTCCGGCTTGTTCTGTAGGTATCGGCTGCGGCTGACTTGCGTTGGCAAGTCGATCCTCCATGCGGTGTTCATCGTCGGTAGTTAGGTTAGCAGGAGGTTGAACAGGTGGTAGTTTTGGTATTCTTTTATCCATATATCCATATAGCAAATTTATCCATTTTTGTTGTTCCTTTTTAAAATGACATAAACCTTTATTGCCAGTGCAGCAAGACTACCTGGTGTTATTAGCTAATTAGGCGCCAAGTCATTTTTTGTTACCTTTGCCGTCATCACGTGATTTACAGTCATGACAGCTGAGCGGACTAACCAAGAGTTAGGACAAGATACAGAAGATAACAGACCAAGAGCACCCACTCGCGTGGGCATTCCAGGAAGCACATATTTTGGCAACAGCGCTATACATTTTATTTTAATATATATATTTTAATGGTAGCTCACTTTTAAATGTTGAACTCTGAAATATTGGGGTGCTCCAGCCCTACAGCACCCACAGAGCTGGCGCCTATGGTCGGTATGGATCTTGCGGGGAAACTGACAGGAACCCCAAGAGGCAATATGTACATATGATTGACTGAATTACAAAGTGGGCCTAAGCATATCCATTAAAGTCTAAGCAAGCGTAGGATATAGCATAATGCATTGTGGATTTTGTCTATAGGATTGGGGCTCTTAAAAGAATTCTCACTGTCTGAGGAGGGGAATTTGGGAATAAGGTGCTTTCCTATTATCCTACTACTTGAGTAGCCAGTTTTACACTGAATGGAACTTTGACAAGATGGACCCATTATAGGGCTCTACAGTGCTCCTATTTTAGCGTGTGCCAACAGGAAAAATAATTTTACATTACTACGGTTGCGGGTCAGGCACTCTTCATGGTAAGAAGAAATTTTAGGATAGCGCTTCCGATATTGCTTGTGTCGAAAGTGCTGCGACGGAAACAACGATAGATTTACCCAAGAGCCACATCTGCTTGATAGCATCTCTACCATGGCAATATACAGTACATTCATTATTCACATTAATAAAATTATTATGTGTCATCTACCTTGTATATGAATTACATGCCTCCTTAAGCCTCTATATTTTCTAGCCTTTCTGGCAATATGGCCTGTCACATTCAGTCTTCAAACATTGTACAGCAGTATAACAAATTACATTAACAGTGTTCCTACAATCATCCTCTGACAATGTATTTTGGAGGGTGTTCAATCAAAAAGTACATTAGAGTAACTTTGGAAAACAGTTTGTTCATCATTGTCAGTTACAATGTCAGTTGCAACTCTTAAGGCCCCTTCACACTGAGCGTGATGTTTAAGGTATAGCACTGCATAGTGGGAGGAGTTATTTTAGATATACCTTGTTCTGGAAGTAAAAATTGCATTCATTTTCTGCAAAGGCATTGTTAGGTCACTGACAGTTGGAGCATGAAACTCTCTTGCTTGAATCATCGGTACAAAAAGATGAAAGACTGTTACAAAATATCTTGATCTTCCAGCCACAAACCACTCAACATCTTAAGATCTCTGCTGGTACACCCTAAAGCCAGGACCCCGCCCCAAGGGAGGAAGACTGGAGTGTGACATCACATGTGACACCACTGGGAAACACTACATCGCTGAAACAACAAGGACCCTGGATCACAGGCTCAACGAATATCTGGAAACAGACACCCACGGTCTGTGAACTCCAGACCAAAACTGCTCACAGCATCGACTGGGAAGGATATGGCGTTTATATAGTGCCAAAACCCGCGCACATAAAAACCAGGTTGCGCATGAGCGGAAAAGCATCCTCGTGAGAGAGCATTTGTGCTCTGCAAGCGCACAGAACAGTATCCGCGAACGGAAAAGCATTCTCGCGAGCACAAATGCAGTCCCGCGAGCACGGGGCTGTAACGAGCGCTCGCTCGACCCTCCTACGCGCACGCAACTGCTCAGAGCGCTCGCTCGATCCTCCCTATGCTTCCGACGCACGCTTATATCGTCACGACTCAACTGGAACATGCTTGCGCCCTTCTACTTCTAGTGTCAAATTACTGGATTTGTTACTAATAAGTTATATTGTTTATTTCACATCATAATTGTACGGTCGTGATGACAACAGGATTTCCTTTCAGGAAAATTAAATTAATTTAATTCCCAAATTAAAAAGGTCTCAAACTGTTGATACTTGTTCATGATAGAAGGGGTCCTGTTCTACATCCTAGCCCAATTGCGTGTATTTTCAAATAATCCCACTACAGACTTTGTGTGCATGTCAATACAGCCATATTGAATGAAGTGATCTTTTGGAGTGGGTTTATTTGAAAACAGCACAGAAATAGTTTCACAGTTAGGGGCAGACATACAGCAGGACATCATCGGTGGTAATCAAATGCCAACATTTTGAGGCATTAAAATCTTCAGAAGAAATTGCAATCCAAAAGATTTTTTCAATATGGCTGTATTGACATGCACACAAATGTGGGGAGAAATTCCAATCCAAAACTTTACTCTTTTATATTAGCCTGCATTAGATTACATTTAATGTTTGAAGTGGGATTATTAAAAAATGCTACAGTAAAATTTCACAGAAATGGGGTAGTATGTAGGCCAGGAACCCATCTGCCAAGAACATGCGTCAGAATTTTGTGAATTTTTACATTTGGAGAGAAATTATTGTCCAAACATTCATATTTTTCAATTGGCGTCTATTGGATTACATTGAAAGTTTTAAGTGGGATTATTAAAAAATGCTACAGTAAGATTTCACAGAAATGGGGTAGGTTGTAGACCAGGACCCCTTCTGCTAGGAACAAGTGTCAGAATTTTGTGAACTTTTACATTTGGGGAGAAATTCTTATCTAAATTTTCATGTTTTTCAATTGGCGTCTATTGGATTGCATGGAAAGTTTGAAGTGGGGTTATTAAAAATTGCTACAGTAAAATTTTACATAAATGGGGTAGGTTGTAGACCAGGACACCTTCTGCTAGGAACAAGTGTCAGAATTTTGTGAACTTTTATATTTGGAGAGAAATTCTTATTCAAACTTTCATATTTTTCAGTTAGCCTCTATTGCAGTGGTGTCAAACTCGCGCCATGGAGGGCCGTGTGTATGCAGGTTTTCATTCCAGCCTCAGATCTTGATTATATAATTAGTTAAATTATTTGCTGAATTAGGGATGCAGGTTTGTGCACAATGGTGACCCGACGTCTATGGTGACCCGCATTGTCTAAATAAAAATTTTCTTATATTCTGTGCTTCAATGCAGTTAAACGCATATGGCTGAATGAGTAATTGGACTCAATTAAGGCAGCATTAATTGGTTGGAATGAAAACCTGCATACACACGGCCCTCCATGGCACGAGTTTGACACCACTGCTCTATTGGATTACATGGAAAGTTTGAAGTTGGTGTCATGGTTCTGTGTTTTCCTGTCTGTGTTTCCCTTGTTGGGCAGCCAGATGGCGGCACTTCTGTTTTGTGTCCTGCTCCCCCGTTTAATTGTATGATTGTTTTCAATTGTCTAATCATTGTTTTCTGGCTGTCTCGTTTTCCCTTCCCTCTCTGTGGCCTGATTGTTCATTGTGCCCTCCTGTGTCTCGTCTGTGTCGTGGCCTATTTAAGTTTCCCGTCTCCTGAACTCAGGGCTGGATCCTTGTTGGTTTGTCGGTGTTTGTTGGTCGTTTGGTTGCGCGTCTTTGATCATGTTCCTGCCCAGTGTGTACCTGCCATGTTCGGTTTCCACGTGCTTTTGGATTTGGGATTTTCTTTGTTCAGTGTTCTGAAGTTTCCTTTGTTCTGAAGAGTTGCCCTGCGAGGCTTTTTGTTCCCTTTTTGTCCTGTGTTAGTAAAGTCTTTTGTGCTTACCCTTTTGGAGTTGAGTTTTTCCCCTCCGCATTTGGGTCCTAACCCTCCACTGCACCCTGACAGTTGGATTATTAAAAATTTCTACAGTAAAATTTCATAGAAATGGGTTATGATTTAGACCAGGACCCATTCTGCCAGGAACAAGTGTCAGAATTGTCAACTTTTATATTTGGAGAGAAATTCTTGTCCAAACGTTCATATTTTTCAATTGCCGTCTGTTGGATTACATGGAAAGTTTAAGGTGGGATTATTAAAAAATGCAATAGTAAAAGGAGCCCTTCTGTCATAATTAAATGTCAAATTTTCAGACTTAGATGGCCATTTCTTATCAAAATTTAATATGTCAGTAGGATTTTATTCATATTTGTTTATATAGACAGCTTGGAGTTTTATTTGAATATGGTGCAGTGATTTTTTTTGTCCACAACATTTCAGATGTGCATTATTTCCTGTTCTCTCAAACACACCTGATGCAATGGTGAGACTATTAGATTTTGAGGAGAAAACAAAATGCGTGACACTGATCTGTCCACAGTACAGCCTTAAAAGACATGAGAAGTGAATGTAACATAATTAAAAATAGTTTTTTTTTATTTTTAATTCTCATTACCACCTTTGTTCAATTTCTCTCTTGATCCATCTCTCTTTTAGAAGCAAATTATAACCTCTGCAAATACGTAAGGAAGACCGCGAATCCGTCCAATCATATAACGCAACCGATTTAAGGTGGACCGGAAAGTTCGAATCGGGCGCCAACTTCAGCGGCGTTAGCAACGGTCCAAATAGAACTACCAACCAGAGTTTTGCTTGACAAAGGTAAAATAATATCCCAATATCAGGTGATAATATCAGGCTCCAATCATGGTATTAATCTATCCAATAACCATATATTGCTTTCACAATGCTTTGTTTGTTTGGTTTGTTTGTATGCGGGTCTTGTATTACACTGTGATGCCTTTTCCAATTATGCTTATGTTTCCAGACAAATCAGAAAAGCTGCAGAAGAAGCCAAAAAAAAAAAAAAAAACCTCTTGGCCCTACTACAAGAAAGAAAAATGAGAAAAAACAGTTTCCAATCTGCCAAACCCCGAGCAAAAAATTCAGAGAGCATACCCGGTCAGATACGTTCTCAGGAGTGGACGATGATGATGATGGTGGGGTTGTTCCGCAAAAACTTTGAGGAGGCAAAACAGAAACAATGCCTCTACCACAAAAAATTCAATAACATGTCTCTGCAACTGCAGGAAACCAAAAAAAGTTAGGGAGTTCTGAATAGCCTTAAACCAGATTTATGCTTTTCTGTCAATGTGTTCTGACATGAGAATTGATCTTTAGCCCAATGCTTGATTTAACCTGTTTGTCATAGCACCATAGCAAAACTAGATGGTTATGTAGTATATCATGACAATTAAAAGGTTTCCACTGAAAAAAATTCTAGCCTCTGAAAGGGATTATTGAGCCATGTAAATCATTATTTTCCCAAAGAAATTGTGTTTATACTCTTCAGTTCATTGTGTGATGTGATATTTTGTGCATTGTATGCCAAAATAGCATGGTACGAGGGTGCTACTTGTTTAGGTTACATAAGTACCAAATACAATCCAGATTTGGTCATACAATGATTTTTGAATATTGACAAACTGTGTGCAGGTGCACTACTACCTATCTCCACTATAAGTAGCTAGATAACTTCACCTAATATATTTCACTAAATATTTTTTATTGTTTCTTATAATGTCAGTTAGTCATGACATATTTCCTTCTGTTATAGGTTGGAGGAGTAGGAGAAGATTAGAGGAGCAGTTCAGGCTGAAAATAAATCACTATGTGCTCTAAACATAGAGTTGCAGCAAAATCTGCTGAAGAAGTTGAACTCCACATCAACAGTGAAGTGCAGTGGTGAAGATTTTTTTCCCTCATTTTCCCTGACCTGACGGGGACTGATAATCAAGAATTATTTAAGCACATAAAATTTAGCTTCTTACTGCCACCACTTCCTTTAATTGTGTAATTTAGTGGCATATTATCTGTGTTCTAATCCAGTCCTTGCCCTCTAACAGTTTCACAACTAATGATCAATGTTCTGTTTTGCACAAGCTTTGCCCCATAATATGATTTCATAGGCATGACTACTTTCCTATGCAGTGCAGTTGTTATGACCCCATGGGTCTAGGGGTGCATGGGGTATGTAACTGGATGTTAAGAATGCCAGGAGATGTTAATGCTGTATAAATGGTAACAACAATAAATCAAATGCAGACAAAAGCAGCAACTCAGTGCATGGGTGTTTTACTGTGGGAACAAAACAAAAGGTGCAACAAACTACTACAGGACATACAACAACCCAGACACACACTACCAGGGTCAAAGGACGCTGGATGTTGCCAAAAGAACAGAAAAGCTAGCTAAACCAGAGAGTAATTTAATCTAGTGTATCAAGTACACAAACAAAAGGCCTATCTACTCTAACTAGCAGACTGAAAAAACAATTGGTTGGCAATCACCCCTAAGGACTAGTGGATCTATACACAACATAGCCTACGGGCATATGTACAGGAGCCCCCAGTCTTACCTGTCCCAAGCCTTGGAAGTGTACACAAAACAAGACAAGTTCAAATGAGTGATTAACATAGAGTCAAATACTAACACAACACAGAGCAAAAAGTCAGACACTCATCATGGCAAACAGTCAAGGTTTATATAGCAGAGGTGGCGAGTTCTGATTGGTTGATCCAGAATTGACACGGAGGATGGGGATTGGTGAAGGTGGGACTTGGTGGATGGTGATTGACAGGCGGCGCAGCCAACGAAGATGATGGCTGGTGAAGGCAGGGAAGTCCACACAAAAGAAAACACATGGCACGTAACAGCAGTGCACTGAAATGTATATGAACTTGCTCAGCCAAGCGGTACAAGCCTTTTCTTTACTATAAGGATTTGCTTTGTGTGAGGGGTTCAGCAACTCCACTCGGCTCAAAGGTGATATTGCCTCAATTTTCAGTATGAGACTGCCCCTTCTTGTGATGGCCCATAGCAGCAGCTAATGCTCACCCAGTCTGTTACATCTGTTTTGGAGCTGTTGGCTGAAACTACATGGCATCCATCCATCCATCCATCCATTTTCTTCTGCTTATCCGGGCCCGGGTCGTGGTGGCAGCAGGCTAAACAAGGTAGTCCAGACGTCCCTGGTTCGGGCATCTGATCAGGATACCTCTTAGGTGCCTTCCCTTGGAGGTTTTCTGGGCACATCCAACTGGTAGGAGACCTCGGGGTAGACCCAGAACACACTGGAGGGATTATATATCTCATCTGGCCTGGGAATGCCTCGGGATCCCCCAGGAGGTGCTGGAAAACATTTCTGGGGAGAGGGATGTCTGGACTACATGGCATTCCTGTTAACTGGAAATAATGCTGGGACTACTTCCGGGGTGAATGTATAATGTTCCATATTTGGAAACTTTCCCTTCTGTAATGAAACAATTGTCAACTGTTCAGAAATATACATTTGAACCAGGAAATAAAGACAAAACATTAAAATTCAAGGAATAGCAGCTATGCATATAGCAAATTCAAATTTCAGCACACTGCTGGATAGGAGATTGGGGAAGCCTATAAGTCTTGTTGGAGTGCTTCAGCTGTGATCTTAGAACAAGGTTTACGATGCATAATCTTTGTTGTCATGTTTTCCATCATCATATTTGTGAAATATTTGTTCTCTTTCTAACTGTCAAAGATCCTGTATCACCAAGCCCAAACTTTACAAAGTAAGTGCAAAAAATTTATTACTCACAGATTCTTGAAAATAACTATCTAGGCCTGTATTTACCAAACGGGTATAAGTGAAATTGTGAAAGTATAGGCCCTGGTGCAAGTGAGTGAATTTAGGCAAGGTGTAGCTGTTGAGTATGTTTACATTATGCTCTATATAGTTGCAGAGTCTGGCAATGAGAATGCGGTGGAACCATCTGTATCTCCAAAAGGAGACAAGGTACAATATGTGTCCTGTTTACAATATATGTATACATTGCCACTACAAGCATAGCTACAAAACCTAAACAACTAAACATATAGTATATAGAACTAAACAAGACATCTGCATCTATGTGCATTGGTTAATATAAGAACCCCAACTACACTTGAAGTGTCTCTGACTTTTGTATTCATATGTACATTCTAATACCTTGACTATTTTTGTTTTGAATTTTTGTCAGATTCACTTGGGAGAAGAAGTTCGAGTTTGCAAAAAGGCCTGGTCCAGGATCAAAAAGAACACTCGAGATTCCTTGTTTGTGAAGGAGTAGGCTGTGGCAATCTGGGGCACTAAAACACTGGGGGAAAAGAGCCTTACAGGGAAGGAATGCCCCACCACAAAAACCACCAGGCAGCCTTTAACCCCGCAGAAACTCCAAACATTGAAAGGTATGGCATTCTTGGTAGCAGTAGCCACGTGGTATTTGTGGGATGCCAAGGACTGGGTTATTTGATATGGAGTATTAAAATGTTCTTTGTTCTGGTGTGACAGAAGCATCACTGTTTATCTGTACATTTCTTTTCAGTCTGCTTCAAGGAGTGGCTTCTCAACAAACATTTGGAGGAGACAGAGTTGCAGGCCAGATGGGGAAATGCTGGACGGTACATAACTGAAAAAATAATGGACATTATCAACAAAAAAAAAAGCCACTTAAAGAGTGAGAATGTGAACCCATGGTTACTTGAAGGTTACTTGAACCTAAATGCATGTTTTGAGGTTAAATGCAGATGTTAGGGTAAGTTGATGTTGATGTGTCAATCGTTTATTGGAATTTGCTTGTTGCTCTTTGTTAAATAATCATTGTACTGTGTTATTTGTTATGCTTATTTATTAAATGAACACACTGTTATGAAAACCTTACATTGTCTTTATTTTGGTAGTTACTAGCATACATGACACAAAGAAGCATTGTAATATTTTCATGTGCTCTGGCTTTTATCATCATACTAACATTCGATGTGGTTGTCCAGCATACTAGCATCCCACCCTGGTGAACAGGCTACCATCCTCAACATCTAGTACTGTTGACCAGCATAACATCACAGTTTCCCATGCTGGTCACCAGCATCCCATCACCGGCATCCCATGCTGGTCACCGGCATACCAGCACCAAAACACAACATATACTGGTCTTGCTGGTATAACCAGCATGTGTTATGCTGGTGCTGGGCTGCTGGTGACCAGCATGGGATGCTGGTGCTGTGGGATGCTGGCAATCGCCAGACCTGCCTCACCAAGTCAGCATGTAAATCTTTATCTCTTACTCATAGGTTAGCTAACGTTACGTTAGCTAGTTAACAACCTGAATGAAAATGAAGGTTAAGGTTAGTCAGGTTAGCTAACTTTAGCTGCTTCTAACCTTTTTTTAAAACTACATGTCAATACATCAACATATGTGTGTGTTTAAAAAAAAAAATTAATTAAAGGTTCACTTAGCTTGGTGTTTATTATGTTCATCCCCCACAAATCAGGATGTATTTTAGCTAATGTTAGTGTCTAGTGTTTAAATGCACCCTTGTGATGTCATGTCAGGCAGCTGAGGAGACTCAGGCAGGCTAGTGAGGAGCCAGAGGAGAGAGAGACAGGGCTACAGGTGAAATTTCATTAAATGTAGCCTTGCCTCTCTTTTTGCACATGTTAGTAGAGGTGAGATTTCATTAAATGCACCCTTGTCTCTCTTTTTGCACATGTTAGTAGAGGTAACTGAAAGACCTACCTTTTCATGGTGGACTGTCATTGCAGTGTCCACTCCAGGTTATTTGTGTATTACTAAGCTTTAAATTTTAAGTATCTTAGTGTTTATTATGTTCATTACTCACAAAAATAAAGTTATATTGTAGTGGGGTTAATGCACCCTTTTGATATAATCATGTTAGGCAGCTGAGGAGGCTAGACCTAGAGAGGAGCCAGAAGAGAGAGAGACAGGGCTACAGGTGATATTTTTCTTTTTATGTTGGTAGAGGTAACTGTAAGACCTTCCTCTTCGTTGTATAGTGTCATTGCAGTGTCCACCCCAGGTTATTTATGTATTTCTAGGAGGTTATTACGTTTGGTTATATTTTATCATGTGTTGTAGGAAATCGAGCCAGATGTCAGGGATGTCAGGGACAGCTTCAGTGATGCAGGGACTGAGTCTGAAGATATACTTCGTCAAGTAAAACCTCATCACCCAGATCCCAAATTCATACCTGTGCAAAAATTGTCCAACAAAGTGTTACATTTTCAAGAAAGGTGGTTTAAAGACACATGGCTCCACTATTGTCCAAAATCAAAATGTGTTTTGTGCTTCTATTCCAGAGCTAGTTGACAGACAATCGGCACTATTGCAAATTCAAAGTGTTTGGCTTCACGCTATGACACTCGGCCATAGTTGTCCTAGCGATTACATCAATCCACAAGCACAGAATGAGATTCTGAAATTACTTGGCAATACAGTTGTGCGAAACATTGCTGCTACTATAAGGTCTCTACCAGTGCTTCAGTTTAGTGTAATAATTGATGGCACACAGGACGTCTCCGGAAAAGAGCAGGAATCCATCTGTTTAAGATACCATGATTTGGTGCCGCTTTCATTGGGATGTTGCGACCCTCTGCTGTTCCTTCGCTGGTGTTTCCCCTGTAGTTGCGGTGGAGTTCCAGTTTAGGCAGCAGAGGGTGTAATTAGGAATTATTGGTGACACCTGGGCTGTTGCCTTTAAAAGCTGAGAGGATCTGGTCGTTTGGTCTCCTTCCTCCTCTACTACAGACGACTCAATATGGTTTTTCTGCTAAAGACAACATCCTTTACTGACTCCACACTCAACCATCACCACCCACACTACTGACAATACATCACACACTCTACACACCTCATGTATTTTTGTAAGTATTTTGGGTTCTTTTGTTAATAAATATTATTTATTGCAACTACTTTGTGTGTCTCCCACTTATGTTATGGCTTCCCCTAGCAGTCATAACAGGCATGTATGGTACATCATCAACTACAGGAGGAAGCATTTGTCAACTTGCTTCAGATGTGCTCACAAGATTAAACTTGGCGATATCTGGTTTGAGAGGACAGACATATGATGGGGCAGCCAACATGGCAGGGAAGAATTTAGGGGCACAGGCATTTCTGAAGAAACATCAGCCCTTAGCTCAGTGCCTCCATTGTGGTGCACACTGTATTGATCTAGTTACTCAGGCAGCCTCCATGAGCTGGGAAATCTGTTCAACCAATCAGGAAAATTCAAGACAGTTTTCGAGAGCGTAGCAAAGTGCTTAAGCCTTTATGCCCAACAAGGTGGACAGTAAGGCACAAGGCCCTTATTTCAGCCATTGATCAGTATGAATCTGTGCCGGCTAGTCTAGAAGAGATGGCCTCAGGTTCAACAGACACAGCAGTAAAGCAAATGGTCTTTTGGAAAGATTTAACAAGGGTAAAACTGTGCTAGGCCTTCTCCTTGCATCAGAGGTAATGGGAGAACTGGAATGTCTCAATATGTCTCTGCAACAGAGGACACAAACAGTTGTGGGAATGCAGGCAGCTGTCAAATGTGTAAGAAGTACACTCCAGCATAAAAGAGATGATGATGCCTTCCAAAATGTTTTAAAAGGCAGCAGGGATGACCTCCTTGAATATCGAGGCAATTCAGATGCCCCATCTCAGAAAACCGCCCAAGAGCTTCTGTGGTGGAGCAGTTATGCATGTGCCAGAATCAGCAATTGAGTACTACAGAATGGAGTACTTTAAGATGTTGGACACTGTACATTTGCAGCTGAGGGATCGGTTTGACCAAGAAAGCCTTGAGGTGCTTCAGAAGCTTGAGCGAGTGAGTTCTCCTTACAGGTGAAATTGACAAGACAGTAGACTAATACCCATCCCTCCCTACCCCCCTGTAAATGACTGTAAGCTTAGGGTTGTAACTAGGCAGCTGTTCCGTAGGTGACTTAGGTGCATTAACTGTCTTAACTACTGCTTGTATTTTTTCCATAGACTGCGTTGTTGCCGTTCTCGTTGTTTAGTGTTAATCAGTTTAACCTTCAGGGTCCAAGTTGAACTATGCGGTTGTTCCCTGCACTTGGACCGGTACTTCTCTCTAGGGGTTTCGTCATACTTGTTCCTGGTTATGGTTATACACTTTGTTGTACGTCGCTCTGGATAAGAGCGTCTGCCAAATGCCTGTAATGTAATGTAATGTAACTGAACAGGGATGCCCTTAAAGTTGAGTTGCCTATGTTTCTCTCAATACATATACAACTCCAGTGCAGAGGCTGCTGACCTTCTAAGACGAATGCCAGTAGAAGTTTGAGGTTTGTTTTGTCACGTTGAAGCTCTTGTCAGGTTGCTATTAGTCGTCCCTGTTTCCTCTGCTGTAGCTGAGAAAAGCTTCAGCGCACTGAGAAGGCTTAAGACGTGGCTTCAATGGCACAAAGTCGACTGAGTAATGCAGCTGTATGCCAGGTCCATAAAGAAAAACCTGATCTTTTAGATCGTAAAGTTATCTGTCAGGAATTCATTGAATCTAGTGACAAACACAAAAAGGTGTTTAGATCTTTTGATTAAAACATACTGATGTAAATTTGTATCATTCACTTCAGTCTTATGGATGAAGTTAAGTCCCATTCAGGCTACTACTACGTCCTAAGTATGTCAGTGTGATTCTCTGCCGAGGTTGAGACAAAGGTGCAAGGTACCATCTTTGTTTACCTGATCACATCCCCGATCATCGTAAAAAAAAAAAAAAAATTGTTATTTTACTTCTCAGAAGTCACAGATTGCAGGAAATGCGTTCTAAAAAGCAAAATTTTTAGTTGACTCTCAGTTGTGTTTCCCCCCCATGTTAAAATAAAACCTATGCCCTTGATTAGTTAAATGAAATTTAACAGGAATAAACTCAAACTGCTTCGGTATCGACATAAATTTTATCACCACAGAATTAAATTTAGATTTTACATATATAACAACTCCTCCTCCCTTTTCGGGTCTGTCTGATCTAAAGATATTATAACCGTCTATAAATGGACTGCATTTATATAGCGCTTTTATCCAAAGCGCTTTACAATTGATGCCTCTCGTTCGCCAGAGCAGTGAGGTGTTAAGCCGGGCACCCACCGCACGCGTATCGACCGCGAGCGCACTACGCGCGTAACTGAAGCGTAGTTGAAGTACTGTTATTACAACGGCAGCGGGCGACATCGTCTCCACCAGATGCAAACGCGTCGCGAACCGGCTGCGTCACGATGGCCTGTTTATACACAGAAATATGCTCTAAAATGCTAGGTATACATGCTCTGATTTATATTTCATCCTTATATTACTGGGGGTGTGTCCCTAGTTCCCTCTTGCAGTAGTGGAGAACAAGATAAAACCAGATAAACACCAGATATTTTATAAGCGGCTAAAAAATACACGCCTTTTCGTTTTTCTATTGTCCTGGCAGGAAAAAAAAAAATTAAAACTGGAACCTGGGAAAAAGGCAAACTTAGTTTCGCTATCTTATTTTGCGGAGGGGGCGGGGTAAATTGTAAAATACACCACAGAAAGACGTAGCCTATTGAATGACTTTTCCGATGTCTTCGTTCGCTGTGCTTTCAAAAAGGGCTTATAAAATCAGATAATCCACAGTGCTTTAAAAAATCAGATTTAGTGGTCTTGCCGATGAAAATGCACCTATTTCATAAATGAAGTTGTAAGCAAGCCTTTATTGCACTTGTACTGCAAAGCTTCCGGTGTTCATGACGTTGTGGTGTTCATATCCCTTCAAGTTTAAACTGTTACACTATCTTTTTGACGATTAACTGATTTTACTAAATATGATCATATAAATGTTTTGACGTGAATAACAAGACGACACGGGAATTCCCAATGGTTGATTATGGATTATTATTATTATTATTATCATTACATATTCTTCATAAAGTTGGCACGCTTGTTAACCAAGCAAATAAATTAATGCAGTTTGAGATTGATTATGATGTAGGCTACGTTGCGATTTAAGCTTATGGTAATTCTTTAAAGCGTTTACTTTCTCACGTATTTACATGTGTTAAATATTACCATATTAACAGACTGAAAAAGGTCTCTCACCAAGTATTCACTTACCTATAATCAACAGTCGTGAACAAACGTGAAATACACGATGTAATCCCACTGCAGACTGCGAGAGCTACTAGGAATATAGAGCTTTAAGCAAGCCTTTGCGCGACACAAACGGAACCAGTGGAGACACACTACGCGCCGCGCTGCTTCGCCGTGCTGCTTACACGCCGCTTACGCTACGCGTGTGGTGGGTGCCCGGCTATTCAGACAGGACTATTGCATCAGGATCAGCAGTATGGACCCAGACATTTATAAGATCCAGTTTAGGAATGAGACTTCTCACATTCATGTGCAAAAGACCAATACCATTTCTTAACTTAAAATCAGCAGGTGTGGTAAAACCAAGATCGGTGGCAGGTCCAGGGTTAGGCTTAATATTCCCAGAAATGAAAAGTAAAAGAACAATTATAAGCCTCGATCATGAAACCCTAGCACCAGGCATATCATTATTAGAGACATCAGGACTGGGAATGGACTCGGGCCATACAACAAAAGATTGTAAAATCACAAAATTTTGGAGGTCCAACAGAAAGAGGCAGTCATGCATACAATGTTCAAGACTCATAATTCTGTTAGCCTCCGAAATGCAATGTAGTTTGGTCATTTACATTTAGCCTAGATTATTAGCACCATATCCTAGCCAGAAAGAGCCACCAGAAAGGAGGTGAACCCGAAGGAGGCCAAGTCCAATGACCAAACTACATTGCAGCGCCATGATTGAGCACATTCAAGCTACATACAGTGGGCTCCAGAATTATTGGCACCCTTGATAAATATGCACAAAAAATGCTTAAAAAAATACTCAACTAAAAAATAATACAGTTATTGACATAAGCTTTATTTTCTAACATGTGTAAACTAGTGTGCTTGATTAATGATTCATTGGAATCAACCAAAGTCTTAAATTTTTTAATTAAAAAAAATATTTCCTCAAAAAACAGGTTCCACAATTACTGGCACCCCTGGTTTAATACTTTGTGAAAACACCCCTGGCAAAGATGACAGCCATGAGTCTTTTCCTATAGTTTAGAAGGTTAGAGAACACATTTGGAGGGATTTTTGACCATTGCTCCATGTAGAACTTTTCAGAATCATTGATATCTTTGGGTTTGCGCTTATGGACACCCCCGCTTAAGTGGTATGTTTAACCGTGTATGTCTTTTTTTGTACCCATTACCAGACTTGTGGCAGTAAATTACCATCAATCTCTTCTGAATTGACAGTTATTTGGCTTTTCCCATGCTGATGGATGACAAAGGGATTTTGTATGCTTGTTACCTCATTTTTATTCTCTAGTGAAACTGGAAGTGATAGAATGACACAATATAGTTCCTTTAGACTGATGACACATTAGAGATGAACTAAATTAAGTAAAATTGTATTGCCAATTTCATTTTGTTTGATTTTACTTACAATAATTGTTAGGGGTGCCAATAATTATGGCACCTATGGTTTTCAGAAAAAATTAGATTAAAAATTAGATTAAAAATATTGAAGCATGAGAGTAAATGTATTGAAATAAAAGTATATAGTTTTCCCATATGTTTGAACATAACATATAGATTATTATCTGTGTCATTTATTATATGCAGCCTTTTTTCTTCATTTTTATTAAGGGTGTCAATAATTCTGGAGCCCACTGTAACACTTACGGCCTGTCCGACAGCTGTGTGGAGTTCTTCTATTGTCCGCGGGATTCCTGATGGTAGTGTTGTAGTCGAGGCCACGACCGAGGGGGGGCAAGACGGAGACCAAGACCAAGGCCGAGGGGTGGCGAGACCGAGACCGAGACCAAGACCAAGACCAAGACCGAGGGGGGGCGAGACCGAGATCAAGACCAAGACCGAGGGGGGCGAGGAACCCTGGATCTGTATGTGAGAGTATGCTGTTAATAAACAGAAACATTAGTTTATAGTAGTTATATTAAACATATATATTTATTTGAAATTTAAATTTTCAACAAAATTTTTGTTTAAATTTGTTTACTGTTGGCCTGTGGTAAAAAAATTAAAAAAAATTTTTACCACAGGTAAAAAAAAAAATTAAAAAAAAATTATTTACAATAGAACAGAATATAACAACAATTTAACAAAAATATTTTAGCACAATGTCTGTAATGGTGCTTGCCTAAGTGAAAAATTGAGATTTAGTTGAACTATTTTTCCATTGTGAAGTAGCTCTTAGTTTGGTAAACTAGTTTTAGAGTAGTTTCCTCAACACTGTTGAAAGGTGAGTCTGTAATCAACCAAAATACAGATTTTAATAGAGTAAATTTTTTTCAGCTGGCTTTGTGACATCTGTCCGTTGCCCTGCCTTGTACTCCAAGAACCTGAAATACAGGCAAGAAGAATCTATATGATTGTTGGTAATATGAACATCAATCATATCAAAAGAGCAATCTTAATCATAATGTATAACAGGATACTTTATTGGCAGGAAGGCCACTTTGAAAAATGTATTTTATGGGGGGTGGGGGGGGGGGGGTAGAGTACAGTGGCACAGGGGTCTGTATGCGTGCTTGTTTTTGTGGTGCATATTTGTGGACCCAAATTGTGACTTTATGGTTATTCTGTGGTTAAGTATATAAACGACGATATTTAAACTGCAGCTTACCAATTTTTTTCCTTGTCAAAATGTCGCGAATTTGGAGCGTAATTTCACTTTCCCAGTAACTTAGCATGAAGATGGCTGGTATGTCTAGATTTCACTAGGTCTCTAGTTTCATATGATACCCATATCTTCACTCTAGCCTTAAAACTGAGCTCGTTAGACCCTCCAGAACACGGCGAAATGCTCGTCTTCAGATGGTTCAAATCAAATATGGTTTTGGAAATATGAAGTGATATTGATAAATGACCTCGTGGGCCACTGAAAAATGCTTATTTCATATTTTTTTATTGGGGGGGACAAATGCACGTGTTCTAAATTTTGAGGGGGACATATCCCCTGCGTCCCCCCCCGAAATCTACACCACTATATCAATACATATAATATGTATTGATATAGTGGTGTAGCTAAGTAGACTATTTAACAATTAGCTAGCTTCTAGCGCTAGCCAGCGCTACGCTACCATCAACACATCGCACACAAGTACCGTGAAATGAGCAACCGTGAGTGACAGTAAGACGGCAGATTCGTGGAAATCGTTCAAAATAAAAGTCTGTCTGCGCGAAAGCGAGAAACGCAAAGTTTATTTTAAAAACTAGCAACATTTTGACATGTAAAAATGCTCCTTCATTATAATTATAATGCCAATTACGTTTCTGGAGTAAAGTTTATATGTAAAGGCAATGTATTTTTATAAAGCTTTTTTTATATTTCTGCCATGTTGATTCTTGGAAGTGCAGTCATTATCTGCACTCTGAATTAAGCCAACAAGTTTTGCTTTTGTAAGTCACACAAAAAATGTCACTACAAAAATTCTGTTCACTGATTATTGTTATTGCTTCATGTGAAGGCCAGTTGTACTTTACATTCTGTTACAAGCCCAGGTGCCCAATACTGGCTGTTTCCTGCTATGAAATGTATCATAATTAATGACTATGTGTGTCATATTCTGAATTCATAAAGAGATTTTAATTCATTCAAGACTGTTTGACTTGTATGTGCACTTGTTAAAAACTGTATGCATTCAACAACAGTACTAGCAGAAGATAGGAATACACTATTTGCCAAGAAATGGTGAGTTTAAACCCTAGCAACATTTTCTGTGACGCTTATTTGATATAAGTGGCACCATATCTGAAGAGCAGAGGGTCCAAGGTTTTCAAAACACCCCCATATCATTGAGACAACATGTCCGAGAGAGGCAGCAGAGCATGATATCTGTTATGGTATCAGAAAGCAACTGAGATTTAATTGAATGAAATTCGCCTATACCCTGCATGTTCAAACCCCAGCCACATTTTCTATGACGTTTATTTGATATAAGTGACACCATATCTGAAGAGTGGAGGGTCCAAGGTTTTCAGCCCACCAGCCAAGCAGTGCAGTCACTCTTCACAACATGACTAATAGACATGAGACACTTGCACCGAATGACACTTGCACATTCTATTAACATAGAAATGCTCATTTTCAAATGCTCCGGAAAACGCTTTCAGCTCAATGGAAACGATGCATAATGAATAATGACTATACAAAGACCAGATTGTTTGCTTAGGGATCAGAGGGATTTTAGTAATATCAGTACCATCACTGTAGTATTTGCAGTTGTCTGATTGTTTGCGGACAGTTATTGGATTATAAAATGCCATAATCATCTGGGGTGTTAATTTAAGCCCTACTTTGGGGAAGGGGGACTGCCTTGTTATTTCTTTTGTTATTGCTAGTGATTTTACCGATCAAGATGGGGTTTTTTGCATCAAAGTGTGTCTAGGTTTTACAATGGTATAGGTGTTACAGTGCACCTTGAATCATGGACCGATGTAAGCAATACTTTTTTTAAAATGCTATTTTTCTGTATAATGGGCACATTAAGTTTGACATGATCACAGATTATTACAAAGAAAGCATATAAACCATGATCAAGATGGGTTATTGAACGATATATAATAAAACAGATGGCACTATGAAAATAAATGTGTTTTCCGATGTTTAATGAGTGTCTCAAATGCAAGGACGCGAGCATCAATGTACTGTTTTCATGTAGATCTAGTTATCCGCAAAGTGTGTGTGTGGGGGGGGGGGGCAAAGGAAAAATGTGGGGGGTGGGGAGGCAATGCCCCCTGCTGCCCCCCGTAGATCTGGTCCTGATGGGACCTGAATATTGGATAGGGGGACGTTGGTCTGAAAAAGGTTGAGAACCCCTGTCCTATAGGAATTTGTGCAATTGGATTGGTTCCTAAATCTTATAGGACTTTAACTTGATTATATTGGAATCCTATAGGACTTCTTGTCTTAGGCCTCTTGTACATGAACTGGCACAGGTGATTTGAAGCTGATTCCCATTCAGTTCTGTCTGAGGTCTGCTTATTTTGTCTATTATAACAATTCTCTTTCATCCCCCCTCTACCCTATCCTGGGCACAGCTGATTGTTTGTCAGTACTTGACCTCGCCCAAGGATTGCCCTGACACTTGGCTTTAGTCACATCCGCCATTTTCTCTACCTCCCTTTTTCGACCTGTTTTGTTCTTATTTTCCAGAGGTGATTGTTCTGTGTTTTTCTTCCATAGCTTGCTTTCACTGACATCATTAACTACAGTGCCTGGTTGAGTTCATGTCCCTTGCATTGAGATTGTATCGACAGAGCTAAATATCAACAAAAACAAATACAAAAATGCAAAGTTACTCACGCATACAAAGCTCTGTCTATTAGTCATTACTTAAAACTTGCAAAATCTAGACCTGCCATTAAAAGTGTTGATATCAAAAGTTGCCACGGTACAACATATATCAAATGAGGCCAAGTTACAACAAAAAATATTGGCCATCTTACTTTACACAAATTAAACAAACTCCATTCCAAAGTAATGCTACCCATTTTATTTATGTTTCATAAATAACTTGGTGTTTTTTCATCTTCAATGTGATCATTCAAACTTTGTATCAAATATAGTGGAAATAATCTGATTTTCGTATTTGGCTCAATTCTGAAATATTACTCAAGCCATTACTTTTTTGAATACAAACAACCTACACCCCTTGGCTGTGACTACACACCATAATGAAATTTCTGGGACATAACATTCACTAGCAATCTGACCAAAAGTACCGGGAGTACCCCACAGGTGGGGAAAAAACAAACTTTCCCTTATATTTTTTCATTGTAGGTATATTTGTGCATCGTATTGTATTTGTTAGCAAAATGAAGACAGTAGGAATTAGAGGACGTATTTCAGAGTGCATTCGGAACTGGCTACAGGGTAGAACAAAAAGAGTAGTAGTAGGAGGGATATTATCTGAGCAGGAAGCTGTGAGAAGTGGAGTCCCACAAGGATCAGTGGTGCGACCACTGCTCTTCCTCATTTATATCAATGACCTCGACAAGGAAATAGAAAGTACATTAGTCAACTTTGCAGATGATTCAAAACTGGGAGGCCCAGCTAATAGTTTGGAAGCTACTAAAGTAATCCAAGAAGATTTAAATAAAATCCAGAAGTTGGCGGAAACCTGGCAAATGAAATTTAATATAGCCAAATGTAAAGTTCTTTACATTTGCTTTCTGAATGGGAATGTAATGGGAAATAAAAACATTAGGCAGGATTACTTCATGGGAGGAACAAAATTGGAATGTGCTCAGTTTGAAAAAGACTTGGGAGTAATGGTTGATCAAAGCCTTTCTGGTTCCAGGCACTGTGCTGTAGCAGTAAAAAAGGCAAACAGGATGCCGGGATATTTTGCAAAAAGTATTAAGTATAAATCCAAGTTATACTTATCTTATACAATACATTTGTTAGACCACACTTAAAGTATTGTGTTCAGTTCTGGGGATCGTACTACAAGAAAGATATAGAGGCCTTGGAAAAACTTCAAAGAAGAGCAAAAAAATGTATTCCTGGTATGAAAGATAAAAGCTATGAGGAAAGACTTAACCTCTTCGAGCTTCGTAAAAGGAGATCAGGGGTGATTTGATTGAGGCTTTTAAATTCATAAAGGGATCAACAAAGTGAACTACAAGAGATTTTTCAGATTGAGTTATTTTAGTAGAACAAGGGGACATACATGAAAATTAACAAAAGGTAGATTCCATACAGACATTGTCAATGTGTGGAATAGCCTGCAGGTCATGTAGTAGAGGAAGAAACTCTTTTCAAGACTAGGCTTGATACAGTGTTAGTCCTTATTGAGTCCAGCGCCTAAGCATGGATATATGTTCTCCTCTTTTGAAGTTCTTATTACTAACTGTGTACAGCCCGATCTAGCTAATAAAAGTGCTAGCGGGCAGTCCTTTTTTCTTGTGTCTGCTTACAGGCCACCTGGGCCTTATTCTGATTTCTTAAGGGAATTTTTTTTATCACACCTTGCAATTTCAGCAGATAAGGTCATAATTGTTGGTGATTTCAACATACATGTGGATAAAAATGGTGACCCCCTAGGAACAGCTTTTGCCTCTATTATTGATTCCATTGGTTTTGTACAGAATGTTTGTGAGCCTACTCACTACCGTGGCCATACCTTAGACTTAGTTTTGTCCCATGGTATTAGTGTGGTAAATCTTACCATCGCACCTCATAACCCTATACTATCAGATCATTTCCTTATTATGTTCAATATTAAGGCATCAAATCCTCCTGTATCAGAGCCTAGACATTACTACAGCCGCTCAGTAAACCCTGAGGTTATTCCAAAGTTTTTAAATATGCTTCTGGAGTCATTCCTCTCCACAGAAGAAAAGGCTGATGAAAATGCTGATGAAGCCGCTCTGGACCAATTGACTAACCAGCTAACCCTTACCCTCAGGAACACTCTTGATGTTGTTGCCCCCCTTAAAAGAAGAAACCCTAGTCAGAAAAAGCACACTCCATGGTATAACGATACCACCCGGGCCCTGAAGCAGTCTACTAGAAAATCAGAGCAAAAATGGCGGTCAACAAAGCTAGAAGTATTTCATCTTGCATGGAAAAACAGCTTTCTTCAGTATAAGCAAGCTCTTGCTTCTGCTAGATCTGCCTTTTTCTCAAAACTTATTGAACAAAATAGACATAACCCAAAATTTCTATTTAGCACTGTGGATAAATTAACTAAAAAACAATCATCAGAGTTTTCATCTTATCCCTCCAATCTTAGCAGCAATGACTTCATGAACTTCTTTGATCAGAAAATTGAGGCTATTAGAGACCAGATTTCCAAACTGTCTCCATCATGCACTATTTCTGTCCATGTTAATAAACAGCCCCGCACCTGGTTACAACAGGAAGATTTACAGACAGCAGTACTAAGCTGCTTTAGGCCCATTAGCATGGTTGAGTTATCTGAATTAGTTATGTCTTCAAAACCGACAACCTGTATACTCGATCCTATTCCTTCAAACTGGATTAAAGAACTATTTCCAGTACTAGGCCAGCATATACTAAAAATCACATCCCTAGTCACAGGATACGTACCTGAGTCACTAAAAATGGCAGTCATTAAGCCATTATTGAAGAAACCAAACCTAGAACCCGATAAATTGGAAAATTATAGACCTATTTCAAACCTTCCATTTCTTTCAAAATTATTGAAGAAAATTGTTGCTAAGCAACTAAGTGCATACCTTAGCTCTAACGGTATCCATGAAGTATTCCAATCTGGGTTTAGACCCCACCACAGCACAGAAACCACACTTATCAAGGTTACAAATTATTTACTACTGTCAGCCGACTGTAACTCTGTGTCGGTTCTTGTGCTCCTCGACCTGAGTGCAGCTTTTGATACAATTGACCATGGAATTCTTCTGGACAGACTCCAGGCCTGTGTTGGATTTCATGGACAGGCACTCGCATGGTTTGGATCATACCTATGTGACAGGAAACAGTTTGTCAAATTAAAAGAAGATGAGTCCAGCTCCTCAATAATGAAATACGGTATTCCACAAGGATCAGTACTAGGACCAGTACTCTTCTCGCTATATATGCTACCATTTGGCAATATTATCCGGGCACATGGCGTAGAGTTCCACTGTTATGTGGACGATACCCAGATTTATATTTCAATGAAACCTGGCGAAGCACTGCCGCTTTCATGGCTAGAGGCCTGTATTGTAGATATCAAGGTTTGGGTGCTTTCAAATTTTCTTCTCCTAAATTCAGACAAGACTGAAATGTTGGTTTTAGGTCCCAAAATATTAAGGGAGAAATTGTCTACTCTCACCTTAAACTGTGATGGTTGTTTGGCTGAACCTAATATGGTCGTTAAAGACCTTGGTGTCACCATTGATCCTGATCTATCTTTTGACACCCATATAAAAAACATATCCAGAATTGCCTTCTTTCAGCTGCGCAACATAGCTAAAATTAGACATTTCCTGTCAGTCGGGGATGCTGAAAAATTGATCCATGCATATGTTACATCTAGGTTAGACTACTGTAACGCCCTGCTTTCTGGCTGCCCTAATAACTCGTTAAAGAGTATCCAGCTTGTGCAGAATGCAGCTGCTCGTATCTTGAGCAGAACTAAGAAGTATGAGCACATTACACCAGTACTAGCGTTGCTTCACTGGCTACTCATTAAACATAGGATAGGCTTCAAGGTTTTGCTCCTGACTTTTAAAGCTCTGCATGGACGTGCACCTGTGTACATATCGAACCTGCTCCTACCTTATAAGCCCACAAGGTCACTCCGATCTCAAGACGCAGGCTACTTGGTAGTCCCAAGAATTTCCAAGAACCTAAAAGGTGGTAGGGCTTTCTCCTACAGGGCCCCACTACTGTGGAACCAGCTTCCAAAATTTATAAAGGAGTCAGACACAGTCTCAATATTTAAATCTAGATTAAAAACGCACCTCTATGCTCAGGCTTACAATCAGTTGTAGTCTGGAGACAGGGTGCGAGAAGCCTGTAGTCATAGAGCTTTGTAGGTGGCAATCCTTTCCTTACTGTCACTTGTCAATCAGCTATGACCCGACTTTACATGGGCTGGCTCTTGATAGGCGGGTATGGTTGTCTACCCCTCATGACTGCATGGGCTCTCCATCCCTGTCCTAGTAGATATGCAGCCATATTCTACTCCTGGCGGGGTCCCCCCAATACATACCACTGGCACTTTACTCACTGTCTGCTATATTGCAAATTCCCTAATTGCCGTTTCCACCCTCTTCCCCACGCTGCCGGCGGGGCTCTTGCCCCAACCCTCGAGAGTGCTTCGAGAGTCGTCTGGTCTCCCCCACCTCTGCGGTCCAGCCCCTCCTTCGTCATTGCCTCCACCCTGCCCACATCTGCTGCCACCTGCTGTTCCCCGCCACCCGGCCCCACCCATCATCTGAGCCACATCACATATCATATCTTGTGCATAAACTGGCTGACATGCTGGTCACCAGTCGGCACCCTGAGCCGACCAGAGGAGGATGGGTTTCCCCCTTGAGCCTGGTTCCTTCCAAGGTTTCTCCCCATCTGCCACAGGGAGTTTTTTCTTGCCACTGTTGCCTTAGGCTTGCTCCTGTGGGGGTTTAGGCTAGGGTTGTCTGTAAAGCGTATTGTGACAACTGTTGTAAAATACGCTATATAAATAAAATTTGATTGATTGATTTGATTGATACTATCTAGTCTGTAGGTAATCAGAGCACCAATTTAGTTAGGAAAATGGTGAGCATTGTTGGGCTGAATGGCTTGTTCTCACCATTATATTATGTTATGTTTTGTAGATCAGGGTGCGAAATTAACACCAGCCACCAGCCAAATTCTGAGAATTTAATCTGTGGCTGGTAATTTTGTCTACTATACCAGCCACTTTGGCAGGTAACCACCCATCATTTGGTGATACTGTTTTATTCTGCATATCTAGTTGCCTGGTACTGTAAAACAGTTAAATTGGCTGGTAAATTTAGGGATTCACCTGCCACTGTGGCCAGTGAATGAAAAAAATAGTTTCCTGTCCTGATATAGATGCTTAAGAAATGTTATCATGGAGTCTATTAACCCCTTAGCGCCAAATATTGCCAATCCTTGCCCATTTAGGGGGTACCCTATTTAAAGCTTTATAACTCCAGATGTGAACACCACAGAGACTTGAAAAATGGCTTAAATGAAGCAAGACATTTGTACAATTTACAATACTAATGCAGATTAGTTTATATTCAAAAAAATGAATTTGCACTTTTTAAGTTTGCAATGAAATACTGAGAGATTGTATATATACAGTAGGTTAAACTATACACGTGCTAGATCAAAAACTTCTTGACCACAAGTTCATAAAATCTAAGAGTGGATATGTAGAACTACTATAGATGTATGAAGCAAAAACTAAGCTGTGTACCCAGCGTCTCCAAATCTATCCAAAATGTTTAAATTATGCATTGCTGTAAATCACAACATATTCACGTATTTCACTACAAATCAACTGTTTTGACTCAAGAAAATCACTGTTGCATAATTTTCAAGTGGGAATTACAAGCTTTCAGTCAGTACAGTGGTCTAAAATATCTAGGGGTCCAGAAACATATCCAAAATCTCTCCAAAATTGAATAAAATTATTTTTGTTCAAGATGGAACATTGCAATCAGATTAAAAAATAATGCAAAAATATTGTCACACAATGCGGTACAGTACCTAAATGTGCAATAATTAACTCTTGTATGTATTTCTATACTCTGTGCTCTCCTATATTTTCTTGTATGGGGATGGGACGACATGAAAACAATTTTCAACCGTCCACCATGTTTTGGCAATGTTCTTACATCATTACTGTTGCATGCTTCACAAACATATCCACATTATATAATACCACGAACCTATTTAAAGACTCTCAATTTAAAAAATAACGTATATAACCAAAGTATTTTAAGAAGTAATACTTACATAGCAATGAATGAAATCTTATCTATGTTCAGTAGAGACAGAGACAGTAAATAAATGATACTGTTCTATTCGCTTCTGTTTTGCTCCAGAAAACGATGTCAGCTAGGTCTATCAGCAAACATATGGCTTAGCTATGCTCAGAAGTCCTCAATAATAATAGTATTTTCCAAGAATTTACGAAAAATCGTTGACAACGTTTTGTTAGCAGCGTCTTTGTTTTGCTGCTACCACAGAGAATGCGTAATTGAATGCGATGATAAGAACATTTTCGGTTACGTTGACCTATGAAACGCTATTCCAAAATCAGAATTAGACATGTTATACATCGTTAGAAAGCTTATACTCTCACCTACTGAATAAATGAATTGTCAATCAAGCCAGACTGTACTTAAAAGGGCGACGACGCCGTAAACAACAGGTGTGGTATTACACACAGCTATTTTGGAAGATACCCAGGCGTCACAAATGCGCCTGTATTTCCCGAACGGATTGTCCAAGACAATATATGACCACGCAGTCTCAAAAGGCACATCTCTACACGTAAAACCGACAGTAAGGTTGTATATTTATTCAATATTTAGTCCCAGACATTGACTGTAGAATGACATGGTACCATTTTTAAAAATCTTTTCTAGTTTATTTCGTTATTCAGTGAGCAGCGTTTTCACTGCTGTATAGGCATATCTTAGGGCTATTGTCGAGTTTATCTTGTTGCTATGACGGAGTATGATTTTTTAGTGGTGAAAGAATATTTTTATGAATGCCAAGATAGACAGTATTGTCCATTATGTCAAGGGTGGGGGGTGTTTTGTAGATGAGACTGCAGGGAGGGGGTGCGTGTTAAATGAACGACCAGAGCGACAATGGTGGGGCTGCGAAACTCCGTTTTCGGCATAGTTGTCGTGTATCGTCTACTAATGAAACTAAAACAACGCGTTTCTGTTTTTAACTCATACTTTGGTCGCAGTAGCACTGAATGTGTTTAGCAATCTCGGCACACCGGCGTGCCGACCACTAGGGGCTTTGCGCTAAGAGGTTAAAAACACTTTATCTTAGGCTTACTATATTCTGTCATTGGTAGCATACAAGTAGAGGAGACCGAGGTTGGTTGACAGACTTTTCACTTTGCCATGTTTCTCCAGCATAATCTATGCTTGAATATTCTGACCAGTAGCAAATTAAAATTTAAGGTTGCAGGTATATATATATATATATATATATATATATATATATATATATAGGTCATTAGGTCATTGATGATTAAAGGCATGTTGTGCACAACGGGCTTGGTTGGCACACATTACGGGCTTGGTTGGCACAATGTTAAAATGCTATAGTTACAAAGAATGAAGCAACCAGTAGAAACAAACAAGCATGCCTCCACACATACTCTACACCCTTTTTTCTGATCATGATCAAACTTTTGTCATTAAATTGGAATGGAAGTCATGGAAGAGAATGGTCTGAATATTTATTTTTCTTTCTTATAACAAGCAAAATACATAGGCAGTAAAATAGTACTGTCTTTGCTATTTGACACAGCTCTACACATACAAATACAGTTTGTGCAGTTCATAAAGCAAAATTCTTCCTAGGAGAAGATTCAATTTTAATGAAGTCTCATGCTGCCATTATTGGTTACTACTGTTACTGTTCATTGTTATTTTGAACAACGTTAACCAGTGCAACAGACTCATTGCAGGGGATCTTTTTCATTGCTGGATGACTGCACCTTGAGGGAAAAGTCCACAGTGGGGCACCCTTGGGTGATGCAGCCCATAGAGATGATATCCACATTTGAGGAGAAGTACAGAGGCAGTGAAAGTGGTGTCACCCCACCACTGGCTTCAATAAGCACAGAAGGAAACTGTTTCTTCAAGGAAAGAGCGGCAGTGTGTAGTACCTAATGTGAGAGAAGAATGACAATGTAAACTATGTACTGAAAGTGAATAATGTAAATAATCTCAATGTCAATTTGAAAATTATAGTTGTGTCAATGTGCCTAACCCTCAGATACCAAATCGGTATCCAAGAACATGGCACCCTCCAGAACTGATGCTCAATCATAGCTCATCTGCCATTGAGTAAACCTCCTGTCCCCTATTTTCAATTTTGGGTGCCAAATTGCCTCATTCACTCTCTTACTTCATAGTCTCATGCACAATTCTACCACAGTAACTGGAATGCTTTTCTGTAAGTGTGCTACACACACTGTGAACCAGCTTGACAAATTAATCCAAGGTGGGAATCTTTGGTACTAAGATACAGGTGGACTGGGATAGAAGGGAAAAACTACATCCATCCATCCATTTTATATATATATATATATATATATATATATATATATATATAGTACGTACACCTCCAATACTGCCACAAATTATGAAAACTTAGAAGAGCATTTATAAGCAGTTTGACAATTAAAGGAATATCTTGCAACAATTACATAAATGTAATGTGTAATAAATATAACTGCAAAATAAAACAAAAATTAAGAAACAATTAGCATTTGTGTTAAACAAGCAATATCATTTGTGGTAAACAAGCAATAATCATTACACCTTCCTATATGTATTAATTTATACCTACATAATAGATCAGTCTAATTTATCTTACTGTTGAAAATTGAAAATCATCCTGAACATGTATTTGTCCAGTATTTTTCCACATAAAATTTTAATACTCATGCAAAGAAAAACATTTTTTGGCATGTATACTTTATTTCAAATTACTGATTGTTACATAATGTTGTTACTACTCATGGTCAAATCAAATACTGTTCTAAATACATTTTTACAGACGCATAGCTCTTACATGGCTCTAAGAAAAACAACAGAAGAAAGGGCACTGATAAAAGTTACTTAAAGGGGAATTGCACTTTTTAACACTTCTGCTTCTAATGACTGATATTGTCCTTCTAATGAATGTGTCACCCTTAATTTTTTGATTAGATATTTATTTTTAAATGTCTAACGTTAGAAACAAAGACCTATTTTTTTTGCATAGTATGGTTTCAGGTTTTTTCTTCTTCGATTTTGTTTCACGGCAAATTGAGAAGAAGCGAGAAGCAAAACATTCCGTTAACTTAGCGCTGAAATCGAACAAACTAACGTCTGCTTGCTTTTGTTTGATGCGATATCGGTGTAATAATGAGGTGCATGTACCCGGTTGTTATAATGCCCCCGTTAAACTTGACTTGAAAGCACATTTTCATAGTTTTCCACGCGATGTAACTTTGTGCCAGACGTGGCTGGATGTAATCAGACACACCAACATAACAGCCGAAGAAGTTCGCAAACGAGGACTAAGGGTATGCAGCGACCACTTTGAAGGCACCGACTACCAAGGTGACCGTCTGAAGCCTGGAGCTGTACCCACCGTTTTTCCATCGTTGGTCAAACCGCTCGAGGTAGGTACTATGCGGGCTGGCTAACGCTATCGCGTCTGTCTGTGATACACCGGATGTCTACCACCAGTTGCCGTTTGTCCAGGGAATAGCCTGTGGTTCCTCGATCTCGGTCCGCTCCTGGCTCGCTCTCACACGATCAGCCAGAAAATTAGCCAGCTCTTCTTCTGTGTATTCCGGCTCAAATCGATAGGGCACAACAATCCCATGATCAAAAACAAAATCTCCTTCGTCCTCAGACATTTTCGGTTTCGCTAGCTAGTAGTCATATAACACTATTTCTACGACCAACCTAATGTTATTGTCTGCAGGTACGCCCACATCAGAAGTTGCGCAATGATATGCATCCTCGAGTTCGACACTAAACTGCCTGGGTCTACTTCCTGCATTTGTAAAGGAAAACAACAAAACAGCGTAAAATATTAGCATAATCAAATAACTGATCGAAAAATGAAGGGCGACTCTTTCATTAGAAGGACAATATCAGTCATGAGAAGCAGAAGTGTTGTAAAGTGCAATTCCCCTTTAAGTGCTAAACTTCTTTAAACAGCGTTTCCATAATTTGTGGCAGTATATATATTTGAATTCTTTAAACTAATGTATGCTTTGTATATGTGAGTAAATTAGTTTTCCATGTTGAAGACGGTTGATAAAGGGTTTTTCATGACCAACTGGTTAAGAGATCAGCAGTGTCACCTGTGGGGTATAGTTGTCCAGCATGATGATGTCAGCTCCAGCTGTGGCTGCCTCTATAGCCTCTTCATCACTCCTACACTCAACCTCAATCTTACTGCTGAACCCACACACTGTGCGGGCATCTCTCACTGCCTGGAAGAGTGGAGAGAGGAAAAATAGTTTGGTGCACTGGTTATATATGCTAGGACTAAAATAAATTTAAATCTAACACCTCATTTGAAATACTTACTCAGCAAAATTATTGTTCAATCCTATTTGCACAATCTGTACAACTATTAAAATAGTTCTACATTCATTTACCCTCTTTTGTCTGAGAAGCGTAGTGTATTAAGGCATAAGAAATTAATTGTATGTTCCAATTGATGGATCCTTATACTCGCTCATTCAATAGATAATACAACACTTGTAATAGTGTTAAATTGATTTATATAAAGCATACACGCAATAACCAGTACGTGTGCACCAATGCCCACCTGTGTGATACTTCCTGAGGCCCACACATGGTTATCTTTCAGCATGACCATTCCACTGAGATCATATCTGTGCATTGATATACCTCCCACAAGCATGGCATACTTCTCCACAAGGCGAAAGCCTGGTGTGGTTTTGCGGGTGCCAGCGAGCTGACCTTTCCAACACTCAGTCTGAGCTATGTCAAGTAGCTGCCGACAACGAGTGGCAATCCCAGAGGTGCGAGCCAGGCAGTTGAGGGCTGGTCTCTCTCCCAGCAACACACACCTTGCTGGGCCTCTCACGACTGCTGTCTGAGTCACTAATTCCATACCTGATGGAAACAACTCGTAAGGAAGCTGAAGCATAATGACACAAATTATATCCTCCCAAGACCTGGTGGAAAAAAGGTTTATTATACAAGCATATACATACAACAAAAAAGTTGTACAGTAAAAACATTTACGTAATTTCTATTGAATTTCCCTTGTATAGGTTCCAGCATGGTAGAATATATGGTTCTTGAGATTCAGACCAGAGACTCATGCCACCTACAGGGAACATAAATTAAGAGTGGGGTCTTATCAGACTATATAAATGAAGGCGTTAACCTGTCAGTTTTTTATGGAGAATGTATGTTATAAACTTCAAAAATATCACTTATGCAACAGTCATTATTTATAAACTTATACATATCTGGTTTATAGTTCCTCTTTTAAGAAATAAATGTATCCCTCATAAGTGAAGTCACCATATTTCACAAAATATTTTCAGTGTTGAAACATACTTAACCCCTTTAGTGGCCAGGATGCTGGTGTCATGGCATTGCTGCACTCCTGCAGTCAAACTACAAGTGGAGACAACAAGCTCTGTATTCTAGCTTTATTAGTGAATGATACAGAATAACTATGTTAAACACAGAGTTTCTAAGTGCCACCATTGTCGCGTAGGTCGTCCATTTAACAAGCACCCCCTCCCTGCAGTCTCATCTGCAACTATATGCCCCAAGCATGACACACTGAACAATAGCGCCCATCTTACTTGGTTTTACATGTAAACATGTCCCTTTCAAGTTTCAGTAATAATGTATTGTCTTGAACAAACTATTTGCGAAATAAACACGCAAATGGCAAGTGCGGGTAGGTATTTACAACAGTCAAACGCGAAACCCCAATTGCATTTTATAGCAGTGTAACTCCTTTCTGTTCATTCTGATTTCATTGATAATTCTGGTGAGGGCAGTACAAGCTTTCCAATGTTATATGGCATATTTAATTTAAATTTTATTAGAGTGAGAGCCCTGCATATCTGCATGAGTGGTTGCTTCAGTGTTCAACTGAAGCATTCAAATGTAACATTATGCAGTACAAGCACTCGTTATGGTGTAATTATTTTTTCCTTTGGTTTTTGGAAGATTTTACTGATATTACCAACTCATCAGCATCGCTAAAAGTCTCTGGGGAGTTGGTCAGAAGAACAGGAAGCATGAAGTCTAGGTAGCATATATACGAACATGTAAGTATTACTACTTGTAACATTTCAATTATTTATGTTGTGTCATATTTTTGTTATATTATTATATTCATATTGGTCGTAAGACAAAACAGTTAGCCTTTGTTAATAATGCTCAGAACATTTGTTTTTGGGGCTAACAGTATGGAATGGAAATGGTATGGAAAATACTCATTCAAACTAACTTTGTGATGATATGTGCTAGATAAACGTAAAATTTCCCTTGGAGTGATCATAATAGTAACATGTCCACTCCCATCCCCATGCAACAGAAGATGGCATACAAGACCTCCCTACTACAAGCGGTGTCAATCGCCATTGATGCCACCACAGTGACTGCCTCTCACTCTGCAAAGAGCCTGGGGGTAGTCCTGTACGACAAACTGGACCTCAAGGTGCACATCAAAGCCAACATCACAGTCCTGCAGATTCCTCCTGTATAACATCAGGAGGATTCGATCACACCTGACCACATACTCCACCCAGCTACTTGTCCAGGCTATGATGACCTCCCGTCTTGATTACTGCAACTCGCTCCTTGCAAGCCTGCCAGCCTGTGCCATACAGCCGCAACAGATGACCCAGAATGCTGCTTCTCAACTTGTCTTCCTAGGTTCTGTCACGTCACTCCCCTGCTGAGGTCACTCCACCTGCTACCGCTCACTGCCAAAATTTCCTTTGCAATTTAACACAGGGAGATCCTGTGAATCAAACATGCCAAATGTGATGAGAATCAGAAAAACATTCCAGAATTTTTTTTTTTTTTTTTTCAAAAAATTGAAAATGGTGAAAAATCTATAAGGCAGACACTAGGGGTTCAATGATATTAAAAGTTCAAAAGAGGTGGTAGACGTGGAAAAAAATTGGTGGATGTACATCAAACAGCATGACTGTAATCATTTTTTTAAAGTTTAAATTTTGGAGGTGGCACTGTAGCACCACCTAGAGAGCCAGTAACATGCGTGTCATACATAAGAAATTGACAGAAATACTGAAAATGGCTCACAAATTTTGTGAGATTCTGAACATGGGAAAGAGGTGGAAATATAGGGAGAAGCAGAATAAAAACAATAAGAAAAAGAATCCTATCAAAAATAATAGGGGGCCTACACATCCTTGGTGCTAATTACATCCTTAGACCCCTAATTAAACATCCCGGTACAAAAACTAAGGAAATTAAATTGATCAGCCCTAATGCTAACATGGTGTGAAAATATCAGTTGTGGACTGAGGAAGGCTGCTTCATTGTTTGACACCTTTTTGTATAATCAAAATATTTTATCTGAGAACAAGACTGATGCTGTTCTGTCTGAGAAATAAGCTTTTTGGTTTGATGAAGCTAAATTGGATGACAAAGCATGATTGATAGCCAGAAGGCTGATAAATAATATATTTTCACATAAGGTTTGACAGATAATTAAAACAAATTTAATGATACCTTAAAATAGATTCAGTACTTTCTCTTTGCCAGGTTGAAAAATGCTTTTACATTTTTCTTTTTTAAACTTCAACCATTCCAAAGGAATGAATGCAGATAATTAATTGCATATTTTCTCCAATCACTAAAGGATCTGCCAACAGAGTAAGTTATGTTCCTTATGATTTAACAATCAGTGACTCTGTAGAGCTGCTAAGAAAACAAGTACACAAAATCACTTAAATGGTCATTAAGACTGATTTAATCCCTTGAAATGTGTAGGGGCAAAAGCACCAAGACCATGAGACCCTCACTGTAATTGTAAGGTTTCTTTATAATTTTTCCTTTTGAAAATAGCTATAACCCCTCAACATATCCAAGGAAACTTTTGCAGGCTGAAAGTTCCACAGCATGAAAATGTTGCATTTGCCTAAACCATAAAAAAAATAAAATAAAAAAAATTATTTTGGTGAAAAAATACTGTTCGCATACTATTGGTCACATTTCTGGGCACAATTGTCCATCTGCATTGCCTATAAATGTTGCCTGTGTATCAGGGCCTTAGTAATTGTGAAGGCAATGGCAATTATCTTTAATAGAATTAAAGTAAGAACCCAGCCAGCCACTTATCAAGAACCCTAATGGGAACAAATATAGTGATGAATTGATACTGACAATGTACCTTCTCTGGTCCTCACTGCCATGGAAAAAATAATAAAATTGAACTTTAAATACTGAAGAATGCATAAACAAGGACAATGTAGGTCTATGAAAAAACTGGTGCCCATCAAAACATAAAATTTGAATAGAGGGTAGTATAGGTTTTAATTTACATGGTTACATAGCCACACTTAGCCTCTGTTCGAGCCATGAGAAACCCTGAACTTGCATGGGCTTTTGTCCATGGCACTTTGAGCATGCACTGATGTAGTGCACACCCCTACAGCCCCTGCCATGCAAGAGCCCCATGCCCTAGGGCCCTGCCATAGTCTGATCTTTTCTTTTTTTTTAAACTGACAAGCTTTTTAAAATTTTGACAGAACAACACTAGATTTTGTAGACCATAAAGTTGATAGTCAAGCAAAGGGTAGGGGCCTACAATGTGAACAGACCACCCCTTTGACCATTCTGAGTAGCCAATACCGTCCATCATTGCGGAGCCCCCTACCCATCTATCATGCTACCTTCGAATCACGTCTAGTTTAATACAGGTAGAACGTACCTCTCTGGGGCTGACCAATGTGAAAGGGTGAGTATTATGTTCAAAACATATAACAGCAAAGACTGATAATTTTCTTTTGCTAACTAGCTGTACCTACTTTTAAAGTGAAGAGAAAATATCTGATTGGTGCTCAAACAAGACAACTGAAAATGAAGAGCTGAATAAAACAATGCTACTGAAAATATCACGAGATATCTCTTTGAAATATCAAAGAGATCAGATCAGAGAGTGAGTACATGGTATTTCTGAAGATGGCAAGTAAACCGTCTCCCACTGGCACCCAAAAACAACACAAAAATGTCTGAACAAGCTAAAGCTAAAATAGCAAAAATAAAGAAATTATTATAACCAATAAGAGGCAATGAAGATACGATACCGACCAAAACTGAAACATTGACCACTCATAGGTAGTTATACCTCTATTGAAGATGCTTTTTCTGAAGTTGCCATGGCATTTAACCCCTTTGCGCAAGCCCTCTAGTGGCCAGGATGCCGGCTTTGGCTGAGACTGCTTAACTCAGACATTTATTGCTCTTGCAACCATTCTAGAGGGGAACAACAAACTCTATGTTCTAGCTTATTAGTACATGATACACTATAGCGATGCCAATTATGGAGCTTTTAAGTGCCAACATTGTCACGTAGTTCATCCATGTACAAGCAACCCACGCCCAGTCTCATCTTCAACTTTACCAACCAAGCGTAACAAACAGGACAATCGTTAATTTATTAAAATATGTTTTCACAACCTAAAATTAGTATTACATCACAGCCAACAACAGGCCAAAACTATGCCAAAGCAGCGGTGAAAAATGCTGCTGACTAAATAGTGAAATAACTGAAATTCTTATGTAATTACACCATGTCATTCTACTATTAATATCAGCTACTAAATATGGAATAAATACACAATCCTACCATTGGTTTTACATGTAGAGATGTTCCTTTCAAGATTCAGGAGCCATTTATTGTCTTGGACAATCTGTGTGTTTAATACACACTCATTGAAAATGCAGGCATGCCTTCTGAGATAGCTATGCATAGACCACACGCCACTGTGGCCCTTTCCAGTTCATTCTGGTTTGATCGACAATTTTTTTATCCAGTAGAGGACAGTATAAGCTTTCCAACTCTGTATGATGTGCAGGGTTTCCCCCAGAAAAGTTGTTAGGCCCAGTGGCAAGTATCTTTTGACAGGGCCCGGCGCGGGCCAGCGACAGACTGATGGCAGCATGAAGGTAGGGCCCTATAGTTTCTGTGATAACAGAATCACGGACGGAATCACGGAATTGAGAATTTAAAAAAGCTATAACACAGATTCCATAGGGCCCTACATTAAGTCAGGGCTAAAAGCTGACTGGAGATTTGAAAATATGACTGCATAATGTGAATGTTGTTATAAATAAGTCATTTATTCAACACGCATTTTAAAAAATCAACAACTACTTACAGCATAGCAGAGTCTTACAAAGAATCTGACAACAATGTACAGTCTTGGAATTCTGTGTTTTCAACAACAACAAAAGAAATTAAATTAAAATAAATAATATCAAAGTTTTTGCACTCTTCAAAAAGCTTGGATTCAAGTCCTGATTGGCTACTGAATCTTAGAACAAGCCTTGGAATGCTGGGCACATTTAAACATTTAAAAAACTGTTTAAAAAACAGTTTAACTGTTTAAAACATTTAAAACATTTAAAAAAGGTTTTTTGGCTTTTACAGTAGGCTACCTTTCCTCCTTGACATTATCCCTAAATGGCACCAAGGAAGTATCTGTGTTACTGACTGTTTGGCTATCTAGCTAATTTAGCTACATGACCACGTTGTCATAAAATTTTCCTGACCGTGAAAACTGCTTGACTTGTTTACATTTTGGACAGATGTGGCTCCTGTGTAAATCTATCATTGTTTCTATCTCAGCACTTTAGACACAAGCAATATCGAAAAAATCCTGAAATTTCTTCTTACCCTGAAGAGTGCCTGCACCTCAACCGTAGCGTTTTTTTACCCAAAGATGGTATTTCTAGATATAGCCTAATTTTGCCGCTGTGTTAATACATTTATTTGCCGGTCAGGCGCTCTTCACCGTAAGAAGAAATTTTAGGATTTTTCCGATATTACTTGTGTCGAAAGTGCTGGGAGATAAACAACGATGGATTTACTCTGTAGCCACATCTGTCCAAAATGTAAACAAGTCAGGCAGTTTTCACGGTCGGGAAAATTTTTATGACAGCGTTGTCGTGGATATCAATGTCATCAAGCTAACGTTATTAATAAACAAGTGAAGTCGTTATTTAGATTAAGTCATGTAATGTTACAATATATCGAACGTTACATTCATGCTACTAGTTCAACGTTACCTACGCACTGCTTAATTAATAGAAAAAGAATGTACTTACCAACGAGATGAAGTGATAACGCAGTTTGTAACGAGGTTAGTTAGCCTACTAAATAAGAAATGGTGGCTTGCTAGGTAACGTTAGCTTGTGATAGTTGGAAGCGTGTTGAATGCAGAGACTGTAAAAAGGTTGAATGTCACTCCACGCACAATGAGGGTAAAGAACACTGATCTCAGACCTGCTGTTTTCCTATTGCGTTCACATTTTAACCAACAGATGTCGCTGGTGAGCTTTTCAACCGAGCCGCCCCACTGTAACTGGAGTTTAAAAACATTGCAAAAATACATTAAAAAAAAAATTCCCCGATGCTTAGGCCTGGCGGGGGGTCAACTTAGGTCCGGCGGGCCGCCGGACTTGCAATACACTGGCGGAAACCCTGATGTGTCTATCTGGACATAACAGAAATTTTGGTAGTATCATCACAGCTTTACGCGTGTGTTAGCAGGAAAAGTGGCACACCCGATGAGGTGTAATTGTTATTTTCCTTCAATTTTTATAAAATATTATTATTATTAATCTTGAGAACTTCTCAAATGGTTAAGGCATATCCTAGCTGATATGGATTTAGGGAGAGAGTCAGAAGAGGAGAGCGAGGGAGGCTACTCTGAGCCAAACAGCATTGATTCTCTCGAGAAGGACACATACAGTACAAACATGCCGAATAAGTCCTCTTTGACATGTAGGTATTGCGGTTTAACTGACAAGCCTTTGCTAATAATGCTCAGCACATTTGTATCAGGGGCTAGCTAATGGCTAATCACTGTTATGAAAATGGCTTGTGGCGGCCAGCTTTTTCAGTATTCATACCATTCACACCATTCACAATGAAATTTAGTGTCTTTCTTCCCATGAAGCTAGATTATTTCCAGCATATTGCCTGTTGGTGGAATATTATCTTTTTATTGTACATAAGTTAGATTATGAGGTATTCGTGTCTCCATTGGCATAGAAACGACTTTTCAAATTTCAAAATTCAAATTTACTGTGTGCTGATGATTTACATGAATGCAAATTTCCCTCTGACTGATTATAAATAGCAACACTTGCGAAACACACTACAGTGAATGTCATCCCTGAGCATGCAACAAAAGGTTACATATTATAGAGTACCAAAACAAAATAGTTTTTTTTTTTTTTTTTTTAAGTATAGAATTACATATTAAGGTGTGTGTACAAAAATGTATTATAATGCTTTTGCATTATGTAATTTGTTCACATACTCCAATTCTCCTATTCTAACATTTCTAATGGGGCTCTGGTGAAAAATGAACAAATTTACAAGCTTTATAATAGATAAAAAGCATTTTACTCATTTTCAGCGAGTTTTCGGATAGGTTTTTGGACCCCTACATATCCATCCCCCTATACTGATGAAAATATAGTAATTCCCACTTTAAAAGGATGCAAAAGTGAGTTTCATGAGTCAAAACTGTTCATTTGTAGCTAAATATTTATACGTAAATTATAAAAATGAAGTGAACTAATTAGTATTGTAAATGGTACAATACGTTGTCATACTTCATTTAAGCCATTTTCCTAGTCTCTGTGATGCTCACATCTGGGGTAATAAAGCCTTAGATACAACATATAAATGGGTGAGGACTGGCCGTATTTTGCATCTGCACAAAGTGGTTATGCTCTTTTTAACTATTCCTGTGACTGCGGCCTTTGCTGAAACATTACGCTACACCTGTTAGTGCATGTGTCATCTTTTAGAACTTACAATCTAACATTAGTGTGGTACCTCTAATTGACAGTAGGTTACATTCATTTCACCACAGGATGGTGCAATAATAAGCTAAATAAATTTTACACTGTTATAGGTCAGCCCCCATCAGACTCCCTTGAAGTGTGTAGAATTTCCCAAACCCACCCAGCTGCTGAAGCTAGGACCCAGTAATATAATTACCAACACAGTAACCACTTTCTTACCCAGTGTTTGTCCTTCTCTGTAAATCCAGTCCACAGTGCAGCCAAGTTCACTGAAGACTTCTGTGAAGAAAGGACATCCTGCAAGCACACTCCCTGGTGATTTACATAGAAGTGTTGCCCTGACCTCCTTTGACCCCACACACACTCCAGCAGGATCAAAGTTGGGCGTATCTTCTGCCAGCCACTCCCTTGCAAGTCGGCTCAGGGCTTGTGGTGGGATGATGTGTGCCAGGTCAACTTCTGGTGACGTCATTATTGAACACAGGCCACAGGCAAAAAAGAATGGTGGGATTTTTGTCCTGAGGAAATATGAAGAGTTGAACTTTCAGGTTTTACAGCAACATGATCTACTGTCAAATTTCCACAACTGGCATGGCAATTTATTCTATCCATGAATAAATCTAGGATTACGTTTGATTACTACAGGAGCCTCCCCACTAACCTTAGTGCATGAAATCATTTCTTCACATTTACATTTAAGTGATAAAAATAAGAAAAGAAGTAGGCCTGGCCTACCATACCACTGACAATATAAAAATGGTGTGCTATGTTATTAACTGCTTTAATACACATGGATTAAATCTAATATAGATCTAAATGCACATCTTGAAGGATCCATGTAATGGTGTGTTATTTGCAGCAAATCAAATCAACAAGACTCAAATGAATTGGTGCCAGGCAGCATGTGTTAAACTAGACATAGTGCAGTAAATTGAAAAGACCAAACTGTAAGCACAAACAATAATGTAGCATATATTATATGACAGTTTACTCAAACATCTTCAAATACAGTTGACAACTCGGTGTCGCTACACGTGTGTTGACAAATGCAACTACAGGGTGTGGTTGTGCTATGTGCTAAATCTTGTTGTCTAATGTTGCAACTACGGGGCATGGTTTGTGCTAAAGTGGTTTGGGGAAAAAATGGGTAACCACGTACCCATGCCATTAGAGGACCAATCTGACAACATTTCACAGGTGCAGGAGTATGATGCATGTATGCATTTCACCTCTAGAGCAATGAAAATACAGGATGCTCTTGCATTTAAAAGTATATTTTAATTAAACCAAGTGTTTTTTTTCAATATGGGAACTGACGTGCTATGATAAACTGGGATGGCAGGTATGCCATCGAGCCAAGTTACGCCTTGGTGGGGCATGCCCCATACCTATACAGCACAGAGAGTTTGGCACTTTTCAGGGTTCCCCACAGAAATAACCGCAACAGCCTCAGACTCTCAGCCCTTAAAAACATTAATTTTGGTACATGACCCCATTTCAACAGACAAAATTCATTAACAACTTCACATGTCCACACAATAAAGCCCTAAACTAAGGGGGGTTTTGCATTTTCTCCTTCTTCTTCTTTTTCCATACACCAGCCAATCCTTCAGCAACACCAGCCAATCAAAATGTCACATACACAGGCAAGAAAATTGCCAGTCTCCACAGCTAGTCACTTCGTGACTCAGTGGTAACATCACAGTCTACGGATCACTGAGTCACAGGTTCAAGCCCCACATGAAGAAAATTTCTTATACATACTTATTTGCTCACTAATAATTGTCTTTTATTTCTATAACTATTGCTTTTGCACCACATTTAACTCTCTGGGGTCTAAGGGTAAAATGAGGCACACTGGTGATTGTGCGATGCTCTGACATTTGTGTAAATCAACTTTATATACAGTGATTCCAAAGTGTTTCATATCTTTGTTTTCAGCACAAACTCAGCTACAACAATATGGCAGCAGTAAGTAGGTCATAATAATGTGTGGATTGTAAACTGCTCTAAAAACACACAAACTGTAAACAGTAGTTTTGAACATGCACAGGAATGTTGTAATAAAACACACTAAACAACTGTGAATAAGACTTTTGTCACTGAAATGTGTTCTTCAAGGTCTTGGGTATCAAAAGATGACAAAATATTTTAGCAAATCCAATGAGAAATATAAAATAAATTGCTAAAAGTTAGTGTTGTGACTACTATTTTTCAACACCAGGTGAGAATGGGAGGGCAAATGGCCTTTCTGTAATGAATATGCATTGGGTAGGAATACCTGCCAGCTAAGTAGGCTATTCACACCTGGCCGCATGCCTCCCCACCACTAAGACAAAGACTCAGTGAGCCATTTAGAAGACAGAAACAAAGACAACTTTTGATTTTAGAACATTTATTGAAGTAAACTGCATGGAAGATGAGATGAGACTGGTGTACTCTTGCAACGTCTGCCTGGCCTCTTAGCTAGTGGTGAAATAGGCCGTGTTTCCTGATCAACATCTCTGCAAATATAATAAAAACAAAATTGTTAGGAAATGTGAAATCAAATCAAACTTTATTTATATAGCACATTTCCTTCAACAGGTGAAAATTAAATGTGCTTTACAAAAAAGGGACAAACCACTAACTAATGAAAACAAAATTTATGAAATGTGACATCGTATACAAACAAAGAACCAAACAAACACAACCAGATGCAGAGAGGTAGCCTATAATTTTGAGAAGCAATGGTTAGAATCATTCGTAGTGTGGGAATTTACAAGCGCGCATATTGGTGAATATTCCTACAAACACACAGAGAATGTAATACAGCACACATTTACAAATAATGCAAGCTATCAACGAAAAAACATTAGCTTAACTAAATAAACACTGATATTCCAACTAAACTACACGCAACTCATCAATAACAATGCCTCAATCTGAACTAGGCTAGGTCTGTTTAGCTAAGTGGTTATTTTATTGCTATTTCCCGAACTTACTTAGAGTATGCTAATATCAATTGTGCAAGGACATCAGTTTTAGAGTCCTAGCCACGCCACTACACGCCAGGCATGAGCTATTTATTACGAATATGATCGAAAAATTATACAGTCTACCTGATACTTCTAACACAACCAGACGCAGAGAGCCTAGCCTATCATTTTGAGATGCAATAGTTCGAATCGTTCGTAGTGTGGGAATTTACAAACGCGCACATTGCTGGATATTCCTACAAACACACAGATACGTTGCAATAAAGTACACATATTTACCAATATGATCATAAGAAATATACTTACGCATGAAGTTGATCCTCAGCTGGATCAGTTCGCTGTTCGAAATGACACCGCTCTTCATCAGTGTCGGCTTCCGGACGGACCATTTTCCAAAATTAAACGAAATGTTCACCTCAAAAGAAGTGAATTAGGTGACACTCTGTGACATTCTATCCCGCTTTCGCAGACTTGGCATTTCTCACATGGATCTCACATCGCCCCTCCTTTAGTCTCCTTCTATGGAGAGTAATTATAATGTTGTTAACATGTGAATGCGATTTGGGCGGACTTCCTGCTGAGCGAAATTCACATAGTAATGAGTAAAGTTTAGCGAAGCATACATGATCTAATTAATCAAATTTGGAACATTTAAAACAATTTATATTATTTGCCAATGGGCGCATTGGAAAGTCGCGATTCTAAGGTTTCTGTCAATGTTTTTGTTGCGTCTGTATGATAACAGCACGTGAAGTTAATCATCCAAATAGAAACGAAAGTTAATTTCATCTTGTCGAGCTCCGCCGGCGGAGCTCTCGACCCCAGAGGGTTAACCACCGTTCAGCAAACGTATAGACTGCATTATGACATACCATCCGCATGTTCAGTTAATCTCCTACAATATCGCCAGGCCATATGGATACAACCGGAGTACAGCTGTGCTTACTGTGACCTGTCTTCTTCTCTAAAACCAAGGACACATTTCACCAAAAAAATTCACCCTTTTAGACAGCTACTTGACGGTGGCGCACTGCCAATGTAAATGACCGCCTCGCCCTTCATATCTTAAACTAGCATTTTCTTACACTTAAATTGCTAACTAATAACTGTCTATTGCTTTTGCACTTATCAAAATATCGGGGGGGGGGGGGTGCTGAAGCCTATCCCAGCATGCATTGGGCGAGAGGCAGGAATACACCCCGGACAGGCCGCCAATCTATCGCAGGGCACACACACCATTCACTCGCACACTCGTACCTATGGGCAATTTAGGGTCTCCAATCGACCTACCTGTCTTTGGACTGTGGGAGGAAACGGGAGTACCCGGAGGAAACCCACGTGGACACGGGGAGAACATGCAAACTGAACCCATGCCGAGATTCAAATCCACAACCTTCTTGCTGTAAGGCGACAGTGCTACCCACTGCACCACCGTGCCGCCCATTTCTCAACGATCCGTAGACCGTGACGTTACCATTGAGCCATGAAGTGACTAGCTTCATCTCACTCATGGTCACTTTATTTTCTTTGCACTATAGTCTGGGATCATGTCAGACTTCACCTACATGCCCATTCTGCTAACAACATATTGTTTCAACTACTCAATTTCATCTTTTAGCCCCTCCAGGAATTTGTGATCTTGCGATCGCAATAATTCATGCAAATTCAACCAAACTCCGCAATATTTGCGGGGGCTTGCAATTTTGCGAAATTCCCGCGATTTCTCCGCATTAAATGTCCAAATCCAGAGCCGCATTAACGCATATAAAAAATACGTAGCAAAATGCGTCTGTAGGGGCTGCGGTCATAAAGAAATGCAAAATGGTTAGGGATTAGGAAAGTAATCATAAGTACTTATCTGTCACAGGAGTCTTCAATAACATTGAATGGTGATCCATTTTGTGAATAAATGTGTTCTCTGATGAAACAATATCTTTGTTGGCAGACGGCTCCTTCGGACAATCTCTGTTATCAACACTGCTATCTAGCATAATTAGCAAGCATAGCGTAGCTCGACCTGTGTAACGTTACTTGTTGCTCGCTGGGAAAGACCGTTCATCACTACATACAATTTGGTTTACTCCAAAAGTCCGTTCGCAACCTCTGTAGCCTATGTATTCTATATTGCAGTCACAGACTGTCTGTATTGTAAAGCTATGTCACTTTAATGACTCAGGAATTTTTTTGTAACTTTAAGCCCATGGTTCTTTATGTTCAGAAAATAAAAAAAGATGAGAAGTAAAATATTTCCAGCTATTTCTGTGATGTGCAGTATGCTTATTATCATAGAAAGTGATTACATGACTCTTTCTTCATTAGGTAGTAGTTTTTTTAAAAATCGCAATTTTCCCCCTCGACTTGCAATTTTTGCCAATTCCCGTAATTTTACCGCAAAAAAATCACATAAAACTTAGCAAATTGCATTGCAATTTTTGAGAAAAGCCACTGCAAAATCAAGCATTTTTGATTGCAACAATCACAAAAAAACTCAGCGAAATCCTGGAGGGACCAATCTTTTGTCCTCATTTCTCTCGTAGCCTACTACTGTTATTTTCTAATATGCATATGCATTGCTGGGACATATGCGTGTGCTGCTATTCTCCCCTGTCTAGCTAAGCAAAACAGCGAACAGCTAAGCCTATCAAAACGCCTTATAAACCTTAGAAACACTGAAAGTGCATCTCAATGAAAAAAAAAAAACAGAAAACGGAGCAGGACAGAAGGGTACACAAGTTGTGACCTACAGAGCTCAAATTCTATGAGATTGCTGATAATTTTGTCAATGAAGGCTCCTTGCATGGGCGTCAGATGAGTGAGTACACTGGGGACATTTCTGTCCATTTTCTAATGGTGCAAGCTTCTTTTTATACTTACGCTACCGCACCCTTTGTCACAGCCATTGTTTTACATATATAGCAAAGCGAAAGTGCTAAACGGTACATGTTCATCAGACTGTACAAATTCACACAAGGATAGCCATAATCCACAACTATTTCTTAAAGGGTTACTTCGCATTTTTACACCCAGGTCTGCTCCACTGTTCATCACGAATCATGTTTCCCCCCAAAATCTCGCTCTGCCTCCCAATCAAACCAGTCTACATCCGGCACTGCCTATGCTGTATGCGTGTTTGCATGTATGTATGTGTACGCATACTTCTCATCGTCTACATTTATATGCATTACTGTTCTCACTTTCTTATAGCAAACACTTCGCAAAAAGAAATGATATCTCATAAAAAAACATGTTTTTAACGTACAAACACACAAAACAGTATAGGTCATTAACACAATTTGTGTCACCTCAAATTATCACAAAAAATGGCCCCATGGAAGAACACATCATTTAAATTAATGTTTTCAACAGCTGATGAACACTTACACACCACAAAGGATATGCTTATGCTTGCCTGTCAAGTTCATCTTACTAAATATATACATTTTGTGTGTATACACATACATACGTACATACATACATCCATTCATGCAGTTCATAGAATACTTAATTAACCCTTTGACAACATTTCCCTAGCAGCATATAGAAAAGGGGGGTTGGGGGTTAAACAAATACATATTAAAATTTTAAATATTTCTTATATACATATTTCACCTAACAAACCTATCAAGACATATGTTTGCCCCAGTAATGTACTATAGCCTTGATATTCCAATAAAGTTTCACCAACTAAGTACAATAGTAGGCCATACTTTCTTCTACAATATTATATGACACATATGCTTTGAATGACCGCATTCCCTTCACATGGTAAAATGAAAAATCACAGGGCCAAGTTACGTGAAAGAATTTAGCATTGGGTAACAGTATTGCTTTGGAATACAGCTTGTTTAATTTGTGTAAACTAAGGTTTTTTGCATTTTGGCATAATTTTGATATCAGTACTCTTAATCACTCTTAAGATTTTGCCAGTGTTAATGATTTATAATGCTTTGTACGTGTGAGCAACTTGGCATTTTTGTACGTTGAAAACGCGTTTTCCTTCAGATTGTGATTACGGGCAGACCATTCGACCTCTCTATCGATAGGTCGGATGAAATGTTGGAACACCGGCACAGAAAAAAAGTGCGAAGTAGGCCACCGAAAACAAATTCTCCTCCGGAAGATAAAAATGACATTTTTTCTACATAAATATGTACAGCTGGTATGACCAATATTTCGCCTATTTTATGTACGGTTGCAAATACGTTTCCATACGAAGCCGGTCAAAAATAATTGGTCGAACGCTACAACATAGGCTAAGTGAAATGTTCAGTTTCATAGCCAATAGGCATATTAATCTAAGTAGCCTAGATGAAGAACATATTTATCGGTTATCAATACCGTAACTGTAACACGCTGCACAGTAAGCCGTCAGTGTGAATTTATTGGTTTTATATTGCTTGACTAGTTGTCTACTTGGCCCTTAGCGCCCCACCCTTCAAGAAAATCCACCGTTAATGACCCCATTTCCTATATTCCCAGAGGCACTACAACGGGTGCCTTTTAGTACACCAGGTATTGTCAAAAAAACTATGTTACGAAGCACAGCATTGCTTCACTGGAAAACTTTTTCACACGCTTGTACAAATCATGCCGCTGTATTTAGTTTGCTGAACCACCCACAAAACACACATTGCCCTATACCAGAATGTTGTAGCCTAATCGCAGTTTGTTCACATTTGCAGTTGGATTTCCCTAATTTTTCTGTTAGACCTAGTGGTGGCAACCAAAGAGAAGTCCAAAGGTGACTCTATTTTAACACGAAAATGCGAACGACCCCGAGGACTTCTGAATGCTGGCAAATAGAGGTTGGTTTCAATAAACGTCTTTAGTGAATCAAACTACAAATACTAGACACATTAGAAATGAGCGACTTCGCATGCCGTAATGCATCGGTTACAAAGTTAAACGACGGTCACAATCTAGCGGGCTACTTATAAACAGGAAATCATAACCACAGCGGAAAGATGAAAAAAAATAATGCATGCTAATTAAGCTTGAGGTAATATTAATAACCGGCTTGACGCTGAATGAAGGGAGTTTTCCTGGAAGTTACTTGCCCTTACCCAGTTTGTATAGGCTACTATCCACGGAAAACGTTTTGAGAGTTGACAGCTGTGTAGATCATAGAGCAATATGTGGACCAAGTCACGGTGACGTTGTCATAGAATTTTTCCCGACCGTGTAAACTGCCTGACTTGTTTACATTTTGGACAGATGTGGCCAGTGAGTAAATCTGTCATTGTTTCCGTAGCAGCACTTTCGACACAAGCAATATTTGAAAAATCCTAAAAATTTCTTCTTACCGTGAAGAGTTCCTGATCCGCAACCGTAGAAATGTGTTAACACGGCGGAACAATTATATCGAGAAATACCACCGTTGGAAAAAAAGGGCTAGCCTATATACTATAACTGCATTTAGATCAAACCTACAATGCGTCAAAAAATAAAATAAAATAAAAAATAGAACTTTTCGTCAATCTCGGTCAATTTGTTTATAGTAGGCTACCATCATAGCGCGGAGTGTTTTAAACCATATTGCACTGCACCCCCTTAAGGAAAAGAAAAGAAAACCCATAAACTGCCTACATGTGAATTTAAAATATAGACCCACTAGTCTGACTTTGGGCCTAAACTGGCTCATGTTTTAGTTAAAATTCATAAGTAGCCTAATTAAAAAAATCTAGTCAGAACTAACGGTTTAATAGCCTAGTAGTTCAGTAATTTCTTATAATTTTCTGGATCCTACATGAGTAACTAGGCCCTACTTGATGTACTAAAAGTTGCAAAGAAGTTCAAGAATAATTCATCCATAGTTATTACATAAGAAAAGTTAAGTGAGCACCAGCGTTGTTCTTGGGTTAATGAAACTGTCTGCACAGGCGAACATGTTATTATTGGGAAATCGTTTAAAATGCATGGAAATAGGACAGCACCTTATTCCTGAACTCCCCTCAGTGCCAGAAGAAGAACATTAGATAACCCAAAAATACATCCCAGTTTAAGAAAGCTACATGTATTCACGTCTCTTTGTATATAAAGTTACCAATATGCCATTGTCCACTCCTAAATCTTTTGGAACTGCTCAGGTGTCTGAACCATTTGTACTGGTCAGGAACTCAGGATGGATCTTGCGGGGAAACTGACGGGAACTCCAAGAGGCAATATGTACATATGATTGACTGAAATACAAAGTGGGCCTAGGCATATCCACTAAAGTCTAAGCAAGCGGGGGATGTTGCATAATGTATTATGGAATTGTTTGGGGCTCTTAAAATAATTATCACTGTCTGAGGAGGGGAATTTGGGAATAAGGTGCTTTCCTATTATCCTTGAATAGCAAGTTTTAGACTGAAGGGAACTTTGACAATATGGACCCTATACAGTTTTATAAGCACACTAATATAGCATGCTTTCTTAAAATAAGAAAGTCTACTTGATTCACTTTTGGACATGTATACACACCAGGAAAATATACTTAAGCTTACACTGGAATTTCTTTGCAACCTTTAATACACCAGGTACTGTCAAGTAGGCTGCAGAAATGATATTAAAATACTTAAATCACTAGTGCTCAGTGGATGTTTAAGTTGCTTTTGAGTGTTATTAACTAAAACGAGAGGCAGTTTAGTCCCAAAGTTATCAATGTCAGACTAGTAGTGGGTCTATATTTAACGTGTAATCTACAGTTTTAATTACATTTTATTTTTGGTAAGGGTGGTTTTATGGTTTTAACATTCAGCGCTATGATGGCATTATAAATAAAAAAGATAAAGTGGGTGATTGACAAGCATTTTTATGTTTTTTATGCATGGTAGGTTTGATCTAAATGCATTTACAGAATATAGCATTTTTTCCCCAAAGGTGGTATTTCTAGATATGATATTTCAAACTGTCTATATAAACAAATACAGTAATAAAATCCTATTGAAAATGGACATATTAGATAAATATGAAAGTTTGGATAAGTATTTCTCCCCAAATGTAAAAGTTCAGAAAATTCTGACACTTGTTCCTGGCAGAAAGGGTCCTGGTCTACATCCTACCTCATTTCTGTGAACTTTTACTGTATCATTTTTTAATAATCCCACTTCAAACGTTCCATGTAATCCAATAGATGGCATTTGAAAAAAGTGTATTTTTGGATTGAAATATCTCTCCAAAATAAAAAGTTCAGAAAATTCTGACACTTGTTCCTGGTAGAAGGGGTCCTGGTCTACATCCTATCCCATTTCTGTGACATTTGACTGTAGCATCTTTTAATAATCCCACTTCAAACTTTCCATGTAATCCAATAGACGCCAAGTGAAAAATATGAAAGTTTGGATAAGAATTTCTCCCCAAATATCAAAGTTCTGAAAATTCTGACACTTGTTCCTGGCAGATGGGTTCCTGGTCTACATTTCTGTGAACTTTTACTGTTTTTTAATAATTCCACTTCAAACATCCAATGTAATCCAATGCAGGCTAATATAAAAGAGTAAAATTTTGGATTGGAATTTATCCCCAAATTAAAAAGGTCTCAAACTGTTGATACTTGTTCATGATAGAAGGGGTCGTGTCTATGTCCTAGCCCAATTGTGTGCAGTTTTACTATAGCATTTTCAAATAATCCCACTACAGACTTTCTGTGCATGTCAATACAACCAATTGAAAAAAGTGATCTTTTGGATTGCAATTTCTTCTGAAAATTTTAATGCCTCAAAATGATTTGATTATCACCGATGATGTCCTGCTGTATGTCTGCCCCTAACTGTGAAACTATTTCTGTGCTGTTTTCAAATAAACCCACTCCAAAAGATCACTTTTTTCAATATGGCTGTATTGACATTAGTGAACAAGCAAAATATTTCCAGTCCATGAAAGGCTACTTTGAAATTTCCAGTTACTATTTAGCTCTGAAAAAGTACCACAAGTAGCTATAGCAATAGTAGGCATAAACATGTAACTCTTACGTGTCTTTTTGGCTGGACCGCAACAGCTGGGCCAGCCCTACAAACTAAAATGTCTGTGACTGAGTGAGTGGTGAAGTTACACCATTGGTAGGCCAAATTATGAAGTTACAACATTGGTCGGCCGGAGAGGTCCAGCCATATAGCCTACTAGGTTTTGACCTGGGGCACGTTCAATCTGGAAACGGTGTGCACCATTTTTCTACGGTTTCCGGGTTGAACGACATGCTTCCTCGATGATGATGGAGCGCGTTCCTGGTCTAAAAGTTGATATTGTAAAAGAGGCTGTATTAATATAACACAATGTATGAAGTGAAGTGTTTCAGATGGTCGATACACGCCCCCCCTTGGGTGGTCGATAATAGGTGTTCTCACTCTAGATATATGTATTTTCATCAAATGTAAGTTATGCGTTTGTTTGATCTGTGGACAGTAATGTCACACAAATTGACCTTGTCATACATCAAGAATTTAGAATCTGAAGGAAAAGATTTCAACAAAAAGAAGAAATGTCTTACTCTGAGGGGAAAAATCCCCCAGTGTGCAAGGTTTTACTCCAAAGTCAAGGACACATTTTAAAACTTGCAGGTAAGATGTAGCTACTTACTAATTCATCATGTAGCTGACAGTTTTTCAATAAAGGCTTTTAACTTACACTATTAAGAATGTCTTGGATTCCTACTTTTTTGCAACTTTTGATGCATAAAAAAGTCAAACATTTGTAAAAAACCTTTGCAGAGATTTAAAACTTGCTACAATGACAAAAGCCCTCATTAGCAACATAGTTATGTGCTTATTGGGTTGGTGCCATCTTGCATTAACTGCCATTTTATATATATATATATATATATATATATATATATATATATATATATCCATCTGTTACTTTAAGGAGTTATTCCTTAATCGTTTGGCCGGTTAGTTTGACACTTTGCATATTGCTAGAGGGTGGCACCCAATGACACAGTACCATATTTGGTTGCGCCTGGCCACTTGGTGGCGTTATAATAGTTGAATTTACAATAATTAAACAATCATAACTCCTCCACTGCTTGACCTAGAGATATGAAAACAATGTCAGTATAGGTCCCTTGTCACAAAGAACAAATTTCCCCAAAGAACCATGAGACCAACGTATTGCATTTTCTGCCTTTTTGAATGTTTTGGGAAGCCCTTAAAATGTATCATCTCCTACAAAATCTACCTCGTCTCGCAGGTATTATTTTTCTAGTGGTCATGTCTAAATATGGCTAAATGACATTCAAATAAATTTTCTGTGGGCTTATCACAAAAATAAATGTGAAAAATATATATATAGTAGGTGCTCTTAGAACATAGGGAACAAACACATTAAGAATAATAAGTCCAAAATGAACTAAAGAGCGTTCTAGGCAATCATATAGTAATCCAATGAGGAGAGCAGGAAAAGGGTAAAGTTAAAAAGTCTTTGTTATAATGGCTAAATAAACTAAAAAGCCAACGTTTCGAGAACCGATCTTCATCAGGGCATACGTGGCAAACAGGTAAGGCCTTATCTATGTAGACAGTGTATCCAATGGAAAAACAAGGTAGAGATCACATGGTAGCGTAGGCTTACGTGGCAAGTGAGGCCTTACCTATGTAGACAATGTTTAAACAAGGTAGAGGTCACATGGTAGAGTAAGCTAAGCATAGGAAAGCAAAATGAATGTGAGAAATATATACACAATGAAAAAATAAAAGTAATTGTTATTTTGATATATGAATATTACTAATAATTATTACCTGCCATAATTTTTTTTGGGCCCATTGTTCATGGTGATGAGTTGTGACAAATAAATAAATGTTCAGGCTGTACAGTGGAACACTTAAAGTAATAATCTCGAAGATTTTCATTAAAATAAATGTCTGTTAAGTCACTATCTATCGCCGAATTAGGTAACACAATGGTGATTGGGCCTATTATTATATTAATTTATATTATTATTATTATTATAATTTATGAACTGGGTGTCTGTGGTGACATTCCCGGGAAAAAATTACAAGCGGCACATAGTTAGTGACGCGTTTTCCATTACCCATGAGTGGTTGGTCCGCCAGAGAGGATAGGCGGAGCCAACGCAACAGGCTTCAAATTCAACTCACTTGTGTGTGAGCGGTGTACTGTTTTTTCCGGTGTCTGCTAGCGTTACAATAACAGAGAAAAGGGGGGGGTTATGGAACCCTAAAAAGTTTTTGGGAAACATGAGGTCATATTATTTGTTGATGTAGATTTCCTATTACATTTGATTACAATGTAACATTACTAAATTACATAGCTATTTGCACAGTTAACGCTACCTACCGGACCATGTCAAGACAGGTAACATTAGTTTAGACAACGTTGCGCACAGTATCCATCTCTCATATCAGGTAATGTTGCGTTAGCTAGCTAATGTAATTAACACAATCTAATGTTAGCTAACAATTAGGAAAAACGCTAGCTAACGCTACCGACCGGTACCGACCTCGCAAACCATCTCTCGAATGCAATGCTACCTTGTTGCAACGTTGCAATGTAGCTAACTAAAGGCCAGTTCAGATCAATGATTCCCAACGAGACTGGATGGAACTTGCAGACTAGCAAGTTCCAAGACGTCTGATTGTAAACGTTCTAAAACTGCACTTGGCGATTTGACAAGGTGGGTCTTTTGAGACTCCAGGCAACGGCTTCAGACACTCTGCAACTAACCAGTTCACACTGCTGCAATTTTCTCTGCAACATTCTAAAACGTTTTGTCTCGTTGCAAATCATTCATCTGAACTGGCCTTAGCGTTACCGTTATTTACATTGCCATCAAGTTCATCAATATATTATAATGATCGGAATAAAGCCGGGGTATAGGTGGAGCAGAGCCGGGTCTGATTTTTGTGTAAAGATGTCAAGCCGGAGAAAACTAAATAAAAGAATACGGCAGTATAGATCAGCGTTGTTATTATTTTATTACGCTTCCTCATATGCTCCTTCAGCCTTGATGCCCTTTTTTGATTAAATCTCCTTTGTTTTTCTTTTATTCTTCTTGTTCTGATTGCTAATTTAACACCCATCTCAGAAAACAGTTTAGCTAGCAAAACCAGAAACACCAGGGGTAACATTTTGCAAGGCAGTTGTTTCAAAAATATCACACAACAATCATTCACGAAAAGGACTGTTTATTGTGCGCGAGATACATCACTGCACGAGCCACAGCGAATCCCGCGAATTCTTCTCTGCAGTGTAAAGATGTTCATACAGGGCAAAAGGTGGATAAAGAACGTTTGTGGAAATTGATCATCACAAATTCTACTCCAGGTCTGCTACAGCATTTTAACCCGGCTCGGCAGTGTAAAGACAGCTTAAGTTAGCCTAATGTTAGACAATGAATGAGTATGTACATAACGTTACTTTTATAACAACCATTTTTTATTCAGTAAATAGTAAGTGTCACGTCATACAGGCGACACTGGTTGGATCCGGTTGGATCTATGGGAAGTGAGGTCCAAAAACACACCTGCAATTACTGCTTCTCGCCATTGGTACCGCCAAAGAGAACGAAACAGAAATCTTCGATATTGTAACTTTAAAGAGCTTATTTTTTTATTCAACATGATCTATACTTCTTAGAGCATGATTATGACTTCTATCTGAATATATTTAATACTACATAAAGTTAAGGATTATCACAGTTTAAATATGGGAAACATCTTTAAACATTACACTCTCAAAGCAACAGTTGTGGGTGACACATTCACTGTACAAAACTGCACCTAAACATTTTGAGTGGTAAGCCAAATAAGTACTGCTGCACAATCTGTTCCTCAAACATGACAAAATTATATAAGAGCTGTTGACACTATGCAATATTCTAACATTGAAATGTAATATTCAGAAACTATGCAACATTGTACTTGGTAGTGCACAATGTGTAGTAACAAACATTATACATTAAAAAAATCATTAAATCAATGTTCTGCTCTAGTTTATTCACAAGCCAATTTCCCATCAAAGGAAGAGAGTGCTATTGCGAAGGCCTGCAGTGCACAGAGAGGGAAACTGTAGTCCATGGAAAACACATCCTCCGCTACACGTCCAAACTGCATCACAATGTAGTCCACTGAGAAAATGAGGGAAAGAAGCGATTGATCCCATTACATCTGTTTGCCAATGTAAATAATCAATGTGACAACAGTAATGCTGAATGCCTGATTAAAGGTGAATTATGCAATGCTAATAACAAATTGTGAACAGCGTACATTTGTTATTGCAAGTTGGCATAACATGGAGAGTTATATCAAAAAGCAGTATAGTGGTGTTAAAAAAGCAGATTTAGAAGTTTCCACTCCATTCTTTTGACTGAAACTTGCTTATCAATAATTGTCATGGGGTCACAGAAAGGATTAGGTCACACAGGGAGGCAGTGGTAAGTGAAATAAGTCTTCACTGAGGGTATAAACCAGGAAAACAAAAATAAACAAGGAAACATGAGGAGTATGGGAAGCAAAAACTAGACACATGGAACTAGCACCGAGGAGAACATACAAGAACACATGTACACCATGCGATGAACTGAGGAAAACAAGAAACTTAAATACACAGTGGAACCTGTAGACAATGATCAAAACAAGCAGATGTGTAAGGAATGTGGGGGAACTAAATTATCTAATTATAATAATTAGTAGACACAGGACATGAAACGCAGGGGGAATCGAAAGGAACAAGGTAAGAACAAAAACATGGAATTCAATGGCCTGTGACAACTAATGTTACAGCTTTAACATTCATTCACTTTTGTACTTTTTTCACTTGCTTACAAATAACTAATCTAAGCCTAACTAATCTAAGCTTGATCATTCATTAATATTTGTACCGACTAACATCTCAATCGGTTTGAGATATTTACTTGCAATTTAAAATAGCTATTTCCTGAATAGCGTTTTGACTCTTCTTAATTCAAACAGTCTGAATGATCTACTATAAAAAGTGGTTATATTTATATTTGCAGCTGGGCCAGTGGACATGTACCTGGGACAAGGAGAACAATGATTTTTAAAATCCTTAATGTCGAGCCCCGGAAAAGATATTCACAAGATCACATTGATTGCATCACTGCTTGCAAACACTTACTGTTATTTCAAGCAGCATCACTGATAGGCTAATAAAACATGTGGGTGTATGCCTCACTTTTATTTGAAAACAATAATGGTTAATCAATAATAACTTTATAGGGATACAGCTACTAGCCTTGAGTCCTGTATTCCTTTTAAAGCATTTCCTGTTGAAATTCGGAGAAAAAAATACACTGTGATATATATCATTACAATCTAAAAGTCAAAATAAATTGTGATATAAATTTCAGGCCATATCACCCAGCCCTACCATTATACAGGTTATTTCCTAGTGTAGCACTTCTACATCACTTCATGATTCATTCTCTCACCATTTTCAGGGTGAACAATCTGGAAGTTTTTGACAGAGGCTTGTGTGACTCGGCCATGGAAGTTGAGAACATAAGACTGTGTCTGCTCATTCCAACTGGGGGACTTGTTTATCAGGCTGACCAGATTGACAGTATTGCCATTTTCATAACGGCAGAGCAGTGTCTCCAGCTCCTGAGATAAAGAAAGAGTTGAGGTGAAAGACAAAGAGAAAATAGTGGTGGTCAACCTCACGCAGTAGTGATGAACTTCACTATTCAAGAGTGAACATTAACCACTTTGCACACATGCCAAATCTGGCCAATCCTTGTCCATTTAGGGGGTATCCTATTTAAAGCTTTATACAGTGCCTTCAGAAAGTATTCACACACCTTCACTTTTTCCACATTTTTTTACATTACAGCCTTATTCTAAAATTGATTAAATTCATTTTTATTCTCATCAGTCTACACACAATACCCCATAATGACAAAGTGAAAACAAGTTTTTAGAAGTTTTGCAAATTTATTAAAAATAAAAAACACATTTACATAAGTATTTAGACCCTTTGCTATGACACTCAAAATTGAGCTCAGGTGCATCCTGTTTCCATTGATCATACTTGAGATGTTTCTACAACTTGATTGGAGTCCACCTGTGGTAAATTCAATTGATTGGACATGATTTAGAAAGGCATACACCGGTCTATATAAGATCCCACAGTTGACAGTGCATGTCAGAGCAAAAACCAAGCTATGAAGTCGAAGGAATTGTCTGTAGACCTCCGAGACAGGATTGTGTCGAGGTACAGATCTGGGGAAGGGTACAAAAAAAAATTCTGCAGCATTGAAGGTCCCCAAGAACACAGTGGCCTCCATCATTCTTAAATGGAAGAAGTTTGGGACCACCAGGACTGTTCCTAGAGCTGGCCGCCCGGCCAAACTAAGCAATCGGGGGAGAAGGGCCTTGGTCAGGGAGGTCTCCAAGAACCCAATGGCCACTCTGACAGAGCTCTAGAGTTCCTCTGTGGAGATGGGAGAACCTTCCAGAAGGATAACCATCTCTGCAGCGCTCCACCAATTAGGCCTTCATGGTAGAGTGGCCAGACGGAAGCCACTCCTCAGTAAAAGGCACATGACAGCCCGCAAGGGGTTAGCCAAAAGGCACCTAAAGGGCTCTCAGACCATGAGAAACAAGATTCTCTGGTCTGATGAAACCAAGATTGAACCCTTTGGCCAAAATGCCAAGCGTCACTTCTGGAGGAAACCAGGCACCGCTCATTACCTGGCCAATACCATCCCTACAGTGAAGGATGGTGGTGGCAGCATCATGCTGTGAGGATGTTTTTCAGTGGCAGGAACTGGGAGACTAGTTGGGATCAAGGGAAAGATGAATGGAGCAAAGCACAGAGAGATCCTTGATGAAAATTTTCACCAGAGCACTCAGGAGCTCAGACAGGGGCGAAAGTTCACCTTCCAACAGGACAATGACCCTAAGCACACAGCCAAGACAATGCAGGAGTGGCTTGAGGACAAGTCTGTGAATGTCCTTGAGTGGCCCAGCCAGAGCCCGGACTTGAACCCGATCTAACATCTCTGGAGAAACCTTAAAATAGCTGTGCAGCAACGCTCCCCATCCAACCTGACAGAGCTTGAGAGGATCTGCAGAGGAGAATGGGAGAAATATCAAAAATACAGGTGTGCCAAGCTTGTAGCATCATACCCAAGAAGACTCGAGGCTGTAATCACTGCCAAAGATGCCTCAACAAAGTACTGAGTGAAGGGTCTGAATACTTATGTAAATGTGATATTGCAGTTTTTAATTGTTAATAAATTTCCGAAAATTTCTAAATCTGTTTTCGCTTTGTCATTATGGGGAATTGTGTGTGATTGATAAGAATAAAAAAGAATTTTATCCATTTTATAATAGGCTGTAACGAAACAAAATGTGGAAAAGGTGAAGGGATCTGAATACTTTCCGAAGGCGCTGTAACTAAAGATGTGAGCAGAGAGAAAAATGGCTTAAATGAAGCAAGACATTTGTAGAAAGAAATAAAGTGCCACAAATACAATTGTCTCAGCAAAAAATCTAAAATGTGCTCTTTTTTAGTTTGCAGTGAAATACTGAGAGAGTGCATATAGCAGGTTAAACAATACATGTCCTGACTCAAAAACTTCTTGACCACAAGTTCATAAAATTTAAGGGTGGATATGCAGAACTACTAAAGATCGATGAAGCAAAAAGTAAGCAGTGTACCCAGTGTCTCCAAATCTACCCAAAATGTCTAAATTATACATTGCTGTAAATAACAACATTATCATGTATTTCACTACAAATCAACTGTTTTGACTCAAGAAACCCACTGTTGCATCAGTTTAAAGTAGAAATTACAAGCTTTCCATCAGTACAGTGGCCTCACCAAAAATTAATAAAATGCTTTTTGTCCATTATAAAGCATATACATGTGCCCCTTATGAAGGTTTAAGATCAAACATTTATATCAGATTAAAAAAATAATTCCAAAACATTATCAAACAATGTGGTACAGTACCTAGATGTGTGATCATTAACTCTCGTAAGTTTTCCTGTACTCTACAGTATGTTATGTTTTCTTGTATGGGGACATACAAAAAATATTAAATCATCAATCACATTTTGGCAATGTTCGAGTTCAGGTTACATCCGGTGCATTAAACACAGACACACAGATACATAACTACCAATACACGCTTGCGTTACAGTGTGAAATATCCTCATTATAAAATACCACTAGAAGACACTCAATTTAAAAAGTAACGTATATAACTGAAATACTTTCAGCAGTAACACTTATATTTGGATGATGAAATGTTATCTGTGTTCAGTAGATAGAGTCATAATCAATGCTGTCGTTCCCCAGTTCTAACTTAGCCCAGAAAACAGTATATCAGCTAAGTCTATCAGCGAACATAGGCCTTAGCCATGCTCAGAAGTTCTCAAGACTAATAATATTCTCCAAGAAATCACGAAAGTCATCGATAAAAGTTTGCCAGTTGCAGTGTCTTTTACTGCTACAGACTGAATGCGTAATGCAGCTATAATGAGACAAAACTTTTGGTTACGCTGAGCTATAAAACGCTATTCCAAAAGTACAATTAGACATATTATACATTGCTACAAAGCTTATTTTTTTCACCTATTGTCTAGAATAATTGTCGATCAAGCCAGATTGTACTACAAAGGACGACAACACAATAAACAACATGTGTGGTATTACACACAGCTATTTTGGAAGGGACCCAGGCATCACAAATGAGCATATATTTCACAAATGGATTGTCCAAGACAATAATTGACCACTCAGTCTCAAAAGGGACATTTCTATGCATAAAACCAATGGTAAGGTTGTCTATTTATTCCATATTTACTTGCAGATATTTACAGTAGAATGACATGGTATATATTTTTAAAAATTCCTCTTGTTTATTTCAGTGTTCAGTGAGCAGCATTTTCACAGCTGTACTGGCATACCTTCAGCTATTGTTGGCTTTATCTTGTTTCTAAGACAGAATACAAATTTTTGTGGTAAAAGAATGTTTTTATGTATGCCCAGATAGACACTATTGTCCAGTGTGTCATGCGTGGGGGGTGTAGTTACAGATGAGACTGCAGGGAGGGGATGCTTGCTAAATGGACGACTAGCGCTTAGAAACTCCGTCATCACCATAGTTGTCCTGAATCGTCTACTAATAAAGCTAGAACACATAGTTTGTGTTTTCAACTTGTGACGACTGTCTCTAATATTATTTTATTCTTATTGTAGTTACAGGAGTCGGCCAGTGTGTGCGGTGCACCCCTTTCTAATTGGGAGCACCTGGGGGTAAACCCTATAATAAGGAAGCCCCAGTGCTTTCTGGGCCGCTTTTCTCTTTCTTTCTCACTCTGTTCCAGGTAATCCTGCACCAGGTCTGGCGGTTGGACGGCCCGCGGGTTTTTCCCTTCACCCTCTTTTCTTCACAGGTTTTGCGTGGTACATTCACATCCCACATTTGCACACGCGCATCCACACACATTTAATACAAATACCCTACATTTCACTCATACATGTATCATTGTTTTCGTCTTAATAAATAATTCCTTTGTTTAAAAGTATACCTTGTTGTGTTGTCTCCCTTTTTGTCACGACTATAGCTTATGTCGTAACAAAATGGTGGCAGCGGAGGGATCGACTTAACGGTTTATCCTTTTTGTCGGCGACTGATAATTTAGCGGATTGAGTTCCGTAGTTGCGTTGCGAGCTGGAGTGGGTTTATTGCCTGTTGCATGACCTTCACTCTGCTGTAACGTTTGGGAGACACGCAAGGTTTTGTTTTTTTTCTCTCTGGAGGAGAAGGAAGTGTAACCCTCCGGGAATTTCTGTCCGCTGGGTTCTGCGGCTGTTCTGTCTTGCTACTGTATACCTGGTGAGTAGTACCTTCTAATGTTCGGGGCTGGTGATTGAGCGTTGTTCCAGTCAGTGAAGTTGGACAGTGGTAACTGGGACGGGGGACGCGTTCGTTGTTGCTCTGGAGGGGGCATATAATGGTCCCTCTATCCCTCAATTGTTGGGGATTTTGCCTAAAATTGTATGTGGGGTAATTTGAAATTCTGCAATTTCCCTCGTGTTTAAAGATCCCTGTATTAGCACCACTGTTAGACGGAGCAGGTTTAGAGGGTTAGGTATTGTGTGGGACAAAGCGCTCAGCCAAGTTTTTGGCTAAATCGCCGGTTCTGGCTTTTGTTGGTATTTTGTCCAGAGTAAAATTACTGGTGGCGTTGGTGTAGTATTGTGTATACGCTTGGTTCTTGTTCCGCTGTTTAGCATTTTGTAAACGGACGGTCAGCTGAACTTGACCGATATATATTTTTTCTTTCTTCCACAAATACTGGATTGTCAGTGCGTGGCCTCATAGAGGGCGCACGGGGTGCACAGAACGCGCTGTGTGGTACTTTCTTACCTTAAATTAAGTCCATTGTCTGCATCGACACCGCGTGGTACGGGCCGAGTGGAGATAGTGGTATTTATGCATACTAGGCGTCAAGGTTTTGTTGAGCTAAATAAAGATCCGAAAATAAACAAATTTCTACTCCGCCCGTCATTGAGTAGTTTTCGGCTCCTTCAAAAAGCGGAACTGTTACTACTCGCGCAGTCTTGGGGCGTTCCTCAAGAACGGGCTAGTTCTAGTCATAGTATCGTCTTTTTGAAAGATTTATTACATCAGCTCTCCGTGGAGCGAGGCCTCTTAAATACCAGTATGTCAGACCCTCAAGATGCAGGTGAGGGTACTCTGAGATTGAGGTTGGCGGAAATAGAGCTCAAAAAATTAGAAATGACAAATGAGCTTGAGTTGGCCAAAATAAGGCTTGAAGAGCAAAAACATCGGGACTTGGTAAAGTTTCGCGAGTCCCAACTGCAGCTGGTCAGTGAGGGTAAGGCCGAAAGTTCCATTTTCACAGGGGGGGAAGAATCAATGTTTTATCCTGGCAGCCAGGGACCAGAAAGACAAAAAATCAGTGATGAGCTGAGGTTAATGCCAAAATTAATGCCCGATCGACGAAAAAAGGCACAAGTCTGTCACATTAATTTGCTGAAGGCGTATAACACAACCAACTCTGTTGAAGAAGTGACAACCCCTGTTGCTTCTGTTCCTGTGAATATGGCCATGGTGTTTCCCGTTAAAGCTGTAGGCTTCAATGTGGGCTGTGATTCAGGTTCAGTGCCTAGCACGGACGTGCCTAATGCTGTGATTAGTTCCGTCTCCTGTGGGGGCGAGGAGGATATCACAATAAGAGCTGAAGGCATGTTTCAGGGCAGACTGGAAAACACAGCATTTCTGAAAACATTAGAGTCCCGGTTTGACCATTTGTCTGCGGAACAACGTGCCGACTTGATTGCATTAATTAATGGTAATTTAAGCATATTTACTGATACGCTAACTTGCACACACGTCATTGAGCATGATATTGATGTGGGCGCTGCAGCTCCCATCAAACAGCGCTTTTATCGTGTGTCCCTGACGAAACGAAAACATCTGGAGGCAGAAATAAAATATATGCTGGACAACGGTATTGCTGAACCAACATCGTCGGCGTGGGCTTCGCCTTGCCTGTTGGTGAATAAGCCTGACGGGTCTTTTCGGTTTTGTACCGATTATCGGAAAGTAAATGCCGTGACAAAAGCCGACTGTTTTCCCTTGCCACGAATGGAGGACTGTGTCGATCAAGTCGGGCAAGCGGCATTTGTGAGCAAACTTGATTTGTTGAAGGGTTATTACCAGGTGCCCTTAACTCAGCGTGCCGTGAAGTATCAGCATTCGTAACTCATTCCGGACTATATGCTTACTCCGTTATGAGTTTTGGGTTAAAAAACGCGCCGGCCACTTTCCAGCGCCTTATGAATAAAATATTGGATGGTCTTGATGGTTGCGCAGCTTACCTCGACGACGTGGTGGTGTTTAGCGACACTTGGCCTGAACATGTACACCGTCTCGGTGCCCTGCTCGACCGTTTTTCCAATGCTGCGTTGACTGTAAATCTAGCCAAGTGCGAGTTTGCCCAGGCTACAGTCACTTATTTAGGTAAAGTGGTAGGACAGGGAAAGGTTTGCCCTGTTAGGGCCAAAGTTTTAGCCATTGATAATTATCCACCTCCAAAGTCCAAAAAGATTTGATGCGGTTTTTGGGTATGATTGGCTATTACCGCGGATTCTGTAAAAATTTTTCCACAGTCGTAGCGCCTTTAACGAACTTGTTAAGCGGTAAAGTCTCTTTTGTGTGGACCAAGACTTGTCAGGAGGCTTTTGAAGCGGCCAAGTCCTTACTGTGTCATGCACCAATTCTTTCTGCTCCGCGATACGATAAGCCATTCATATTGTACGTGGATGCTAGCCAGGTGGGCGCAGGAGCTGTCCTTATGCAGTCAGGCGAGCAGGGTATAAATCATCCGGTAGGGTTTTTCTCACGCAAGTTTAATAAACATCAATTAAACTATTCCGTGATTGAGCAGGAAGCCCTCGCTCTTATCTGGGCGTTACAACATTTCGAAGTTTATCTGGATTCTACCTCTAATCCCCTTACAGTTTATACTGACCATAACCCTTTAACGTTTCTGCATACGATGCAGAATTCAAACCAACGGCTCATGCGCTGGTGTCTTTTCTTGCAGGGCCACTCCCTGCAGATTCTACATGTTAAAGGGCGGGAAAATGTTCTCGCGGACGCCCTCTCCCGAGCCCCTTCATAGATACTCAATTGTTTAACAGTGAAAAGTATTGGTAATGGTTTGAAATATTTTTTTTTGGGTCGCATGGTAGCGCCCCTTCTAACGGTGGGGGTGTGACGACTGTCTCTAATATTATTTTATTCTTATTGTAGTTACAGGAGTCGGCCAGTGTGTGCGGTGCACCCCTTTCTAATTGAGAGCACCTGGGGGTAAACCCTATAATAAGGAAGCCCCAGTGCTTTCTGGGCCGCTTTTCTCTTTCTTTCTCACTCTGTTCCAGGTAATCCTGCACCAGGTCTGGCGGTTGGACGGCCCGCGGGTTTTTCCCTTCACCCTCTTTTCTTCACAGGTTTTGCGTGGTACATTCACATCCCACATTTGCACACGCGCATCCACACACATTTAATACAAATACCCTACATTTCACTCATACATGTATCATTGTTTTCGTCTTAATAAATAATTCCTTTGTTTAAAAGTATACCTTGTTGTGTTGTCTCCCTTTTTGTCACGACTATAGCTTATGTCGTAACAAACTCATGATTTGGTTGCAGGAGCAGAGAATGTCTGAATCAAGCAATCTAGGCATGCCAGTGTGCCTACCATTAGGAGCATTGCGTGAAGGGGTTAATAATCCTAGTCAGGATGTTTAACCCCTTCGTGCAATAGTGGCCATGATCCCAGAGTCTGGAGATCAACTCAAGCCTCATTCACAAAACATGTGCATGATCACATTTGATCATAAACCGCGTGTAAGAACAGTTCCGAGAATATTTCGGTATTAATAATTTTTTTTCTTATCTGTATTTGTTCTTGACTGTTTCCTTATGCTAATCACATGAACAGGATGACCCATGAAAGTTATAGTCAGCATTCATCACATCATACACCTGGGATATACACAAAAACAAAGGTCTGCTCATGTGTCATGAATCCCATATTGACTTTTCGTAGGAACAAATTTTTTGAACCAAAATAATAATAATTTTAAAAAAAGTTTTGTGAATGAGCCCCTATGAGTGCTCCTGCAACCAAACTATGAGTTGAAACAGCAAACTCTGGAATATGCAGTTTCTAAGCAGAGTTTTATTGTCTTGAACAATCCATTTGATAAATAAACATGCAAATAGAAAGTGGGGCAGGTATGTACAACAGCCATGCACAAAACACCACTTGCAATTTGACTGATTTAACTTTGTACAGTTCGATCTGGTCTTTGAATGATACGTCTTTTATCCAGTAGAGGACAGTACAAGCTTTCCAACGGTGTATCATGTCTCATTTTCATTTCTTTAGAAGGGTTCAGAACTGAACTTTTGCTTCATCACAGTATTGTGCAGTACACTGTAACATTAAGCTAGTAAAATACAAGCACATAATAGTTTTTTCCTTTGGTTTTTGGAAGACTTTACTAATTTTGCCAGCTCACCAGCATGGGTAAAGAAAATTCAATAGGAAATACCCAGAAGAGGAGGAACCATGAAGTCTAGCCAAGATACATTCAAAGATGTACATATTACTGCTTGTATTCAATTATTTACATTGTGCCATATTTTTGATATTGTTATATTTGCATTGGTCAGAATACCACTTTGCCTTTGCTAATAATGTTTAGAACTTTTGTATCAGGGGATAACTAACAGGCCTGGGTGTTTTTATAGCGGCATTGTTGGAGTACATTGTCAGTGGCTCATGTAGTGTAGTGGCTCGTAATGGCCTGCTTTGTCAGAATTCATATCACTCACAATGGAATTGGGTGTTTTTCAAGAGGTTTGCGCTATTCTGTAAACTGGGGATTTCACATGCTCCAGTGTATGCATTCATAAGTGGCTCAGTCATGTGTTATGTCTGAAACACAGATTTACCGTGAAACTGTAACATAGCCAAAATCAGTGTTTCCTCAAAACATCATGAGGGACAAATTTGTATGTTTTTAGACTGGACCAAATGCATTTGATTCATTTTAGAGAGGTTTTGGATAGGGTTTTGGACCCCTAGATATCTTAGACCCATATAATGATGAAGATATAGTCATTTCCATGTGAAAATGGTGAAAAAGTAAGTTTCATGAGTCAAAACAGCTCATTTGTAGTTAAATATTTGATTTACAGCAAAGCACAATTTAGACATGTTGGATAGATTTGGAGACAGTAAGGGACAACAGGGTACACTGCTTACTTTTTTCTTCATAGATCTTTAGTATTTCTGAATATCACCCTTAGATTGTGCACACTTGTGGTCAAGGAGTTATGATACAATACATGTACAATTTTACCTGTTATGTACACATTATCGCATAGTATTTAATTTCAAACTGAATGAGAACAATATTCATTTTGCATTTTCACCAGGATAATTGCATTTGTGGCACTTTATTTCTACCTAAATTAAGAATATAATCTCTATAATTATCCAAGTCTCTGTGATGCTCACATCACAAGTTATATAGCTTTAAATAGGGCACCCCCTAAATGGGTGTGAATTGACCAGATTTGGCATCTGCACGAAGGGGTTAATATTCTATAATCCTCTTACATTCAGATACAAGTATAACAAGTAGCATAGTACATTTTTATGGTTGTAAAATGCATATCCTTGAAATAAACCCATTAGGCTGATGGCCAGGCATGTAGTTTTTGATTATACAATCCAAACATTAGACTGCAAGGTATTTGTCATGTTTCAGATATTTAGACAACATTTTATACTAGACAGAGGGAAAAGGAGTAAATAGAACACATTTTTAAATTTAAAAATTCATTTATTTAATGAAAAACGTTATCAAACCAGGTGATATCACCACGTGAAACGTAATTGCCCCCTTAAAATGAATAACTGACTGCACTACCTTTAACAGTAATAACTGCAACCAAACACTTCCTATAATTTGTTATCAGTCTTTCACATCACTTTGGAGGAATTTTAGCCCACTCTTCTTTGCAGAACTGTTTTAACACCTTCAACCCATGTTTCAGAAATAAACGTTATTAGTAGACCTACCACTTCATGCCATACTTCATTCTAATGAGGAAGATAATAGTCCGGTAAGTGAAAGCGCACTTTCTTGGGGATAGGAATGTTTATTTCCATGAAGGATGACATGCAGTTGAGGGTGAAGTGAAACTGAAACCGACAAATTTACACTATGCTAATGGGTAACTTGTTTTTACAGTTTGTGTAATGAATAATCCCCAGTTTCTATTTAAAACAGTTGCTCATCTAAAAAATAATCAAGCAGCAACTGAACCTCAAATTCCAACTTCTTGTAGCAGTAATATTTCATGAATTTCTTTTGCAGTACAACAATAAAAATTAGAGAAAATATATCTGCTTCCACACTACTCAACAACAGCCTTATTGATATCACAGACCTGCCCCCTAGACACACAGAACGACATAAATCTTTTACTCCCATACTTCTGAATGAACTAGTCTAACTAGTTTCTTCTTCCAAATCAACCACCTACACTCTTGACCCCATACCCACAAAGCGAGTGAATCGCCTGTTCTTGGAAAACCAATTCTTCATATAATTACCTTTCCATTGTTATCCGGCTATGTTCCTATATCCTTTAAGAAGGCAGAAATCAGATTTGGATCCAGCAGACCTGGCTAACAATAGACCTCTTTCAAACCTCTCATTTCCATCAAAGATAGGATAACAATGTGTATGAGAGGTTTCAGTCTGGTTTTAGAAAGCACCTGGGACATCCCTTGTCTGAGCATTGAATGATCTGTTTCTCTCCCTTGGTTGTGGCTGTATCTCTGTTCTTATCCTGCTAGAGCGAAGTGCTGCTTGTGATACCATAGACAACTATATTCTCCCCCTTATTCTAGAAAAAATCAGTTGGTGTCTCTGGACAAGCTCTTATGTGGCTTTTCCAGACTTTGGAGTACCTCAAGGATCTAATTTGGGTCCTTTGTTCTTTTCTTTGTACATGCTCCCCCTTGGGGACATCAAAACCAGTCATGGTGTTGACTATCACTGCTATGTAGATGACACACAACTTTAAATATCTTTGAAACCAGGCAAAGTTGATCCACTAGCCAAGACGTAAAGGCTTGGATGAACCAATATTTCATTATGTCGAATTCTAATAAAACTGAAATGCGGGTAGTAGCTCCCAAATCTCTTAGAAATAAATTCCTCCAGTGTTCCTTAAATATAAAGAGCTGCTCTGTCTCCGCCAAAGCAGTTGTTAAGAATGTTGGCATAATTTTTTATTCAGATCTCTCTTTTCAGACATTAATAATATCACAAGAGTGGCCTTCTTCCGCCTAAAGAACATATCTAAATTAAGGAAGACATCCCTTCAGGTGGCCGGTTGCACTAACTCTGAAAGGTCTCTAACTTGTACAGAATGCAGCTGCTAGTGTCTTTACTAGAATTAAGAAATGGGAACTTTTAGAATTTAGAATTGACTATAAGATTTTGCTGTTAACTTATAACACTTTAAATGGTTTAGCCCCAGACTATCTTAAGCCCTATTCGCACGAGACTAGTATTACCTGGGGACCTCATGTGATTTAGAAATCAATTTAGAAATTACCCCCCCACGTCTGTGTTTCGTGCGGCGCATTTGCACGGGTTAAGCAAAGTCTGTATTTTACTCGAATTCACTGACATTATCCCCCCGGATATGATTGAAAATGTCAAGGCTCTGCTCTGCGTAACAGTAAAACACGACCCCAAATCACTGAGATGCCAAATCGCACAGGACTAATATTATCACATTACCTCTGTGTTTGGCGAAATATGGTAGGTAATTTGCGGTGGAATTTTTACTTTCCAAATTACGGACATAGCAGATTCGCACAAGATTAAGATCACATACGACCTCCACAATTATTACAAGTTACTAGAGGTCCCCAGGTAATATTAGCCCCGTGCGAATAGGGCTTTAGTGATTTACTTACTCTCCTCCAAGATTACTTAGTTCACAAGATGCTGGTTATGTGAAAATTCCATGTATAAAAATTCCTTATATTTCTATGTATGTGTGGGTTCAGACACACTCTCTGTCTTTCAGTGTAGGCTTACAAATTACCTCTTCAGTCAATCCTATAGTTAGCCATTCCTATAGTCCTATATCGTTAAAAATGGTCAAGTATTATCATGGAGTTTATGAAGTTAATTCCAGATGTCTGGGCTGGGTAGGGAGCTTAGTGCCAAGTGTCAAGCTGGCCTTTATGGAGCTCACATGCTATGTAGCTTAGCATCAAGTGTCAAGTTGGCTGCTACAGAGCTGACATACTTGGTAGCTTAGCGTAATAGTGGCATTATATACATTTACTCTGTGTTGACAATCTTTATTGTCCCTAACCTTCCCTTCTCTTTTTCTTTCTCCCTGGGGCTCCTGCCCCTACCTCGCCCTGAGTTTAAAGACCACTCCAGCCTATTTCCTCGCCCTGAGTCCGCGGGATCGCTCTAGCCTTGTCCCTTGCACCGTGCTCATGTCACAGTTGTGCCTCTGTCCCCGCCTGTGCCTCCTCGGTTCCCACCTCCCCGTAGTTTTTGTTCTGTCTCACGTCCCTTAGTTTGGGCTGCCTGCGTTTGTCTCGTTATTTAATCATTGTGCCCACCCGCCTCTCGTTATCCCTCACCTCTCTGTGTTGATTGTGCATTATGTTCTCCTGTGTCTTGTTAGCCCCGGTGTATATAAGTTCTTTGTCTGCTTGAGCCGGGAACTGGATCCTACTGTTTTCTGCCCTTGCTGTTTGTTCCCTGTGTCTCAAGTATTTTCGAGTTACTCTGCTTTTTGAGGAGTTTTGAGTTCCCTTGCCTGTTTTTCGTGTTTCAAGGTTTTGAGTTTCTTTGCTTATTTTTTCGATTTCAAGTATTTCTGTGAGTTTTTGGTATTGCCCATCGTGGCCTTTTGTTTGTTCTCGGTTTGTTTTGTAAGTAAAGTCTTTGTTTGGAAAATTACCTTTTGAGCCTCCGGTGTGTTTACTCTGCACTTGGGTCCTAACCCGCCAACACTCTGACAGCTCAGGCACTGCTTCAGCCCTGCTCCTCCTTTGCCCATGCCTTGACGAAGCCTGGAGCTCCAGATATATCACCCGGCTCCTCTAAACTGCATTTTACTGAACTATGTAATTCTTCTTGTAAGACAAATATGCAGTAATAGAGGAAATCAGAAAGGGGCAAATACTTTTTCATGGTGCTGTACATAACCTCAAAATAATCACAATTCATTGTTAACCAGGAATGTAGTTTCTATTATACAAGCCAAACATCAGACTCAGGAGCTGCAAAGTGGCTCATCCTGTTCTATTGGTGCTGTTCTACTCCATAAATGGGTCCCATGGTCTTGTATTGAATCCAGACTTGTCAGTACCGGCTGTGGCCAGCAGCATAAAATGGTGAAACACTGTTGGCCGCCTAGGGTTGTGAGGGTTTCAGTTAGCAGAGATAACAGCATCTTATGACACACCAGCAACTTTAGCTAGTCCATGGGGTGCCATGCAAGCCTGACTTACAAACTTCAGTGTTATAAGAAGTAACACTATTCAGATGAGAACACATGCTTTTCTGTGCTACATATATAATATCAGACTCACATTTTTGGGGCAAATACTGACTCGCTCATCATTCTCCCTCATGCCTGGAATTATGACAGTCATTTTCCTTGGGCCCTTGAACCCCAGCACATTCTTCTTCTAAAAATGAAAAATAGGATGGTTCAAAGAGAGAGAGCTTGAAGAGACCATACACACCATTTCCTGGTGCAAATAAAAAAGCAGATAGGAAGGATTGATACAGCTGTTGGGGATCATAAATACATCATTAAGGTAGTTGTTCCTGTTCTTCTGAATATATTAAGAAGGTAGAAGAGCAACTGTTGTGTAACTGACATCGGTGAAATATCCAGCATTTGGGATGATACCAATCGCAAATGGCTTGGATCATAAAAAAGTTACATTTTAATTTAATTGACATAATTGTTCATATTAGAAACACTATTTAATCTTTCAGAAGGAAATACTACTGAAAAATGTTCATCATTCAAGGAAACTTAATAAAGGTGAGTATGAGGCATTGTGATATGTGAAATGATTCTTCTCAGAATATTATTAAATGTACAGTCAAAAAAGAAAAACTGTACTGATACTAAATAAAGAAGTGATTTATTTGTTGTTAGATAAATTGAGTGCAAATTTTCACATACATAACAGATTGCTGCGAGCTCCTGGCGAAGTGATTCTGTTTCTTTGATAAAAGGTTTCTTCTCTGGATTCTTCCCACCATCAAATACTGTGAATTTTGTTCCCAGCACATTGGAACTACAAAGAAGGTGAATGTCACAACAATTAAAAAACAAAAATGTGACAATGTAACAGTGGAATACATATGGATAAATCAATTGACTTTGGATGTATTGTTATTCAATTATTATAGCAGGAAATTGGATGTAAAGACAAAAACAGAAACGATGGGAAAACAAACCGTAATTTGCCTATATAACTGTCTGTGTCCCTGGATAAGTTGGTTGGATCAACTGAGATGAGGTAGTTTGAAGTTTTGCACTTTTTCCTCTTCCTACCAGCCATTAAAAAGACCTGAGAGATGCAAAATCAGGCCATGAGGAATGAAGTACAGAAAACAATGCAAAATATGGCTCAATTACAGGTGGGCCTGGACATAGCAATGCAATTCAGTAGAAACCATTTCACCTACATTATTTCTAAGCAAGAATAGAGATTAATTTTTTTTATTTAAACAGTGCATCAATAAAAAGGTAAACCAATCTTGATATTGAATGTCAAACATAAATTTATCAAGAACCTATTCAATTTTGTTATTGCATTTAATGCGATATGAATCATTCTCTCACTTTCTCATATCTTCTTTATCTGTCCCAATTGTCTTGTATTACTGCAAACTACCCAGTTGTGTTCTGCATAACCAGCTATGTAGCGAACGAGCTATAAGTCCATTTAGATCAGTGAGGCTGCCGTATTTGTCATGGTTCTGGGCTGCGTTTCCGAGTTTCGATGTACCTTAACGTTTTACGAAGGTTCTTAAGGTATACCTTCTTAAGGGAAACCGCTTTTTTACGAGTGTTTCCCAGACTATACCTTAAGGAAACTGTTAAGGGACAACTTAAAGGTACATCGTAAGTTGGAGCTGGCCTTCACTGTGGTGCTGAAATGTTTATCAATCGATGCCAAGCGAATCGATTGTCTCACTTGTAAAGGCTTGTGAATGACGTTTTAATATTACACGTGTTGTCATAATCATTTTACATCAATCTAATATTGCAGAAGAGGAAGCTATGCCTACTAGAGATTATCTGCTAATCTCTTTAAGAGTCCGTTAAGACGAGACCTTGTGATAGTTTCAATAAATACGTACATATAGGCTACAATGGATAAAATAAAAAGCATCAATCGGGACATATAAGCCATAGTCTGGGACTTCGTGGAAGCCCAGGGAAAAGGATATAGGTTACATATGGGTGAATTATTTTGTTCTTATTGAAACAAAGGTCTAATGTTAATTTGTTTTTGTCACGCAATATATAGGCAACTGTAGCAGCATATCACTGCACTGCACTGATTCCCGCGAACTTTTCTCTGCAATGCAAAAATGATCGTAGATGAAAGGCAAAAGCGCGTCTGTGGAAATTGATCATGATGAATTATATACCGGGTGCCATATGAATAGGTCTACCTGTTAAAGTGATTTGTTCATCCACCTTAATTTGCTGTTGGATAATCTTAAGTTTAACCAAGAATATCATTATTGGGTTGTTTACCGAAAATCATAAAACAACATGGTAAGAAAAATGTTCCGTAATGTTGATATTTACCCAGTGCTATTTTGTTTTATATAGGAGGTGTGAGCTGAAGGAAGTGGATGTAGATAATTTGGCTATGTTTGCCCATTATGAGCCACTGTACCTGTATGTGTGTTTATGGCTAGGCCAATCAACGTGCTCTAGTTCGGTCATGCAAGTAGACTCACTCAACGTTGTTTTTGCACACACAGGTTTTATATTCTTAATAAACCGGCGGTTTGTTCCAAGTCAGTGTGATCATTGAATCACACACAAACGAACTAATTTCTACAGGGTATGCAGTCAGAAAAGCCATATCCTAAGTTAGCGCCACTATGTATAAATTAAAAAAAAACTTTTTTATTTTTATTTTCACAAATTGGATTATTATCATGGATAGGCCCTATACTTAATTACCATCATGATGGGGATAGACAGGTAAAACGACAACATTCTCACGACGTGCTATGCACAGACACGTTGATTGGATAATTACTTTTCGTAAAGTAAATATTAAACTCATTTTCGCATGCCGATGTGCTACTAGATGCGCACTGTAGTACAACTGTCGATTTGAAAAGCAAAATGTTGGCATAATAAGGCTGAAACCGCGGAGCGCATCGCTAAGGGACAGCTTACGAGTGCCCCAGACCACCCTTTTAAAGGTATACCTTAATTAAGGTAAACCTTAGCTAAGGAGACGCTGGGAAACAGCTCGAGACCTAAAGGAAGAGCTTAAGGGATACCTTACGACGCACGTAGGGCTAAGGAGACTCTGGAAAAAACGCAGCCCTGTATTTTCTGTTTCTGTTTTTCCCCTTTTGGCCGCCAGATGGCGGCACTTCAGTTTTGTGTTTCAGTTCATTCTCCCTCCCTGTGTTAATTGTATTCTTGGTTTTCATTATTCTATTATTGTTCCCACCTGTGTCTTGTTATCCCCTCCCTTTCTGGTTTGATTGTTCTTTGAGTTCACCTGTGTCTTGTTACCCTTGTCTATTTAAGTTCTTTGTTCCCTGACTCAGGTGCTGGTTCTGTGCGTTTCTGCCTGTTTTGACCTGCTTGTGTTTCTGACTTTGTTTCTGCCTGTGTGTTTCTGTGCATTTCTGCCTTTAGCCGCGTTTCCACCAAAATTACCCGGAACTTTCAGTCCCAGGAACTACTTTACCAGGAACTAAAAGGTTCCTTCAGCCAATGGTTGTCTGCGTTTCCACCGGGGTCTAAAGTCCCGCGAAGATTAGGCAAATTAGCCCACTGACGTAAAAAAAAATGAAAAGGCGACGTTGTCGTCGGTCCATCTGTCATATGATTTCTTCTGTAACCCCATACTACCACCGTAGTAGCCTACATTATTTTCTAATAACCGGGACAGCCCGGAGGGGTTTATTTCACTTATATACAACGGGTTACCAACAATGACTATATATGGTTACTTTTGTATTTATTGATTTTCATATATCCTCTCAAACACATTCATTATGTTTTTATGCGAACATTCGCTTTCATGTCTTGACATCCGAAGCGACAGAATGCATTCACATTTATATGTATAACTGGCAACAACAGCAGAAAACATGCACACGTTGTAAACAATTTGCTGTTTGATTACTTTCTCGTCGTCAATTCCATATAGGCTAATGGCAAAATGACAAGAATAGAACGAAAACTCGGACTTGCCTAAAAATGTAAATTAGTAGTGGTACAGCCACCGTTTGCTTTCCTTCGAAGTTACTGCTAGCCGAGCAGCGAAGTGTGCCCTCCAGATGCGAAGCATGCACCATAAATTAGTCCATAGTCTTCCTGGTCTTTTCGTGGAATTGAAAAATGGCAGTAAAATTGAGTAAAATTACGGCAGTCTGAAAAAGCTAAAGGGAAGATTACTAGAATTAACCTGTTATTTTACCCGGACAAAAAGTGCGGAAGGTGATTTCCAGTTTGCTTGTACTGTATCACCAATGTTAATTACGCAGAACTACCGCATACCTCACATAACTGTATCAAACGTTTTGAGTCAATTACAACGGGCTAACAAAGAAAATCCGGAAGAAAATATTCAGCAACCGAATTAATCCGTTTGAATGTTTTGGTAGCCTACGTAATATGCTGTCCCAGCACGAATGCTTAGCATTTTATAAAACGAATACAAAAGCTTGTGCTTCTGCCGTTTGTTTTCTGTACTTTGTGAAGTTCTGTTTTGTCCTGAAGTTTTTTTTTGTTGTATTTTTTTAGTTTTCGTTATATGCCCCTCGTGGCTCTTTGTTTGTTCTGTTTTACTTTTTTATATTAAAGTCTTGGTTTGAATTTTCCTTTTGACGCCACCTGAGGTTTTTCTCACTCTGCACCTGGGTCCTCACCCGCAAAACCCGACAGTTTTATGATTAAAATGGATTTAGCTCATGAGCTAGCCATCAGAGCATATAGTTTTCGGTTCTTTTGAAACGTATAATGCAAGGGAACCGATCAGATCTGTCTATTTAAAAAAAAAAAAAATTTTAATCTCCCCGTTAACATGTTTAATGGGGCTGAAATTCCCACAATTCAATGTGCTGTCTGCATGTTAACTCCGTTAGGTTCTTTGAATTAACTATTTTGATTTAGTAATAGAGAATTTGTCTTACAAAACCCAAGGTAGGAAGGTCGAATGTTCTGCCCGCAATGTAATCACAATGGGAGTTCCACACACAAACATAAAACAAAATTGCCATCTGGGCTCAATTTAACAGGTCATTTAACAAGGAAATATCGGAGTATATTGAGCAATTAAATCATTTAAAAAGTACAGCAATTTTACTTTTTTACTTTAGAAATCAGGAATTAGTATGCAAACTTGACTCTGTTTATGAGCATTTGTGCCTACACTTAACGCTTCAACAAAATGAGTGGGCCAGGTCATTATAAAAAATCTAACCATATTGGAGGCATTACTCATTTTGCCCCAAGAAAACTCACTGTGAAATGTTTAAAATGTTAATTGGTTATTAGTTATTGATACGTTTGTATATTTAGGTGTTACAGCTGCCAGCGTCCTGGGGGTGCCATAGGCACTTGCAAAATTCGCAGAGAGTCGGCATGTCTCCTTTTCACCGTAATTACAAAAAACACCCATTCGTAAAATTCAAATGCTTTATACCACACTGTAGATAAAACCTTGGCAAAGATATATATATGTAAGCATCTTGTTGTTCAAACAAGTTTTCCCGGTTACTTAGCCACCAGAAAACAAGTATATTGGCAACAGGTCATAGCCTATTGGCTATGGCTATTCGAGCTGCTGGGGATTTGGAATCCAGAGGGTTGTGCATGTCTCCTTTTGAACGTAATTACAAAAAACACCCATTCGTAAAACTCAAATGCATTATAGCACAATGTGGATAAGATTTTGATGAAGAAATACATAATTATAAAAACATCATTGTTCAATCGAGGTTTAGCTGTCCAGACTTGCCAGAAAACGGTTTATAGGGCCTCTTCCAAAGCATAATATGGACGAAATGGAATTGAACAATCAGAATGATGTCAACACAGGGATTGGCTACAATTTGAATAGCATTTCATTTCAGCAAAACAAAATACCTTCTGGGCTAATTTGAATAAGATAGTGAGCACTGGTTTTGTTTTGGTGCCATATTGCTTCTGAAATGCCTGTAGAAGTACCTCGGGATGCTGGCAGCTGTAATACCTAAATATACGAACGTATCAATAAATAATAATCAATTAACATTTGAAATCATACACACTGAGTTTTTCTTGTTGTGAAATTAGTAATAATGCCTTCAATGTGGTTAGATTTTTTATAATGACCCCACTGATTTTGGTGAAGCGTTAAGTGCAGGCACAAATGCTCGTAAACAGAGTAAAGTTCACATAATTTCTAACTGTCAGTGCACTTTTGAAACAATTTAATAAACAATTTAATTATGTATATTTCCTTTGTTAAATTACCTGTTAAATTGAGCCCAGATGCCAATTTTGTTTTATGTTTGAGTGTGGAACTCCCATTGTGATTACATTGCAGAAAGTTCAACGCTCCTTACTTTTAAAATTTTATTTAACCTTTATTTACCCAGGGTAGGTTCACGGATGCTCTTTTGCAGCAACGCCCTGCTTCACACTCATACACATTCACACCTGGGAGCTACCCAGTACAACCGCAATCCTCTATTGTTGGCCACTGAGCAGCTCCACTGGTGGAAGCTGGTATTTGTAGTACAGTCCCCAGAACTGCAGACAACAGTCAAAGTGTGGTCTAACAAATGTATTGGGTAAGATAAATATAACTTCCTTGGATATATACTCAATACTTTTGGCTATATATCCCAGCATCCTTTTGGCCTTTTTTGCTGCTGCTGCACAGTGCCTAGAACATGAAAAACTTTGATCAACCATTACCCCAAATCTTTTTCAAACTGAGAACCACTTTTGTTCCTCCTATAAAGTAATATTGCCAGTTTTTTTGTATAAAAGTGATCTCCAATGACAATATTATGAAATGTTGGTCCTAGTAAAAATTAATTTCAGCATTCTTTAAGTAGTATTTAACTGTATGCAAGCACTTTCTCTTACCTTCTTTCCATCCTCTTTCTCCATGTGGAGGTAGTAAGTGGGATACATTCCTTTTTCCATGCCTCTCCTATCCCGGGTTATTCTGCATTGAATTGTTAAGTCTCTGGGAGCAGGGCGTAGGGAAAACTGTTCCAGATCTTCAACGGACAGGGGAGAGGACTGACACTTCAACAGACAGAGAGGGTATGAGTACAAACTGACAGTTTGAACCGAAGTTTTTAGAGAAGTTATTTTTGAATTGTAAGTATTATAGTTCTTGCATTCAAGATCTCTGAGCACCAGTTTCAAGTGAGATGATTCCAAATGTTTAGTTCTTACTATTAACAGATTCAAGAAATATATTCACAGTAACCACTTAAAATGTACGAGTGTTCTGTGTTTACCGTTCTAATGGAGACACTGTCAGAGCAAGAATTCCGACAATTGCTGTTGAGAAGTGCCAGATTTTCATTCTTTTGTCGCTTTTTGGTCTTTTTCTGAGTTTTTATGTTTGTGTTTTGCTCTTCATTCTCTTCAGCACCATCGGTGTCAGCTTGGCACCTTGCTGTGGCAAAAAAGGCAGTAGTCATACAGTTATTGCAACCAGCTGTGGAAGAAATTAGGTGTTCTTAGAAATTAAGAAAATTAATAGTTTATAGTCTGATTATATGGGCACACACAATGGACAACACTGTACTGCATTGGAAGTAATCATTTATATTTGTTTAATTAGTCAATTACCACAATTTAAAAAAAAACAATTAAAACTGAAATAGGTTATTCTTGGAATATTGTAAAAAATTAAAAAAAAAGGGGGGGGGGCGGGGGGTTGGAATCTACACATACTGATTACATCAATTAACTCCAATCAAACACCACAGATGGCATGGCTTTTAATAAGTGTATTCACTTTTAAGAAAACATTTGCAAGAAGGATAGTTTGCTTAAATATTAGGTTATTTGTTTATGGTCATATTCTTGATCACCAGTTTCTATTTATCCATCTCCTCATTTGGGGTAAGTAAAACCAGATGCCAAATAAATACCTGGCCACTTGCCCAGTAGGGCAATTGACGATTCAGGGCTAATTACCTATTTGTTTAACCTCCTAACTGGCATCTGCCTCTATTTGGGCCGAATGTGTTCATTTGCATTCATTGTGCTTTTTATAGTGAAATTTTCTATCCGTCTGGTCACGCAATATTGTTTGTGAGCTTTAAAACTCATGGTTATATAATGTTATAACGACAGTTATTCCTGATTTTGTAACGCATGTCATGGTTCTGGGTAGTAGTGGCTATCTTTGGCCACTGGAGGGCATCCTTGTCACTTTTTCCCCCTGAATGGGCTAATTGGGTTCACCTGCTGTAGCTCCCCTGTTTGGGCTAATTGGGTTCACCTGCTGTAGTCCCTATTTAAGCTCTTGCTGGCCTACAGTCAGTGTTTTTGTGTAACAACTTTGGTTACACGTAAGCCGGTATTCTGTAAGTGTGTTTGTAACGTTTCAGTGCTGTGATAGTCTCTCTTCTTATTTTGAAGAGATCTTTGTTGTACGGAATGCTGAGACTTAAGGGATTATTTGCTAACATTGCACAATAACCTCTTACTCGGCGTTACATTTTGGGTGATTTTCTATCAATCCTCGTTTCGAGGGCTGGTTTCTTTAGTTTTCACCTTTACACTCTCAGTTCTTTTTATGAGACAGCTTTATTATACTCATTTTTTCTGTTTGGTTTAGCCCTTTTCGCTGGGTAGTTTTTTGTTAGTATTTAACGGCAGGACTTACCGCCCAGAGGAGTATATTATTCTGTTCTGTCTAGTTTGTAACTTTAAGGACAATGAGTATTCAAACTCGAAGATTTCCGTTTCGTTCTCTTTGGCGATACCAATGGCGAGAAGCGGTAATTGCAGGTGTGTTTTTGGATCTCACTTCCCATAGATCCAACCAGTGTCGCCTGTGTGCCGTCAGTCAGTTGGCACCTGGGCCACGCCAACTATAACACTCATTATTTACTGAATAAAAAATGGTTGTTAAAAGTAATGTTATGTACATACTCATTCATTCATCATAACATTAGGCTAACTTAAACTGTCTTTACACTGCCGAGCTGGGTTAAAATGCTGTAGCAGATCTGGGGTAGAATTAGTGATGATCAATTTCCACATGTTCTTTATCCATCTTTTGCCCGGTATGAACATCTTTACACTGCAGAGAAGAATTCGCGGGATTCGCTGTGGCTCGTGCAATTATGTATTTCGTGCACAATAAACAGTAGTTTTCGTGAATGACTGTTGTGTAATATTTTTTGAAACAACTGCCTTACAAAATGTTACCCCTGGTGTTTCTGGTTTTGCTAGCTAAACTGTTCGAGAATAAAGCTGAGCTGGGTGTTAAATTAGCAATCAGAACAAGAAGAATAAAACTAAAAATAAAAAATAACAATGCTAATCCATACTGCCGTATTCTTTTTAGTTTTCTCCGGCTTGACATCTTTACACAGAAATCAGACCCGGCTCTGCTCCACCTATACCCCGGCTTTATTCCGATCATTATGAACTTGATGGCAATGTAAATAACTAACGTTAAGGCCAATTCAGATCAATGATTCGCAACGAGACTAAACGGTTTCAGAATGTTGTCAAGAAAATTGCAGCGGTGTGAACTGGTTAGTTGCAGAGCGTCTGAAGCTGCTGCCTGGGGTCTCAAAAGACCCACCTTGTCAAATCGCCAAGTGCAGTTTTAAAACGTTTACAATCAGACGTCTTAGAATTTTGTAAGTTGCATCCAGTCTCGTTGCGAATCATTGATCTGAACTGGCCTTCTTTAGTTAGCTACACTGCAACGTTGCACAAGGTAGCATTGCATTCGAGAGACGGTTTGCGAGGTCGGTACCGATCGGTAGCGTTAGCTAATGTTTTTTATAATTGTTAGCTGACATTAGATTGTGTTACATTAGCTAGCTAGCTAACGCAACGTTACCTGATATGAGAGATGGCTACTGTGCGCAACGTTGTCTAAACTAATGTTGTCTTTCTTGACATGGTCCGGTAGCTAGCGTTAGCTGTGCAAATAGCTATGTAATTTAGTAACGTTACATTATCATCAAATGTAATACGAAATCTACATCAACAAATAATATGACCTCTCATGTTACATAAAAACTTTTTAGGGTTCCATAACTTGACATAACAGACATTTATTTTAATGAAAATCGTCGAGATTATCACTAAATTCGTTTCACCCTTTCACGGGTAGTCTTCGTAGTCCTATATACCTGGGATATTCTCCCTTAGGAGTATTTATTTTTGTTTGTTTACTTCGTCCCCTTCCTCTAGTCTTTCGAGACCTTGTGGTTACTCCACCCCGTGTGGATAGCTTTCAGATTCCCGTTCAGTCGTGAACGGGAATCTGAAAGCTACACACACACACAACATATGGACACAAAACAGGCTTGGGTGACTTCACCTTGTACAATGAGCTCCATAATGTTTTGGTCAGACCCATTTTTTTCTTGATTTGGCTCTTTACTCTGCAATTTTAGATTCTTAGTCAGGCAATTCACATGTGGTTAAAGTGCAGGTTGTCCGCTTTTATTAAAGAATATTTTTATACATTTTTGTTTCACCAGAGAATTACAGCACTCTATACATAGCTTCCCATATCAGGGCACCATAATTTGGGGGATAAAATGGCTTCACAGGTGTGAAGGTGTACAGGTATGTTTACTTGCTTTCAGAGTTCAGAATTCTAGGTTTTGGATTCCCTGGATTCTGTTACTGGTGTTTGTCAACATGAGGACCAGAGCTGTGCCAATGAAAGTCAAGAAAGCTACTATGTGGCTGAGAACTAAGAAAAAATGGTCAGATATATAGGCCAAACCAAAGGCTTACCAAAATCAACTGCTTGGAACGTCATTAAGAACAACGAGAGCACTAACGAGCTCATTAATCACAAAGACCTCTACAGTTAATGAATGAAAATGTTTCACCATAATGAAGAAAAAACCCCAAACATCTGTCCAATAGATCAGAAACACTCTACTGAGTGTAGCAATGACTACTGTCTGCAGAAGATTTCATGGACAGAGGAACAGAAGCTACACTGCAAGATGCAAACTGGTTCACCTCAAAAACAGGAATGGCAGGTTACAGCTTGATTGGAAGTACCAAAAAGAGCCTACAGCATGTTCTCCCCGTGTTTGCATGGGTTTCCTGAAGGTACTCCGGTTTCCTCCCACAGTCCATATACATGCAGGTAAACTAATTATAGACTCTAAATTGTCCATACAGTTGAGGCCAAAATTTTACATAAACCTAGGCTAAAGACATTCAAACTCAATTTTTCACAACTTCACACATTTCATGTTACCATACATTTCCCGTGTTAAGTCAATTAGGGTATCTACTTTATTTCCATAAGAGCTCATTTCAAAATAATAGCTAAGAGACAGATTTATTTCAGCTTTTGTGTACTAGATCAGATTTTCAGTGGGTCAAAAGTTTATATACACTTTGTTAGTATTTGGTGGCATTGCCTTTTAATTGCTTAACTTGAATCAAACGCTTGGGGTAGCCTTCCACAAGCTTCTCACAATACTTTGCCTGAATTTTTGCATATTCCTCCAGAAAGAACTGGTGTAATTCATTCAGGTTTGTGGGCCTCCTTGCACGGACACGTTTTTTCAGTTCAATCCACAAATATTCTATGGGATTCAGGTCAGGGCTTTGTGATGACCACTCCAATACTTTCACTTTGTTGTATGTAGGCCAAACATTTGTGCCTCCTTCCTGAACGATGCAGATTTTTATACTTGCATACAATTGTTTGTACAGATGCTTGTGGTACCTTCAATTGTTTGGAAATTGCTCCTAAGGAGGAACCAGACTTGTGGAGGTGTACAATTTTTTTTTCTCAGGTCTTGGCTGAGTTGCTTGGATTTTCCCATGGTATCAAGGGCAAAAAGGCATTGGCTATAAAGGTAGGTCCTTAAATACAGCTACAGGTCCCAATTAACTCCTAATTATGGCAACTGGCCAATCAGAAGCTTATAAAAAGTCATTACATCAATTTATGGAATCTTCCAGATGTTTGTAAACTTTCGACTGACTGGAATTCTGATATAGTGAATTAAAACTGAAATAATTCTGCCTCTAATTGATTATTTTAAAATGACCTCTGATGTGAACAAAGTAGATTCCCTAATTGACTTGCCAAAATAAATGTATGGTAACATGAAATGTGCAGAGCTGTGAAAATGAGTTTGAACATCTGTTGCCTAGATGTATGTAAACTTTTGGCCTCAACTGTAGGTATGAGAGCGTGAGTGAATGTTGAGTGAACTGTGTGTGTGCCCTACAATAGATTGACGGCCTGTCCAGGGTGTATTCCTGCCTCCTGCCCAATGCACGCTGGTATAGGCTCCAGCACCTGAGAAAATTCAGCTGTCATGAATGTTCCCTCAAGCACCCTACCATGTTATACATTGTCAAGCCAGATACAAATGCAGGAAACAGCACAGATGGCATACAACAGAAAATAACCAGTGGACTTATTAACATGGATGTTGAAGCTAGGAGTCACAATGGCTATTGTTCCTGTCAAAGTGAAATCAAAGAAAAGTAATAAAACATTGTAAACATGCATTTTTGGATCCAGGCAGTTCTGAAACATTTTATACAGAAGCACTGCTAAGCGATCTCAAATTAGTCTAAAGATATTCTTCTGCATACCATGAATGGTGAGGAATCCAGCACCTTTTATTGAAAAAGAAAAAAAAAACTGCTATTTATTCAAGCAATAATGATATTCTGAAATTTGGACTTCTAAATATACAGTAAGATCCCTTACCACTAAGGCAGCTCTTGTGAACAACTCAGACCAGGCTAAATATAGGCACATTTTAAACCTCCCATTTCTATCAAAGATCCTTGAGAAAAGTGTAGCACAACAGCTTTCTTCTTTCTCACAGGATAACAATGTGTATGAGCGGTTTCAGTCTGGTTAGTAGGAAGCATCATAGTACTGAGACAGCCCTTGCCCGCGTATTGAATGATCTGTTTCTCTCCCTTGATTGTGGCTGTATCTCTGTTCTCATCCTGCTTGACAGAAGTTCTCCCTTTGATATCATACATCATACTTTCCTTTGAAGGCAAGAAAATCAGTTGGTATCACTGGGTAATGTGGTGTAAAGCTTATCTTGCTGAAAGATTACGCTGAACAGCATGTCCTCTGACGCCCCTTTTCCACCAAGGCATTTCGAGGGCCGGTTCGGAGCCTGTGCCTAATCGTGAACCAGTTCTTCCGTTTTCGACAGCAAAAGAACCGGCTCTCGGCCGGGAAAACTGGTTCCAAAGCGGCACCAACTCTTAGCTGGTCTAGAACCAAGAACCTCTTACGTCAGGGGCTGGGGGCGGGATTATCGTGATCAACCAAGACCAACTAAAACTTTCTGACCACCAGGTAGAGTGAGACCACATTCGTTCGACAGTCAGGCAAACGTAAACTGATTTGCAACTATATATGAAATAGGCGAAATATCGGTAACAACCTGTACCTAGTTATGTAGGAAAAAATGTCCTTGTTACCCTCCAGTGATTATTTTTTCAGTACTTTCGCGATTTTTTTCTGTGCCGGCAAATAAGTCCGAGGTGGTCCAGCGCTTTAGCTTTTGGTTGCTAAGGGGATGTGTATCGACCTCCCCATATAAATGAATGGAACTTTACATAAATTTGCTAGCATACAGTTTAAGTGTCCTGTCTTGCGACGTGGTCGCTATCAGTACGTCTAGGAATCTGACATTCACTGTTGTAACCCAAGTCACAGGATGCAAAATAGCAGTTTGAAATTATGAACTAACATCTGTGCCATTGGATTTAATGGGTCACGATGAGATAATTCTGAGCGTGTTGCTTGTCTTAAAGTTGATATAGTAAATAAGAGGTCCCTCCAGTTTCTCGCGATTCAGAATTTTCGGAATTCAACACAACTGAAACAAAATGCCGCATTTTTCCCAACGCTGCATAATTCCTCAAACGGCAAATTATTTTGATGTTGTGTTGAATTCTGAAAATTCCGAATCGTGAAAAACTGGAGCGACCTAAATAAGGCTGTAATAATATAACTAAATGTATATGTATGAAGTTTTTTTTTTTTTTTTTTTTACATTTAGACAGTTTATTATGTGTATTTTTACAGGACATACATTTTAATAGGTAACAATGTTGCTGGGAAATCGTAGACGTATACAGATGTATACGGTGACGTAATGACGTGCTCTCTAACCCGTGGAAAAGCAAACCGGTTCTTAGAAGGATCGCAAGTTGAACCAACTGCGAACCGGCACTAGCATCAGCCCAGAACCAGAACTAGGTTCGCGTTGGTGGAAAAGAGGCAAGAGTATTCCAGGGTAAGCCTTAGTGTATCTCATGGATGTGTGCTGGGTTCTTTTGCTCTTTCCTCTGTACATGGTCCCGCTTAGGGATATCATAAGCAGACATGGTGTTAACTATCACTGCTATCCAGATAATATGCAACTTTATATATCTTTTACACCTGGCGAAGTTGATCCACTAACCAAGTTAGCGGCCTGTATTAAAGGCCTAAAGGCTTGGATGATCCAGAATTTCCTAATGTCTGATAACACTGAAAGGCTGGTAGCAGGTCCCAAATCTCTAAGAGATCAATTCCTACATTTTTCCTAAAATTTTGTCACCACCAAAGCAGTTGCTAAAAATCTTGGTGTAACTTTTGATTCGGATCTCTCATTTCAGGCCCACATTAATAAGGTTATACACTGGTGGTCGAGGATAATGGCTGGATGGAGCTTCTATCCAAGCCTTTATTCTAGTTTGTTTTTGGCACAGAGACTACATTTAATCTGTGTTGACAATCTTTACAGTATCTAATCTCTATACAGTATCTAATTAAAATATAGCCCCCGGAGTCATTTTGGAGTTGTTCGAACGACAATAGGGATGCACCCTCAAATAGATCACATATTTTCTTTATCCCCTGGGATGTCCAAGTGCTATACCCACCCTCTATCATACCTGGCGAAAAACCAGGATTACCTTGAATTGGAATCAGTAGAGAGGTTAAATTAGATCTGCCCTCCAGTTTTTGTGTTAAAAACCATGCCTTTAAGGTATTAGAAATTATGGGGTTGTTGTTATAGAGTTTCCTAGCTGATTTCAAATCCTTGCAGGACAAAAGGCCCAGCAAGGAACCAGAGGTTTGTGACATTTCCAGGTCCAGCCAAACAGAAGTAGGATCCTCCTTAACCCATTCTGCTATAAATCTTAATTGAGATGAACCTCCCGTTGAGCTAGGCAGCTGTAGTTTTGACATTTTTAGCCTAGGCTTTCTTTTGTTCCAGATAAAATCACTTAACCAACCATTTAGTAACTTCTGCACCTTGTTTGATATAAGCAGAGGGATCATCTGTAGGGGATACAGTAATCTTGGCAGGATATTCATTTTAATGATAGAGACTCTGCCAAGTAATGATAGGGGAAGTGTAGATCTTTCTTTATAGTATCTAGAAGAGGGTTGAAATTGGTCTTAAACAGGTCATGAAACATAGGGGTGATTTGAATACCCAGGTACGTAAATCCTGCCATGGACCAGCGAAATGGAAAAGAGACTATGGAATTAGTTCTATCTCTGAGGCTTCCCATTGGCATTGCTAGGGATTTGGAGAAATTGATTTTGTAGCCAGAAAAGGACCCGAACAAACTAATAATATCAACAAGGCGCAGAATGGAAGTCACAGGCTCCGATATATATAACAAAACATTGTCCGCATAAAGGGAAATTTTATGTTGGGCTCCTCCTACATTTATACCCCTTATCGCTGGATCCTGCCTAATGGCCTCGGATAGAGGTTCAACTGCAAGGGCAAAAAGAGCGGGGCTAAGGGGGCAGCCTTGACGTGTTGAACAATGGAGTGGGAAGTTGTCTGATCTATAACCATTGGTGATGACTGATGCGAGGGGCTTATTATATAAAAGTTTGACCCATTTGATAAAATTTTCCCCCAGATTAAATTTATGCAGAATGCGGAACATATAAGGCCACTCGACACGGTCGAAGGCCTTCTCTGCATCCAATGAGATGACCATACAATCAATTTCTTGTGTTTGGCAGAGATGAATAATACTCAGGAGCCTTCTGACATTGTGGCTAGAGTTCCTGCTCCGGATAAAGCCTGTCTGGTCTTCTCTAATGATAAAAGGCAAAACCCTTTCCAATCGTAGTGCTAATATCTTAGATAATAGTTCAATGTCTTGGTTTAGAAGACCGATAGGCCTGTATCCCGAACAGTCCTTGGGGCATTTTCCCTTTTTAAGAATTACGGTGATATCGGCTTCCCGTAGTGAGTGAGGAAGGCTACCAGCTATAAAGGAGTGTTCCAGCATCTCCAGGAAAGGGTTTATAAGTAGGTAATGAAACTCTTTATAAAAATCACAACTCAGGCTGTCAGGACCTGGTGCTTTACCTGACTGTAGGCTTTTAAGTGCTCCTCCCTGGAGATGGGAGCATTTAACTCGCATTTTTTAGACTCAGAGATAGTATGGAGGGTTAAGCCCTCCAAAAAAGATTCCATCCTCTCTGAGGTTCCCAGTGACTGGTCAGCTTCGTATAACTGAACATAAAAGTGCCAGAAAGTGTTATTAATATTTTTGTTATCAAAGTGTCGGATGCCGTTTGCATCTAAAATTGAAGGTATCACTTGGGGATTTGTCTTAACTTTAGTTAGGCGAGACAAATACTTACTAGGTTTATCACCGTATTCATATAACCCTTGCTTTGAAAAGAGAATAGCACTCTTGGCTTGTTGGGTTAGCAAGGCATCAAGGGCTGCCTGTGTGGCACACTTCCTCTATAATAATAGGGGATCTGATGATGAGCCCAGTGCTCTCTTAACCTCTTAGCACAAAGCCCCTAGTGGTCGGCACGAGATTACTAAACTCAGACATTCGGTGCTACTGCATCCAAAGTATGAGTTAAAAACAGAAACGCGTTGTTTTAGTTTCATTAGTAGACGACACACGACAACTATGCCGAATACGGAGTTTCGTAGTGCCACCATATTCGCTCTGGTCATTCATTTAACACGGACCCCCTCCCTGCAGTCTCATCTAGAAATCACCCCCCACCCTTGACATAATGGACAATATTGTCTATCTTGGCATTCGTAAAAATATTCTTTCACCACCAAAAAATCGTACTCTGTCATAGCAACACGATCAACCCAACACTAGCCCTAAGATATGCCTATACAGCAGTGAAAACGCTGCTCACTGAATAACGAAATAAACGAGAAAAGATATTTTTAAATGATACCATGTCATTCTACAGTCAATATCTGGGACTAAATATTGAATAAATATACAACCTTACCGTTGGTTTTACGCACAGAGATGTCCCTTTTGAGACTGAGTGGTCATATATTGTCTTGGACAATCCGTTTGGGAAATATACGCGCATGTGTGATGTCTTCCAAAATAGCTGTGTGTAATACCACACATGTTGTTTACGGCGTCGTCGCCCTTTTTAGTACAGTCTGGCTTGATTGACAATTCATTTATTCAGTAGGGGAGAGTATAAGCTTTCTAACGATGTATAACATGTCTAATTTTGCTTTTGGAATAGTGTTTTATAGGTCAGCGTACCGGACAATTTTCTTATCATCGCATTCAATTACGCATTCACGTGGTAGCAGTAAAACAAAGAGGCTGCTAAGGAAACCTTGTCAACGATTTTTCGAAATTTATTGGAAAATCCTATTATTATCGAGGACTTCTGAGCATAGCTAAGCCATATGTTTGCTGATAGACCTCATTGTCATCTAGGTGTGACTCCTGTAATAAGGCCACATCCACCCTCTCCCTCTTCAATAGAGCATAGGCCTTTCTCCGCTTTACATTCCCTCGCAAACCTCTTATATTCCATGAACAAAGTTATTTAGTCGGCATCATCCTATCAGTAGATATGATGAACTGAACTGATCCCCCATAAAGGTAAACAAAGATATGATTTGATGCACCTTGTTTTGTATTGCTTTTTTTGTTTAGCTAATATAACCAGCTGTATTGATATAATGAAATATTTCACCTGGCAGGCCAGTACTGAGCATGAAATACAAACAAAAACACAAAACCATAACAGTAAAAAGAAATAAGTAAGGGGTGGGGTCCTTCCCCAGGTTACGGGGATTGCTATTCTGTGAGGCACTTGTAAAGGGAGGGGGGGGGGGGGGGGCGTGACCACAAAGCAAGTGGCACAACTCGGTTGAGGGGGACCCACTGAAACACCCGCAAAAAATCATGATAGACAAAATGTTTAAATTCAGGTTAAACATTAAATGTGATACGGAATCTTATATTTAGACAACTGGACCGATGTGGGCTAAGCATTGGCAGAGATATCAATTAGCAACATGCCTTTCGTTTAAACCATATAGCCTATATTAAATAAAGATTAGTCACCAGTATAATTGTTTAAACCGTACAATAAAAAGGACCGATAGCCACCAATATAAATTACCCACTGTCCAGATTATTCTCTCTTGTGCTCCGCGTATTTATCAGCTCTGGCTTGCTGCGCTGGCCACAAAAGACAGAACTTCATTCAAGGAGAGAAAAGTTTTCTTCATGCCGTTGAGTGACACCTGTAGCTTTGCAGGAAAAAGCATGGAATATTCTGCCCCGATTTCTCTAAGGCGTTGTTTAGCTTCATTAAACTCCTTCTGTTTCCGAAGCACTGCAGCAGATAGGTTGTGATAAAAGGACATTTTCATTCCCTCTAGGGTGATGTCGCCATTCCCTGCTTTTCACCTTACTGCTGCCATTACCTTCTGCTTGTCGGGAAATGCGTGGAATCGAATGATAACCGGACGCGGCTGCTGGTCAGAGCCGGGCTCGGGCGCTAGAGAGCGGTGTGCCCTTTCTAGCTTGACACGGCCTCCCTTGGTGTCCATGTTGAGAAACTTCGGAAGCCAATGCTCAAAAAAGTCCAAAGCATTCCTCCCCTCCATGTTCTCTGGCATGTTAAAAATGCGAATGTTCTTTCGTCATCCTCTGTTCTCAAGCTCGTCTACGTGATCTGCGAGAGATTCAATTTTCCTCTCCAGGGCTAGTATTTTATTAGCTTGAGGTTCATTAGCAGTTCCCAGCTGTAGCGTTCTGGCCTCTACCTCATCCAGTCGCTAGCCCTCTTCAGTTCGTTGGTGAGAGAAAGGACTGTTTTAGCCAGAGGGTCGAGTTTGTCGTTAATGGCCGTCATTAGTTTACTGGTCATCAGTTCAAGTGCTTCAGCGATACCAGGTTCCAGTTCCATCTCGCTATCATCTTCTTCATGCTCGCCGCCATGTTGGGTTAAAGATGTAGGGGTGCTGTCGGTGACTTGTTGTCGCGGTTTGTTCTGTTTTTTGCCCTTGGACAACTGCATTGTTTGGTGTTGTTTTGTCAAGAGACATACTACTGCGCTAACATTAGAAAAAAGAGCCGTATCTCAAGTGAGAATGTTAAATATTTGTTGGGTGTTTACGGTGCTCCCGTGGAATCAACCATCTCCTAAGCTGTCATCACGTGACCCATCACCACTCTAATATTTAATAAATGTAATATCAACATAAAGCAAAAATAAAAAACAATTCGCAAAAAATAGTTTGCATTTCTGTTAAACAAGCAATAATCATTACAGTTTCCGATATGTATTAGGTCATATCTACATAATTGAGGAGTCTAATGTATCTTACTGCTGGAAATGTTATAATCAGCTTGAACATGTATTTAATTGTCTAGTATATTTCTACATAAAATATAATATTCATGCTAAGAAAACGTTTCTTTCAAATTACTCATGGACATATAATTTCCTTACCACTCGTGGTCAAGAAGATAACTGTTTTGAATATATTTTTAAAGATGAAAATGGCTCCGGGAAACAACAACAGAAGGAAGGGCACAGATAAAAGTTTTAGGAGTACTGAAATTCTTTGTTAAGCACAGTGGTTTCATAATTTGTGCCAGTACTATATATGTTAATTCACTTCGCAGCCAAAAGTATGTGGACACCTGCCATCCACAATTATGGGCATTAATATGGAGTTGGTCCACCCTTTCCTGCGATAACAACCTCCACTCTTCTGGGAAGGCTTTATACTAGATGTTGGAGCATTACTGCAGGGATCTGCTTCCATTCAGCCAGAAGAGCATTAGTGAGGTTGGGCACTGATTGGGCCATTAGGCCTGGCCCACAGTTAGCTTTCCAATTGACCCCAAAGGTGTTGGATGGGGTTGAGGTCAGGGCTCTGTGCAGGCCAATCAAGTTCTTCCACACCGTTACTGACAAAACCAGTTATATATGGACCTTGCTGTGTGCCCAGGGCATTGTCATGCTGAAACAGGAAAGGGTCATCCACAAACGTCTAGAATGTCATTATATGCTGTAGCAAGATTTGCCTTCACTGGAACTAAGGGGCCTAGACCAAACCCTGAAAAACAGCCCCTGACTAATGGGTGTCCAGATACTTTTGGTCATATAGTGTATATGTTTCAACGACATAAATCAGCCAAAGGAAAAATCCCTGGAGGCCTACATGTGATCAGTGTTACTCCATGTTCCCTACAAATTCTCTCATTTTGAGCTCTCTCACCTTGTTCTTTTTTTATGTTGTTCTTCCGTCTTTCATCCAAGGGTTGTGGCTTTTCTTCCTTCTTTAAACATTTCTTTTCACCCCTCCTCTCGTCATCCTCTTCCAACACTGGGACAAAATGAATATTAGGACATGTTGTTTAACCAGTTAGGCTATTTGTTTTAATTTTTTATTATTTATTTCATATTGACCTCCAAATGTATTGACCTCCACACGGACATTACAGCCTCACCTTTTTTAATGCATTTTTTCTTCATTTTTTCACCTTCTGGTAGGCTGTCACTTTCAAATTCTGTTTTCATGGCAATTATGGGCTCTGGAATTGTTGTTTCCTCTCTTACTGTCTTAGGTGTGATGTTGAGTTCACCAAGATTTATCGTGTCCAGGGGGACATCAGGAAACGGTTCAAGCGGAGGGCCTATCAAAGCACAAGAGTTGTTAGAAATCGAAACCAATCAAAAAAAAAAAAGCATGCAGATAACATGTAAAAACAATATTAAATAACCAGGTTCCAGGTAAACGTTTGTAAAGTGGAGTGTGATGGCCCCAGCCACACATGGTAATACTATTCCAATTCACACTCTCACCTCATTAGTTTACTACCTACACAGGTTAATTTCATTTGCAGTCAACCACACCCTAACAATTAACATCACACAGTTTGTTTGATTTGGAATCTGTTTATTTAACCTTACATTGTTTTATATGAAGTGCACACATTTTAACACTGTAGGGTTACACAGGCAATTTTCTGTTATATTAATCATTTTTCTTTGTCTTTGATTTACTGTGGTTGTTGGGGGAGGTCCCTTCCTTGTGAAGCAAAAGGTGTGGCTGAAGGCTGAGGACTCTTAAATACCGGAGCCAGCTCATTAGGCCAAACCATGTGCTGCCATGTCATGGGGGGATTTGGGTTTAGTTAGTTTTGCTTTGTATTTAGTTGTAGTTGGTGTCCATCTTGTTTACCTCTTGTGTGTTATTTGGTTTGGCCAAACCGCTATATATGTTCCCTCATGCGTCATTGTGTTAGGTCAATCCGGGCAAGAATAGATAATGGTAGTGTGGTGTATGGCTCAGCAGCCAAGACTGTGTTGTCAGACCTGGATGTTGTGCAGGCTCATGCTCTGAGGATTTGCTTAGGGTCAGTAAAAACGGCGCCATTGTGTGCTCTGCAAGTTGAGGCAGGAGAAATGCCGCTGTGTATTCGTAGGAAACATTTGGTGGCCAATTACTGGATAAATCTAAGGGGACACACACAAAGTCATCCAACTAAGAGGGTATTGGAGGCTAGTTGGGAGAGGGAAAAAGCACAAAAAACAAGCTTTGAATGGGTAGGCAAGGACGTTGCAGAACAAATGCAAGTTCATGAAACTAAATTTTGTCCAACTGTGTTGTGGCCTGTGAAACCAGTCTGGATGTTGCAAAATGCTTGTGTGGACATGGAACTATTGAATATTAAGCACAGAAATAAAACAGCAGATTTAGTTCAGGAATATTACATGCATAGGGACAGGAATTACAATGATTATTTACAGATTTTAACAGATGGGTCAAAGGATCCAAGAGGTGACAGGAGCTGCAGTGGTGATTCCCAGTCAACAGACTGGAATCAGTAAGAGAACGTCAGATTATTTGAGCGTATATGCTGTTGAGCTAATTGCAGTTCTGTTAGCATTAGAGTGAGTGGAAGGAGTGACGGCCAATAATATACTCATCTGCAGTGGCTCTGTATCAGCATTGTCAAGCATTAAAACAGGATCAGGAAATAATCACCAAGACATATTATATGAACTGTTGTTTAATAATTCAAGGATAACTAATCAAGGGAAAAACATAAAGTTCATGTGGGTACCAGCACACTCAGGAATCCAGGGAAATGAGAAAGCAGATAAGTTGGCGAAGGCGGCGGTCAGGAGAGAGTATGTGGACCTTAATGTTAAACTTTCTAAATCAGAGGGGAAAAGCATAGTTTGGAGGGGAGTAATCAAACAATGGCAACAACATTGGGATAGTGCAACAAAAGGAAGACATTTATATAAAATACAAAATAAAGTAGGAATGGCAAGAAACAGTGGAACCGATAGAAGAGAGCAAGTAATCATGAGTAGATTAAGAACTGGTCACAGCAACTTGAATAGCACACTATTTATTATAGGAAAACATCCAACTGGCTATTGCGATCAGTGCCAGGAGTTAGAAACAGTGGAGCATGTCCTGATTGAATGCAGGAAGTATGAGCAAGAAAGAAGAGTAATGTTTACAGGATTACAGAGACTAGGAGTGGAGGCAAGGTTTACAGATCTGTTTGAGAGTGGGGACACGGTGGAGGGAAAGAAGGAGATATTTCATTTTTTGAGGGCAAGTGGAATAAGTAAAAGGATATAAGAGAACCAGACAGCAATACATGATTAGATCCAGAAGGAGGCAGTAATGCAACTACAAAGGATGCCAACTGCCATAAAACACTGAAGAAGAAGAGGAAGATTGTGTTAGTTTGTTCAGTTAACATCTTTTTTAGTTATTGCTATTTTGAGTATGATTATATTTTGTTGACCTCTTTTATAGGCCTAGTTATTAAATTCTTGGTTTATAATGTTTTTGTATTTTTTGGGTAAATAAAAAACCCAGTTTTTCATCTATAACTCTTGTTTCCTCATTGCCTCACTGCTTGGTCCCTAACATGGAGCAACAAAGTTAAATCAAGGTTGTGTAAAATCCTCTGCTGCGCATGCACTGCATGCTGTATCCCTCCACTAACTTACTGTCTCACTGCGCATGCACCAAATTTGTCCATTTTGAGGGCAAACGCTCCTCCTCGCAAGTTTGGCCCGCACGATTTGTTTTGTTATGGTGTGCATCGGTGAAATCATACGTGTTCTGTGAAAAGTTGTGCTATTATATTGCCATTAATAGTAGTTTATAATTTTGTGTTTATCTAGTTGTTGTTGCAACTAGATAAACATTTCTTTGTGCTGGTATAAAGCAGCCACGTTTCGGATGTGTGATGCTGTTCCCTTCCGGCTGTGTCTCGTAGTATAAGCATTGATATTTGCATTCTGCAATATTATACTTATGTTCCGTGGTGGGTCACATTATGTGTGTGTGTGTATATATATATATATATATATATATATATATATATATATATATATATGTATATATGCAGTATAATATAGTATTGGCCCTTCGAGCCGGATGTACCCACGCTGCGCCAAGGCAACCTCCATTAACTTCCATGACGGACAGCCACCACAGAGTCCCCACCCTAGTTTGCTCTGGCAGCTCCCGGGATATTTTGAAGATTTTGTCCTTGGCTACCTAGTTAAACAGCCTGTTCTAACTACACTAACAGAAGAGTGCAGCATTCAAGAAACAGAATTACTGCCAGATGAGGGTGCTCACAAAGAATATTCTACCCCTGTCCAAGTACTGTACAGGAACCTCGAGTATGAGCAACAGCAACGGATGCCTCAGAGATGTGAACAGACAGATGAAGGAGCTGCAGATAACCATAGAGAGTGCCAGATAGGTGCCCTACCCACACAGTCATGCAGGTTCCCCATACTTTAACAGCCTCCTCTATATCCTCCACAATACTCAAGCCTCCCTAAGTTACAGCCATATTCCCTGATCCTAAGCCGAGCACCCTCCCCAATGCACAGCCCAATGGGAAGAACCACCATAGCATCACAAGAGCAGCTTAACAGGACAGCTCAGCACGTTCCACGAGAGCCAGTGTCAGAGTGGGTTTCAGATCCAGCTCAGCCTACCTTGCCAGAGCAAGCTCTCACGTCTGGGCCTGGATTCAGCTCCGCCTGCCCAGTGCTCACAAACTCCCACGCCTAAGCCTCAGCCTATTCCAGAATTGTCTCCGCTTGCCCAGCACGCACAAACTCCCGTGCCTGAGCCGTAGCCTATTCCAGACTCGGTTCCACCTGCCCAACGTGCACCAGCTTCTGCCTAGGAGCCATAGCCCGGTCAGTTTCTAGCTCCACCTACCCAACACTCACCTGTGTATGTGCCACAGCATGGTTCAGACCTAGCTCCATGTGCCCAGCACGTTCCAGCTCCACCAGAGCTGCAAAGAGTTCCTGTCACCCTGCCTCAGCCACCGCTACACTAACCTCCTCCACGGCAGGCCGCATCATATCCAGTGCCTCCCTATGGTCAGTACGCTATGCCTCAGCTGTTGCCCTATCAGCCTCATGTGCAGTATCCTCAGTATGGACAGCCTTCCCCTGTCTAGCACCCTTCCCCTGTCGTGCCTATGTACCTTCTGGGATTTGGTCCTGTGCACAACTGGCCTCCAGTAGACGCAATGGTGCCCAACCTTATGGAAATGGCCATTGCCTCATCCTTTGGCATACCTAAACCCAACACCTCATTTTAGCACTGGAAAGGAAAGTGACTTTATTATGCTGAAGAATGGAATTGACAGCCTACTAGACCCCCACAGGCACCTCACCGAGGACTACAAGTACCATGTACTCTTAGACCACCTAAAGCTGAGAAGAATGACAATAAACGCTGCTTGAACTTCAACAATCTTTTCATTTTAATTATGTTATGTTAATTATGTGACTGCAGTTAAAAAGATAAGTTACATACAAGCAAACACATTTTTCTTATTTATGAGAGTTCAATTTTCAATTTCAGTTCAATTTTTGTAAAAAGTGATAGCCCTACTCTACACCTACTCTACACCTCCCTCACAAGATTCAGATGTCAGATTTCTCTTGGGGGGAACTTCTTCTGATGAGCATGTGCTCTTCTTCCATTGCAGTGGTAGACTACAGAAATTGACAGTATGCTGGCTGCAAACCACACAGCTCTTAAAGGAAATGAAAAGAGGAAATTTTATTGGCTATCCAGCTGCAACACATCCACTGATAGCACATTCAGCTTAATCCAGTCCATTTTCCACCAGCGTCATGCACTCCTCGCTTCTGGTGATGAAAATACCAAAATTCAGTCACCATACCCAGTGCATCCATGCGATGCACCACTGACTCCACCCATCAGCAGTGCACCATGGATTCCAGAAAATAGAGCTATTTATGTAAAAAGTGCTACACAAAAAAAATTTAACTGAATACCTTGGTCACACAGTATGCACAAATGCTTGTACAGTAGCATTTCCCCTGCATTGTCCCATCTGTGACACAATGTCACAAAAGCTGCACGGCCACCACAAAATAAAACGTCAGTCAATAATGGGATTCTTTTAGGAATAGCGTGTTTGGAGACACATAGTCGTCAGGAATGAACAACCACAGAAATCCTGTCTCTATCACATACCCTACCAACCTCTATATTGTTGTTATTTATCGTCCTCCGGGGCCCCTAGGAAGTTTCCCGGAGGAGCTAGACGCCCTGCTTCAGGCCTGGCCACTTGACAGAGACTGCACTCCTCTCTGTCAGTGAGTCACTTCATGCCGCACAAGCAGCCTCCCTCTCCCCTGTCCTGATTCTGCTAGATCTCTCAGCTGCTTTCGACACTGTGGAGCACTCCATCCTCCTGTCCTCCCTGGCAGCAACAGGGATCTGCGGCACAGCCCTTGACTGGATTGAGTCCTATCTATCGCTCCTACCAGGTTGCCTGGTTGGTAGAGTATCGCCGCCCCACCCCCTTGCCACGGGAGTTCCCCAGGGCTCAGTCCTCGGTCCCCTTCTCTTCTCCTTATACACTAGATCCCTTGGCCCTGTAATCTCTGCCCATGGCTTGTCCTATCACTGCTATGCTGACGACACACAACTCTTCCTCTCCTTCTCCCCATTGGACACACAAGTTCCTGCCCGCATCTCCGCCTGTCTGAGGGACATTCAGAGCTGGATGGACAATCACCACCTGAAGCTCAACCCGGGTAAGACGGAGCTAATCTTCATTCCTGCTCTAACCTCTTCCCTCTTTGATTTTTCCATTTCCCTAGGGGACACATTAGTGATGTCATCACCCTGTGCCAAGAATCTCGGAGTGGTGATGGACAACAGGCTGTCCCTCTCCAAGAACATCGCAGCGGTAAGCCGGGCGTGCAGATTCTTCCTGTACAACATCCGGAGAATCCGCCCCTTTCTCACCACCTACTCAACCCACCTCCTGGTCGAAGCAATGGTACTATCGCGCCTGGACTACTGTAACTCTCTTCTGGCTGGCCTACCGGCATCTGCCATCAGACCCCTGCAACTCTTTCAGAATGCTGCAGCTCGTCTGGTCTTCAACCTTCCCAGACACTCTCACGTCACCCCCCTGCTCACTACCCTCCACTGGCTGCCCATTATGGCTCGCATCAAATTCAAAACATTGGTCCTAGCATACCAGACAGTCAAGGGATCAGCTCCAGCATACCTCCACATGATCTTCAAACCCTACATGCCAGCCAGACCCCTCCGTTTCACTACCACAGGACGCCTGGTACCTCCCCCCTCTTCGCACTTGCGCTTCCCGATCACGTCTCCTGTCTGTTTTGGCTCCATGATGGTGGAATGACCTTCCCGTGGAAGTCAGATCAGCTGAGACCCTGACCACCTTCAAACGACGACTGAAGACTCACCTCTTCAGGCTGCACCTCTCCCCATCCCTCCCTACCTCCCTACCTCCCTGTAGTCTCTAATTGACTTTGTAATCTTAGGGTTGTAGCTAGGTAAGCTGTTTATCTTAGTTGACTTAGTTATTGCACTATGTGCCTACTCAACTATTGCTTATTTTATTTGAATAGACTGCTTTGTTGCTGTGTTTGTTGTGTTAATCAGATTAACCTACAGGGTCCAAGTTAAACGACGCGGTCGTTCCCTGCACTTGGAACTGTACTTCCCTCTAGGGTTTTCAACACACTTGTTCCTGGTTTTGGTTATACACTTGTTGTACGTCACTTTGGATAAGAGCGTCTGCCAAATGCCTGTAATGTAATGTGATGTAAAATCCTTTAAGTAGGTAAAAGGGAAATTTTCAGTGGTCGCATTATTGCAGGATTCCGTGCTTTTTACACAGAAAAAGAGTCAAAATGCAGGGGAGAAAATAGACTGCATTCTATAAGTGCAGAAATTCCATGACCTTTATTTAAGACTACAATAGGTGATGACCCAGACTTGAGCCACAACAAAAAAATTTACTCATGTTTCTTTGTATTTTGTATTTTATTCTGTACAGTTTACTGAGAACATGGTCATTGTCTTCATATTGGTATTAGTTTAAATGTACAGTAAACTCAATATATGATTTGTCAAGATATGAAACTTTCTAACAGTAATTATAATAACCATTTTATTTCATACCTGGTTGAAAGTTAAGGCTCTCCTTCCCCAAAAGGTCACCATGATAAATTTCATGAGACAATTCATATGCACTTTAAAGTAAGTATTTTCATAAAAATGAATGAATGATGAACCACTTGACCCTGCGTTCTGTGGCTTATAGATGCTTTTCTGTAATGTACTTGCCTATACAAATTATGAAGTTAAACTGACAACTGACAACAACATTGAGTGTATAGTCCAAACAATATACTATAAACAATATTAAGCAGTAGTAAAGCAAGGACCCTTGACTGGCAAACCCATGCTCCCCTGGGACAACAGGGCCAATTGTGTAAGGTTAACAAGTAAGGAAAATGGTCAAGTGAGTCAGCATGAATGCTTATCCCCAAGCATTGCATTTTGAATTCTGTTTTTCTCTATCAGTGATAAATCAGTTAGTGTGTACTAACCATTTAGAAAGCTTCTCCTCTGTGACTGGCTGAGAAGAGGTGTAGTGTCCTCTGCTCTTGCTTTCTGCCTCCTGTTCTTGGTCCAGGCATCGTGGTTTGCTATCACCATCTGGGAGTCAGCTCTCCTCCTCTGTTGCTTCTTGATCAGTAGAGATTGCTAAGAGATGGTTTAAATTAGACAAAATATAAACACATTTTGTTGCATACAAAATGTTTCTCCACAATTTGTCTTCAGTTACCCAACAATTAACTAACAATATGCAGCTTATATTGTGTCCATAATTATGTTTATCGGGTGGTCAAGTGCTTGGATGATTACGGCATAGAAGATTTAGCCAAAAGATGGTTTGGGTCCAGAGAGATTCATAAGGTGGAAAAACTAAGCCAGCTGTTGCTTGTAGGGCAAGGGGCATGTAAATTAACAAGCATGAAACTGTCCAGACCTACGGCGCCAACATGGCTCCTATTCATGCGTGCAGGATATCATCCGTATGTGCTAACTAGGTTAACTAAAGTAGGCGAAATGCTAACATGTTAGGGTTAGCTAAAGTAACGTTAGGCGATAAAGCTGTGCTTAAAAATCTTGTGCCGTTCGAAGTGGTGATTTTGGGAGATGCAGACAGATAAAGGCGTCGCTACAAGCAGCTGTTAATATTTTGCAAGTGAAAGCGGGATAATGGCAGTTGAGGTGCTGATTTTAGGAAATGCTAAGAAAGGCATCGCTAGAAGGACCACCTGCGCATGCGTCCTACTAAACGAAGCACCACCTGCGCATATGTCCTACAAAACGTCCCGCTCAGGTCGTCCATGAGTGATTGAGTGAGTGAGATAGTGACCACAATTTGCCATGCATAGCCCATGGTGGAAATCCTGCGCGCCGTGGGAAAAACAGGGGCAGCTGTTATTTGTTTATGAAAAGTAAAAAGTCCACTGCACAAAGTTTGATAGAAAAACAATCATTATCTGTTAGTGTGCTTCCTTCATGGATCAATGTTGTTGTGTGTGAAGATCCAGTCAGGGCCGGACGGTCTGTTAGGCAACACTAGGTGACAGCACAGGGTGGCAAAAGATCTGGGGTGGCAAAGTGGTGGTGCTAGAGCCTGGGGTGGCAATTGGCACAAGCTGATTGGCCTGCTGCAAAAAAAGAATGAAGCTACTCGCTAGTTAAAACTAGCTTCCTGGGGAATTCAACTTTCTCAGAGTTCATATTTTCTTTAGGCTATTTTAGTTCTCGGGTCTTCCAAAAACTCATTGTAACACAACAGACAATAAGGTGAGACTGCTAAATGTGCACACCTTAATAAATCTTATTTTTGTAAAGTCTTGCATTTGCTAATCCCTGTCCATGGTTCCCTAGTGGTGGGATGTCGACATACCAGTTTTTTATAATATTCATATTTCTCTGAAATTATAAATTAAAACTTAGAAATATCTAAAGTAATATTCTTATCAGCGGCTCAGTTGCACTGCAGGGCAATAAAACGGCAAGTGCTAATAGCCCAAACCATCGTTTACAACCTTCACCTGGCCACTGCTATGGAGTGCTATTATCTTGATCTCATGATCAACGGATTGTTGCAGAAGTTCACTATTTAGCTTCTATATTGTAACAAGCAGGAATGAAAAGCACATGACCTGTTATGGGGGAGAGGAGGCATTTTTTGAGGAGGAGAAGAAATGGAGCAGAAACAGAAAAATTTAAACTGCATTTATTTGCAGTCCGTTTTTGTGTAGCAACCAACTCATGAGTTAGCTGTTCAATTTACGCATTTAACCTTTCAACTATATCCACTCTCACTGCTTTATTTCACTGTTTCAGTCAAGATATTACAAAATTCTAATAATGTAGGCCAGATTTAGTTAGAGCAAGCTGGATATCTAAAATGAATCCATAAATTGTAGTTAGCTACGATTGCATCTGTTGGAGCTAATATCAGACAAACAACTGTGGATGCAATATCACATTTTTTTATTTATACATAAATTACCATATATACTTTACATATACAAAGTATTACATTAAATTGTAATGTTTACTTTCCATATATTCTTTTGGGATGATTGGTGAACCACAACACAATCCACCTGGGCCTACCAGGGGAGCTAGGGTTATGAAATGGAAGGAGAAGAGGAAGTAGCTAAGTCAAGATTTCTTGAGATGGGGTGTGTAAACAAAGGTGTTGTAATATATGTTTGCGGACAGCACACGTGAGCCCAATCGTTTTGGGTGTACAGTTGAGGCCAATAGTTTACATACACCTAGGCTAAAGACATTCATACTCAATTATTCACAACTCCACACATTTGACGTTAACATACATTTCCTGTGTTATGTCAATTAGGGTATCTACTTTATTTCCGTAAGAGAAAAATATAAGAGATTTATTTCAGCTTTTATGTACTACATCAAATTTTCAGCGGGTCAAAAGTTTACATACACTTTGTTAGTATTTGGTGTCATTGCCTTTAGATTGCTTAACTTGAATCAAATGTTTGGGGTAGCCTTAAACAAGCTTCTCACAATACTTTGCCGGAATTATTGCCCATTCCTCTTGAGAGAACTGGTGTAACTCAGTCAGGTTTGTGGGCCTCCTTGCTCAGACACGCTTTTTTTTTCTATGGGATTTAGGTCCGGGCTTTGTGATGGCCACTCCAGTACTTTCACTTTGTTGTCTTTAAGCCATTTTGTTACAACTTTAGAGGTATGCTTAGGACCATTGTCCTGCTGGTAGGCCCAGTTGCGACCAAGTTTTAACTTTCTAGCTGATGTCTTGAGGTGTTGCTTCAGTATTTTTAGATAATCCTCCTTCCTCATGATGCCAGCTATTTTCTGAAGTGCACCAGTCCCTTTTCCAGCAAAACACCCCCACAACACTGCTTGATGCTGCCACCCCCATGCTTCAGAGTTGGGATGGTGTTCTTCGGATTAAAAGCCTCAGACTTTTTCCTCCACGCATAGCGCTGATCATTATAGTTCAATTTTTGTTTCATCTCACCAGAGAGCGCTCCTCCAAAAGGCTAAGTCTTCATCCTGGTGATCACCTGCAAACTTCATTCTGGCTTTTTTATGTCGGTCTTGGAGTAGGGGAAGCCTTGGCAATGTGGGATAATTTGGTGCCTGATGCCTCCAACTCCTTCACCAGTTCCTTTGTTGTTGTCTTGGGGTTCAGTTGAACCTTTTGGACCAAAGTTTGTTCAGCCATGGGAGTTAATTTGTGCCTCCTTTCTGAACGATGCAGTGTCTGTGTGGTCCCAAGATTTTTATATTTGCATACAATTGTTTGTACAGATGCTCATGGTACCTTCAGTTGTTTGGAAATGGTTCCTAAGGAGGAACCAGACTTGTGGAGGTCCAGTCTTTTTTTTCTGAGGTCTTGGCTTGGATTTTCTTGGATTTTCCCATGGTATCAAGGACGAAAAGGCAGTAGCTCTAAAGGTAGGCCCTTAAGTACAGCCACAGGTGCCAATTAACAGCTAATTATGACAATTGGCTAATCAGAAGCTTCTAAAAAGTCATTACGTCAATTTCTGGAATCTCCCAGACTGTTTAAAGAGACAGTCAACTAGGTGTAAGTAAACTTTTCGCCCACTGAAATTCTGATATAGTGAATTAAAGCTGAAATAAATTTGTCTCTAATTGATTGTTTTAAAATGACCTCTGATGTGAAAAAAGTAGATTCCCTAATTGACTTGCCAAAAGAAATGTATGGTAACATGAACATGTGTGGAATTGTGAAAAACTGAGTTTTAATATCTTAGCCTAAGTGTATGTAACATTATGGCCTCAAATGTATGTGGCTCTTAAATTAAGATTCTATTATGCTGATTCCAACATATTATTTTGACTACATTCTCATTCTGATATTGCTACTAATAGCCTTCAAATGATGCTATGGTGCTGATTAAGGTGAAGTGGTGATGATGAAGATGATAAATGTCACAAAGATTACTATTGTATGAATGTAAAAAATACATAAGCCTAATTTATCAAGATTTTATGTTATTTTTGCATTTTGACCATTTATCTATTATTTCTTGGCTAACTCATAGTTCAATGCACTCAGTAAGTGTGAAAATCTGTCTGTGTACTGTGATAGACTGACCATCACGTCAGTGGCTACCGCTTTTCGTATAATACCGCTGTTTTTGAAGTCACTTCAAGGTTCCCTTTTAATTGTAGGCCACAACTCATTGCTTTTAGAAGGAAAAAATGTTCGTTTTCCCAGTGGATTTGTCATCTCTTAGCGTGTATTTCATGATTTTAAAAACACAGACACAAAGCACAATTAAATGGGATGGTTTAAGTTATGGGGTACATTATCAACACTATGCAATGACATCTTGAATAATTTCCACCTGGTACTGCTTCGATTATGTCAGTACCCAAGTTCAGGATAGCAGGACTAACAACATTACAGTACAGCAAATCATATCGAAAAGGTTGTCGTTGCCCATATTGTATTTTTTCTGCAAATAATGAAAAGAGCCATTATTGCAGTGGATGACAAGCTCTTATTTTATTACTACACACTGTTAATATACATATAAATATAAAGCGCATTGCACATTTCCATTTGAATAAAAAATAAATCTTAATATAGATGACATCTTTTGCTTTCTCTCATGCACCTAACAGGCATTCAAGTCAAAGCAAGTAAATAAATTAAGTGAATTATATTAGCTGGCTGTTCCAGTCTGCAATCGTTTTTCACAACGGTGTATTACACTTGAGATCAGGATCATACTGGCTAGGAATAGATAGGAACCGTAGGGAGGTCATTTACGGATTTAGAAAGCTTAAATATTAATTAACGATTAAGCATTTATTCATTAAGCACTTATCTATTGATTTCATGTGATTGGGGATACAGATATGCATTTGTTAGTCACAGATTCCCCAAAAAAGAAGATACCATAAAATGAACAGAATACTGATCAGTATCTTGCGTGACCACCATTCTCCGCCTATGCCTCCCTCCTATCCCTGCAGTTCCTTGCCCTCACAGAGACCTGGATCACACCAGACAACTCTGCCACTCCTGCTGCCCTTTCATCCTCCTACTCCTTCTCCCACACCCCCCGGCGATCTGGCCGCGGTGGTGGTACTGGTCTACTGATCTCCCCCACCTGGAAATTCTCTGTTCTCCCCCTCCCTGACCTGTCTATATCCACTTTTGAATTCCATTCTGTCTCTATCACCTACCCTGCTAACCTCTATATTATTGTTATTTATCGTCCCCCGGGGCCCCTGGGAAGCTTCCTGGATGAGCTAGACACCTTGCTCAGCTCCTTCCCTGAGGACGGCACCCCGCTGATCCTCCTGGGAGATTTTAACATCCACCTAGAGGCCTCCCAGTCTGCTGCCTTCCTACCACTACTCCACTCCTTCGACCTCTCCCTACAACACTCTCCCCCAACCCACAAGGCAGGCAACCTCCTAGACCTGATCTTCCTGAGGACCTGCTCCAGCTCCAATCTTACGGTTACCCCCCTGCATACGTCTGATCATCACTTCATCTCCTTCTCCCTCCCCCTCTCTCCACATCCTCCCTCTCCTCCTCCCATCCCCACTGTCACTTTCCGCCGTAACCTCCGCTCCCTATCACCCTCTTCTCTTGCTCCCAGAGTGACTGCTTCCCTCTCCACTCTTCAATCATTTTCCAAGCTCCCCACTAACTCTGCATCCTCCACCCTAACTTCATCTCTCTCCTCAGCACTCGACTCCCTATGCCCCTTCGTCCCTAGGCCAGCACGTTCATCCCCTCCCAGTCCATGGATGTCTGACATCCTACGCACCTCCAGGGCCAGCCTCCGCGCTGCTGAGAGGAAGTGGGCCAAATCCAGGGACCCATCTGACCTCTCAGCCTATCAGTCTCTCCTGACAGAGTTTTCTTAAGGCAAAATTCTACCAAACCAAAATTCATAACTCCATTTCTAACCCTCGTCAACTTTTCTCTATTTTCTCTTCTCTCCTCAGCGTGCCACCACAGAAATCCTGTCTCTATCACATACCCTACTAACCTCTATATTGGGTTTTTTGTCCTCCGCCTAGGAATTTCCATCTGAGTCCCTGCTTCAGGCCGCCACTGCAGAGACTGATCCTTCTTCAGTAGTCATTCAGCCGCACGACCTCCCTCCCTGTCCTGATTCTGCTAGGATCTGCTCAGGCTTCGACACGGAGACTGCACTCCTCCTGTCTCCCTGCAGCACGACTGCGACAGCCCCTTGACTGTTGATTCTTCTAGACTCCTCCAGGTTTGCCTGTGGAAGGACTCCTCCCCGTCCTCCCTTGCACAGGGATTGGAGTCCACTGGATGAGTCCTCGACGTCCTCCGGTGCCTTGTAATATCCCTCCTTCACGGAGTTCCAGCATCCTGGCTCCCTGTAATCCTTCTGAGCCCATGGCTTGTCCTATCACTGCTATGCTGACGACACACAACTCTTCCTCTCCTTCTCCCCATTGGACACACAAGTTCCTGCCCGCATCTCCGCCTGTCTGAGGGACATCAGAGCTGGATGGACAATCACCACCTGAAGCTCAACCCGGGTAAGACGGAGCTAATCTTCATTCCTGCTCTAACCTCTTCCCTCTTTGATTTTTCCATTTCCCTAGGGACACATTAGTGATGTCATCACCCTGTGCCAAGAATCTCGGAGTGGTGATGGACAACAGGCTGTCCTCTCCAAGAACATCGCAGCGTAAGCCGGGCGTGCAGATTCTTCCTGTACAACATCCGGAGAATCCGCCCTTTCTCACCACCTACTCAACCCACCTCCTGGTCGAAGCAATGGTACTATCGCGCCTGGACTACTGTAACTCTCTTCTGGCTGGCCTACCGGCATCTGCCATCAGACCCCTGCAACTCTTTCAGAATGCTGCAGCTCGTCTGGTCTTCAACCTTCCCAGACACTCTCACGTCACCCCCTGCTCACTACCCTCCACTGGCTGCCCATTATGGCTCGCATCAAATTCAAAACATTGGTCCTAGCATACCAGACAGTCAAGGGATCAGCTCCAGCATACCTCCACATGATCTTCAAACCCTACATGCCAGCCAGACCCCTCCGTTTCACTACCACAGGACGCCTGGTACCTCCCCCCTCTTCGCACTTGCGCTTCCCGATCACGTCTCCTGTCTGTTTTGGCTCCATGATGGTGGAATGACCTTCCCGTGGAAGTCAGATCAGCTGAGACCCTGACCCATTTCAAACGACGACTGAAGACTCACCTCTTCAGGCTGCACCTCTCCCCATCCCTCCCTACCCCCCTGTAAATGACTGTAAGCTTAGGGTTGTAACTAGGCAGCTGTTTCATAGGTGACTTAGGTGCATTAACTGTCTTAACTACTGCTTGTATTTTTTCCATAGATTGCGTTGTTGCCGTTCTCGTTGTGTTAGTGTTAATCAGTTTAACCTTCAGGGTCCAAGTTGAACGGTTGTTCCCTGCACTTGGACCGGTACTTCTCTCTAGGGGTTTCGTCATACTTGTTCCTGGTTATGGTTATACACTTTGTTGTACGTCGCTCTGGATAAGAGCGTCTGCCAAATGCCTGTAATGTAATGTAATGTAAAGCTTCCCTAAGGTTGCTTTCTGACAGTTTGTGCAGAAATTCTACGGTTGTGTAAACCAGCTGTTTCATCAGCTGTCTGTGTGGCTGGCCTCAGGCGATCCCGCAGGAAAAGTAATCAGATGTGTCAGTCTTGGGCTGGCGTGGTTACACGTGGTCTGCGGTAGTGAGGCCTGTTGGACGAACTTCCAAAATCTCTGAAACGACGCTGGAGGTGGCTTGTGGTGGAGAAATGAACACCCATTACTCTAGCAACAGCTCTACAGCTCTGCCAACTGCATGATCTCTTAACTCTTGGGAGCCGTGGGATTGCTGCGTGCCATTTCAAAGTTTCAGGTTTTCCTCGAACCACCTAACAGACTGCTGCAGTCCAGTGACATGGATCTCTTAACAGCTGTCAAACGGGTCAAATCTGCCACAGAGTGTGGTAAGAGTCTCCACACCAACACCAAGTTCAGTGAGCTATGGGATCAGTGTAGGCCCTTCCATGCAACAGAGGAGAGACACGGTCCACAAAGCAAGAAGAGACGCACAACAACTAACACACATCTGCGAGTTAAGTGCTTGAGCACTCAACGGGAGGGCGAAGCGAAGATCGGGAAGAGGAGACGCACACAGAGGAACAAAGACTGTTTTATGGCTGTATAGATGCAGTATACTAAGATATTAAGATACTAAGATATACTTTTATTCAACCATGTGGGGTAATTTGTCCTCTGCATTTGACCCATCCTAGTTACTTAGGAGCAGTGGGCAGCCACAGTGCAGCGCCCGGGGACCAACTCTGGTTCTGAGGCCAGTCCCATAGGAAAGTAAAATCCAAAAAGAGATCTCATAGTTGTTTCTTTCATTTCTCCTAGACACAAATGAGCCATTTTTAATACTAAGGTGAGACCAAAGGCTTTTTTTCCTACTTCTCAAATTCAACTCAGGAACAACCACATATAATCTAAATTATGTCTTACTCTGATCAAAACAAGAGATCTCTAAATGATCTTAAATAAGTCTAATTTAGGTCTCCTGAACATGGGACCATGAGATCAGAGAAAGAGCTCAAAGAAAACTCAGCTATGACTCCTAGGATCTCATGATTCTTCTCAAATATGTCTCAGTTTTCTCATAGTGACCTCATGAGAAACAACCGCATCTCAATTCAATATCCATTCATCTTACTGAAGTCTCAAATTCTTTTCTCTTTTCTCCTAAGGGGGTTTTAGGAGCAACAATTCAGATTGAAGTGATCTCAAAAAGATGTACAATTGAGATCTTACTACTTTCTCAAGAGTTAAAGAAAAGACTGAGCAAAAGATTTTTCCTCTGGGGTGCCTTGGTCAAGGGCAACTGCAGGAGTGCACCTAACATGCATGGCTTTGAGTGTGGGAGGAAGTACCCGGAGTAGTACCCGGGTACCCGGAGTAAACCCACGTGAACACAGGGAGAACATGCAAACTCCGCACAGAAAGGCCCCAAGCCGAGATTCGAACCCGCGACCTTCTTGCTGTGAGGCGACAGTGCTAACCACTATGCCACCGTGTCCGCCCCAGTATGTGGAGAAATGGCCAATTTGCAAAGCGTAACAGCGCACTCTTGGAATCACGATCCAGAGAGTCATGCTTGTGATAAACTGTTGATTTGACATGAACAGTTTTAACATTTTGTTTCACTTAGTGGTCTGTCTTATTGTTGCATAGCCTAATTAAGAGCACATCCCTAACATTTCAATCACACCGACATTGCTAGTGTTTGTTGGTGGCCCCGCCAGGGTGCCTTGTTGGGGGCCCGCTCATGAAAATCAAATGCTCTCCCTATCAATTTGCTCTAGCGCCGGCCCTGCATGAATCCTTTCATTACCGGCTAAGGTTATTGAACTCATCCAGATTGGCCTATAGGTCAATATACATAAAATATAGAGCCACTTTTATATATACTACTTTAACTTTTGAATCATTTGGCCTAGAATGAAAATTCTTTGAATTGCTTTTTCAAGCTATTTCATTTGCGCCTACTAGATTTTCTGCCATTTTATAACATACATATTCATGTCTAAAAACCAGCAAAACATCTAAAAATATGAAGATTTACTTGGTTGCTTTCATAGATTATAAGACAAGCTCTACTGACCTTCTAATGGGTCTTAGCATGCAGAGTGTATTTGATAAGCAAGGCTTATATAACATAACATAACATAAGACGAGAACATGATATGATGACTATTGATGACATTTGATGACACACTGACTATTTTATCTCTATTTTCAGACATGATCCAGTTTATAATGAACAAGTGGACTTCCCTGCATCAGATGGCTTAAGAACCTGAAAAGTGTTCTTGGACTGTGATGTGCTTTTAAGAAGTAAAAAAATATATAAAAATATATAAAACAAAAACTAGTATATAGATAATTTGGCTCCAGATATTTGTGAAATTTTCCAGAGGTCATAAGAATGTGAGTAGCAATGTAAGACATGGCTGTTTTTGAAACTATTTTAACAACTCCCAGAGTTTGATTGCAATGTGCCATAAATCCTAGACCAAAAAAATGACCAACCTACCTGATTGTCTAGTTTTTGTTGACAAGAGTCTTTGTCCTCCATATCTTGGGGCAGATAGTCAGAGGCGGTAAGCCTAGCATTTATAGACATACACTGAAATGCTGAAAGACACTGCAAAAGGTGTACCTTGATCTACAGATAAACAGGCAACCGCACAACCATTCACTCAATTTATACATAAATACTCAAAAGACATAAGGTCTCTTCCTCCCTCTCTCAATGTTACATTCCCACTTGCTGTGACTGTGACAGAAGGTAAAGGGGATAAAGGAGCTTAATCTTATTACACTAATTACACAGTGATCACACCCCATGCAGTATTCAAAACATTGGTTGCAGTCACATTTGTACAATGTTGAGGTCTGGACATAAAAAAGTGTTCTCTTGGTGGCATTGGTATACTTTATAGTTATTATTTAAATTGATTTATATAGTAACTTAAAACAAAAAGCACACGGTGCATTTCAAACAATCAACAAAACATCAAAATTTAAGTACGTGAAAAATTGAGACAATACATCAATAATAAAGTAGTTTCAATATTCAGATAGTGGCAAAGGAAAACTGAAAGAGAATAACCCTAACCCTAACCTCCCCCCCCCCCCTCCCGATGTGTGCCATCAAGACTGTATCAAAATTTTGGAAATATGTAAAGAATTATTAATGGTATGCAAAAATGTACATAACAATGTAGCTGTACTGTTTGTTTCACAAAGTTCACATGAGCTAGTGTCAAACTTATATAAAACTCACCCCAACCTCTTTCCCACCACTGCAAAAAATTAATAAATTGTGTAGATAACTAAAAGCAGTGATTTTGCAAGGGTTTTTCCAAGTTGTCCCAAAACCTCTCTAAATTGTACATTTTGGATAATGTTTTGAACACATAATGTACACCACAAAAACAAATCTTTACTCACAATCACATATTTTGAACAAATAAGAGGATAATCAATTCTTACATTTTTTAAGTGTCTCACAAGAATTAACATTATGTTCAATGCTGAAATATGTGCATAAGCTGGCAGGAATTATGTTAACTTGTATTTTGCTTTCATTTGTTTTGCAAATTGAACATGTTTGCTTCACTTAAATCTATTTTACAGAATACTCTACTGCTAATGCATGAAACGCTGTCTACTCCTAGCCTGCATAATTATCTAACTAACTAACAACTTTAACACATTTCAATACACTCATCTAACCTATTTTTTCTTGTTTTAAACATTTTAACACATGTACGATTTGCTTAAAACAAAACATTTATATTTCATTAGTTGTTGATATATTTTAAGTCAGATGATGTTGATAATAATAATAATGATAATAATAATAATAATAATAATACATTTTTAAAATTTGTTTCCTAAGAACTTTTACACAAAACTCCTACACAAAAATTAAATTTTTTCGGTCACTGATTCAAGGTACACTACTATAACACCTACACCATTGTAAAGCTTAGACCCATTGCACTTTGATGTAAAACCACTAGACACAGCAAAAGAATCAATCTGATGGTATTGAGATTGCTAAAACTCCATGCTGAGCCCTAAGCAATCAATATGTTCTTTGGACATATGCCAGGGAAAGTCATTGGGCCTCATTCACCAACCGTACCCCACTTACGCAGTTTTCACAAAGATTCTGACATTCACTAATGTTTTATTATTTGGGATTTGTTCTTAGGTAAGAACAGAATCTACGCACACTGAAGAGCACACTTACGCACATTTGAGTGCTGTAAGTTTGTGCAAAATAATTGGTTATTGCGTTTTTTTTCAATTCTACAGTTGTATAATATTATAGGATTAAAATTACAATAATATTTTCATAATTTATAATATTTTTTTAATTATTATTTTCATTATTTTACAAAGCATTAAGGTGCCAGGTTTCGCCTCAGAGGGTGGTTGCCTCAGCGGGAGTTCATCAGTAAATAAATAATAAAAATCAAACCATTGTAGTGACCTTTTATTTTGGGGGTTTTCAATTATGCAATATTTGGCCTATACTGCAAAAGCAAATGTTTAAATTTTGAATACAAACTAAGCACTTAAGTAACATTTTTTAAACACATGGTGAAGAAGAGACCACTTATTCAGAGGTGTCACTAGGGGGGTGAGGACCGCACGGGGTGACACCATCAGAGGGGGGTGACACTAAAATGACTGGCAATACATTTTTTGTGCAGCGACGGGTTTACTCCGATACAGTTTACTGCCGGTTGATTTAATTAGCGGTATTAATGTAATGATAAGCGATTTGTCGTTTAAATGCATAACACGCAATTCCTTGCCCCCACTGCCACCAGCTCCTTTTTTTTTGCCTCATATTTGACATCAAACCATTTTTTTTTTACTTCATCAGTTGTGCGCCCTTCTCTGGATAGAGTGTTCACTGAACGAGTAATAGCATCCCATGCATCTTTTTTGTGTTATTTTATATCCACTACTGACGCTACTAAATATGACAGGTCATGCTGTTCACTTCCTGAAGCAATACCTCCACTTCAGCACTACTGAAGTTTTTCTTAAATTTGGAGTCTGGTGCTCCACCGTCTTTAGATTTTCGTTTGGGAATTATTGACTTCGCTCTCAGCTTTTCTTTTCGATTTCTGTGTGTGCACACGGCCCTTCAGTCTCATGCCCTTTTATGGGGATTGGCGGGGCGTTTACCTATGCTAATTAGGAACAACTGGCACATGCTTTCCATTTACCAGGGGCCGTATGTATCAAGCCGCTCAAAGTAAAAAATTAGTCTCAAGTGTAACTTAAGTGTAAGAATTGGTGACCTTTACTCCTACACTCACATTTAAGAATAAACGTGATTTATCAAATTTCTCTTGACTTAAGAATACTCTTAACCTGTCAGGTATTTAAGAGACCTCTGGGGCTCTCTTAATTTGACAGCTAGAACTAGCTTTGCTGCTATGGACTCCGTTGGGCTATTATTTATTTATTTATCTCTGCCTCTAATGTTAGTTATTTTAGAGACCCCCACAAAGCTCAGATTATAACTCGAAACCTGGCCAATTGTCATAATTAGGAGTTAATTGGCACCTGTGGCTGTATTTAAGGGCCTACCCTTAGAGCCACTGACTATTTGCCTTTGATACCATGGGAAAATCCAAGCAACTCAGCCAAGACCTCAGAAAAAATTTTTTGGACCTACACAAGTCCGGTTCCTCCTTAGGAGCAATTTCCAAACAACTGAAGATACCACAAGCATTTGTACAAACAATTGTATGCAAATATATAAATCTTGGGACCACGCAGACACTGCATCGTTCAGGAAGGAGGCACAAATGAACTCCCAGGAACTTTGGTCCGAAAGGTTCAACTGGACCCCAAGACATCAACAAAGGAACTGGTGAAGGAGTTGGAGGCATCAGGTACCAAAGTATCTACATCCACCATTAAGAGAATCCTACATTGCCATGGGCTGAAAGGCTGTTGCACAAGGAAGAAGCCCCTACTCCAAAACCAGCATAACAAAGCCAGAATGAATTTAGCAGATGATCACCAAGACTTAGCCTTTTGGAGGAGTGTTCTCTAGTCAGATGAAACACAAATTGAACTGTTTGGTCATAATGATCAGCGCTATGCATGGGGGAAAAAGGGTGAGGCTTTTAATTCAAAGAACACCATCGCAACTATGAAGCATGGGGTTGGCAGCATCATGTTGTGGGGGTGTTTTGCTGGAAAAGAAATAGATGGCATCATGAGGAAGAAGGATTATCTAGAAATATAGCTGCAAGCAGCGATGAGGGGGCCAAGCAGTCCAGCAGGGCAGAGTCGCCATGGCAACTTGATCGGATCATGTTAAAAGCGTGGCTGTATGCACTGATAGCAAGTTTTATGGCAATTGACCAAAGATTGGGTGTAACTGAGATATGAGCTCATGTCCTGTTTGGCTCGTTTGCCTTTGATTTGCCTGTAATGGATGAACGTTTTTGAAAATCAAAAATGCATCAGAGAACTTTTTTGAGGGTTATTCCACAGATGATCTGTGCGAAGTTTGGTGAAGATTGGGCAAACTTTGTGGCCTGTAAAATTTTTTAAACCTTTCGATAAAATCCAATATGGCGGCTTAGGTTTATATGAAAAGTTGTCATGTCTCGGCCTTGGGACCTCTCACGGTATCACCAGACACGAGAATTATTTTTTTAAGCAAACACATCACCAGTTATTAGCTGAAATGCATTTTTGCTTATTGCAGCGCCCCCAGTGGTCAAATAACAGAAATTTGTGCTTCCTCAAAATGGGGTCCCGAGTCCATGTATCAAGTTTGGTTGAGTTATGACCTCACTTCCTGTTAAGAAATTAAACGGCAATGCCACCAAATACTAAGTGTAAAAAGTGTATGTAAACATTTGACCCACTGAAAATATAATAAAGTACATAAAAGCTGAAATAAATCTGTCTCTTAGATATTATTTTGAAATGACCTCTTATGGAAATAAAGTAGCTACCCTAATTGACTTAACACAGGAGATGTATGGTAACGTGAAATGTGTGAGTTGTGAAAAATTGAGTTTGAATGTCTTTAGCCTAGGTGTATGTAAACTTTTGGCCTCAACTGTATTATGGAAATAAAAATAGATACAGTGATATAAAGTCTACACACCCCTATTAAAATGGCAGGTTTTTGTGATGTAAAAAAATGAAACCAAGATAAATTATGTCAGAACTTTTCCCACCTTTAATATGAAATTGCAACCCTTAAAATTCAAGTGAAAAACTGAAACATTTTAAGGAAAAAAAAAACTTACAATAACCTGGTTGCATAAGTATGCACAGCCTTTTATAATTGGGGATGTGACTATGTTCAGAATCAACCAGTCACATTCAAACTCATGTTAAATAGTAGTTAGTATACACCTGCCATCAATTAATGTTGCCATCAATTAATGACTCTGATTAACCCCAAATAAAGTTCAGCTGTTCCTGTAGGATTTTCCTGACATCTTGGTTACTGCAAAAAAAGCCATGGTCCGCAAAGAGCTTACAAAGCATGAACGGGATCTCATTGTTGAAAGGTATCGATCAGGAGAGGGGTACAAAAGAATTTCCAAGGCATTAGATATAACATGGAACACAGTGAAGACAATCATCAACAAATGGAGAATATATGGCACAACAGTGACATTACCAAGAACAGGACGTCCCTTCAAAATTGACGAGAAGACAAGGAGAAAACTGGTCAGGGAGGCTGCCAAGAGGCCTACGGCAACATTAAAGGAGCTGCAGGAATTTCTGGCAAGTACTGGTTGCTCCCTACATATGACAACAATCTCCCATATTCTTCATATGTCTGGACTATGGGGTAGGGTGGCATGACGGAAGCCTTTTCTCACGAAAAAAAACATCCAAGCCCAGCTAAATTTTACAAAAAGATACTTCCAGTCTCACAAAACCATGTGGAAAAATGTGTTATGGTCTGATGAGACCAAGGTAGAACTTTTTGGCCATAATTCCAAAAGGTATGTTTGGTGCAAAAACAAAACAGCACATCATCAAAAGAACACCATACCCACGGTGAAGCATGGTGGTAGCAGCATCATGCTTTGGGGTTGCTTTTCTTCAGCTAGAACTGGGGCTTTAGTCAAGGTGGAGGGAATCATGAATAGCTCCAAATACCAGTCGATTTTGGCGCCAAACCTTCTGGCGTCTGCTAGAAAGCTGAAGATGAAGCGGAATTTCACCTTTCAGCACGACAGCGACCCAAAGTATACATCCAAATCAACAAAGGAATGGCTTCACCAAAATAAGATCAATGTTTTGGAATGGCCCAGCCATAGCCCAGACCTCAATCCAATTGAAAATCTGTGGGGTGACCTGAAGAGGGCTGTGCACAGGAGATGCCCTTGCAATTTGATGGATCTAGAATGTTTTTGCAAGGAAGAGTGGGAAAATATTCCCAAGTCAAGATGTGACAAGCTGATAGACTCTTACCCCAAAAGACTAAATGCTGTAATAAAATCAAAAGGTGCTTTAACAAAGTATTCGATTAGGGGTGTGCACACTTATGCAAACAGATTATTGTAAGTTTCTATTTTCTTCCCCTAGAATGTTTCAGTTTGTTTTTCACTTGAATTTTAAGGGTTGCAATTTCACATTAAAGGTGAAAAAAGTTCGGACATGATTTAACTTGGTTTCATTTTTTTTACATCACAAAAACCTGCCCTTTCAACAGGAGTGTATAGACTTTTTATATCCACTGTACCCTAATTATCTTAACACAGGAAATGTATGGAAATATGTAATGTGTGGAGTTGTGAAAAATTGAGTTTGAATGTCTTTACCCTAGATGTATGTAAACTTCTGGCCTCAACTGTAGACTACTCTTATGGAGGAATATTTCGGACAAAATTAAATAAATAAATACATCATGAAATAAATACATCATGAAATGTGAGCATAAATAATTAAATGTGGCACGAAATGTACGTATGTATTTATTTATTTATTTATTTATTTCAATGACGCTACGTGCAACATGAAATAAAGCTTGAAATTAAAACCGTCACTTTTATTTATTTCAATGACGCTACGTGTGCGACATGAAATAAGGCTTGAAATTAAAATTGTCACTTTCACCCATCAAAGTTGGAAGGGAAATGAGGAAACTCATCGATAAAGTTTTGTCAGGTGCAGTGTCTTTTACTGCTACCACAGAGTGAATGCGTAAGTAAGCGATGATGAGAGCAAACTTTCGGTTACGCTAAGCTATAAAACGCTATTCCTAAAGTAAAATTAGACATGTTATACATTATCGTTAGAAAGCTTATTCTGTCACCTATTGGATAGATTAATTGTCAATCAAGCCAGATTGCACTACAAAGAGCGATAACACCGTAAACAACATGTGTGGTGTTGCGCACAGCTATTTTGGAAGGTACCCAGGCTTCACAAATGAGTGTATATTTCACAAACGGATTGTCCAAGAGAATATATGACCACTCAGTCTTGAAAGGTACATCTCTATGCGTAAAACCAATGGTAAGGTTGTATATTTATTCCATATTTAGTCCCAGATATTGAGAGTAGAATGACATGGTATAATCGTGCCCAGATAGACACTATTGTTCAGTGTGTCATGGGTGGGGGGTGTAGTTGCAGATGAGACTGCAGGGAGGGGGTGCTTGGTAAATGGACGACCAGCACAACAATGGTGACGCTTAGAAACTCTGTACTCACTATTGTTGGCTGGACCACAACAGCGGGGCCAGCCCTATAAATGTGAATGTCTGTGACTGAGTGACTGAGTGATGAAGTTACACCATTCGTCGGCCGAGTTATGAAGTTACACCATTGGTCAGCCGGATGAAGTGTGTTAGGTCCAGCCATATACTAGGTTTTGACCTGGTCTTGTTGTCCCAAATCAGCTACTAATAAAGCTCGCACATAGAGTTTGTGTTTTCAACTCATAGTTTGGTTGCAGGACCACTGAAAGTATGAGTTCAAAAATCTCAGGATGCAGGCATCATGGCCACACGGGGATTATGCCAGCAAGTTAACAGGTTTGTGTTGTCACTTGAGTGCTGATGCTGTGTTGTTTCTTCTCTTGAACATAGCATGTGGTCAATGTGGACAGCATGCTCTCTCCAACCATCGTGGATCAGGTAAGTGACAGGTCCAAGGTGCTTCAACACTGTTGCTCTTAACCACTTTTCCTTTCCCTCACAAAAGTTTCTCACACAAACTGAGTTTCTCAGCTTTGATACTACTTTGTCATGGTAAGTCTTTTTTTTTTTTAGTTGTTTTTCCTCAAAAGTTCTCACAAGGCTTGGCTTGAGTAGACTGAATCTGGTTCTCAGCTGACGCTTTAGGAACAGCTCCGCTGGTGGAACTCCTGTCATGGTGTGTGGGGTGCTCCTGTACATTAGCAGGAACTTCCCCAGTCTGTGTTGTAGGGAAACTGTCATCTGCTGAGCCTGTTTGCCAAGAACTTGCTTCATCAGTGCCACTTTGAAGGTCTATACTGATTTCTCAGCAGCACCATTTGATGCCGGATGGTACACTGGTTGTTTGTTGCCGTTGCTCCTCAGAAACTGCTTGAATTCACTGGAAGTGAATTGTATTCCGTTGTCAGAGACAACTTCCTCTGGTAGACCATGAGAAGCAAAGATGTTGCAGAGGACATCAATTAGAGAGCACAATCGAAAAATGTATTTCCGGAAACTAACATAAGTATTGTGATTAAAATATCAGTTTAGCCTTAAATTAGCGTATTGTGAACAGCAATTGTACATATATAGAATGTTAATGTGATATATTGGCTGTTTTTGTGTCCTTTTAGCTTGCACTTTCCAAAAAATTCCATCAATGATAAGGTCGGGACTCCAATGGCACCGAAAACCGATAGATTTCACTGAACATTCGATTGTTTACATTCATGGGGTTCTGAACCAGTGACATCATAATAGCTCTTACTGGTTGATTTTATGTGCTCATTTATAGCAGTTGGTTCTCTCAGAATTCTGACTGATAGCTAGGTCAATATTTTCACTGGACACTTGATACATCCTGCCTTATAACTTCAAAGTCCCAGGTCATGTGTTTTTAATGGATTTTGTAAATAGACACTTCATGCTACAATCATGATAACGGCAATGAGTGTGCTGTGAAGTTTAGGTAGCGAACAACAAGGCTAAATCCTTCTGACGTAATTTACACAGCAACTATACGCACAGATCGCCTAGTTTCATTCACTGTGGCCAAGCGGAATCGATAACGTTTCAGAAAATATATAACTTTAAAAGATTTAATTCAATCTTCTTCTGGGACTTTTGCCATTTATTGAGGGTGTGACAGAAAAGTTCGGTGCCGCTGACTATAATCGAATGTTTTCACATTTACCGTTCAATTAAGCAAGTACCATTCAAAGTACATTTTTCTCCCGTAGAGATATTTGTGGAAGTTCTTCACTTAAAAGATGATTGCTAGAGCTTCCATCTCTAATATTTGTGCATGTTTACTCTCTGCCCCAGTCAGAGCGCATGATGCAAACGCAATTGACTTTTCTTCACCATTTTACATTACATGCAAGATAACAGTTCCAATGCTGTAAGGGGATGCGTAAGGCTAGCCTCACCTGTTTCTTTGTGTCATAGTACACAACTAGTTTGCTTTGCAGTAACTATCTCTCTGCATTTGTGAACGCTTCTTCACACTCAGCTGTCCATTTCCAGGAACTCTCTTTCTTAAGTAGAGTATGCAAGGGTTGTAGCAGGTGGATAGATTTCTCATGAACCTTCCGTAGTAGTTCAATAGTCCAAGAAATGGGATGGAGCCCTTCACTGTCAACCATATGCCTAAAGTACTCAACTCTGTCTTCCATGAACTTACACTTCACTCGAACACCATACTTCTCCAGTCGGCTCAGCACTTCATCCAGTTTTTGCAGGTGGTTTTCCCTTGACCCCGCTGTAATCAGAATGTTGTCCAGGAGGAAGGTCACATGGTCTAGTCCATGCAGGATTTGGTCCATCACTCCTTGGAAAATAGAGGGTGCACTGGATACCCCATATGAGAGGCGGTGGTAGACATATAGCCCATGGTGAGTGTTTATGGTAAGATTTTTCTTTATCAAGTTATATTTGCTGGTAAGCATGTGATAATTCCAACTTTGTAAACAATTTGCCTCCGGCTAATGTTGCGAACAAATCCTCAGTAGTGGGCAGTGGGTATGTTTCCTCTTCCACACTTTGACTTACGGTACGCTTGTAGTCCCCACAGATTCTTACGGACTGGTCTTCTTTTGACACTACGACAATCGGCGACGCCTACTCACTTCTGTCTGTTTTGGATATGATACCTATGCTTTCCAGTCTATACAGTTCCTTTTCAACTGGCCCTTTGAGTGCATGTGGCACAGGTCTGGCTCTCCTGCAGATGGGAGTGTTAGGCTTTACCTTGTTAGAAGCTTTGAACTTATGGATTGGTGTTGGGGCCTTCCTTGAACGCAGCCTTGTGCCTCTGTAGCATCACTAGCACCACCTGTTGCTCCCACAGAGAATATGTTATTCCATTTCAGTCTAATTTTGTCCAACCAGTTATGGCCTAGTAGGGCTGGGCGATCTTCCTTCACAATCACCAGGGGTAGCTTTGCTGTTTACTGCTCATATTTTGTATTCACAACTACTTGCCCTAACAGGGGGATATTTTCTCCAGTAAAGGTAGACAGTTGCATGTGGCTTTCCTCAAGGGGTAGGTGAGACAGTGACTCTTTGTAGATTATCTCTGATACTAAAGTCACAGCAGCTCCTGTATCTAGCTGCATATCCACCCCCTTTTTTTTGCAAAAATTACTAAAAACCTTTTTTCACTATGTCATTATGGGGTATTGTGTGTAGATTTATGAGAATAAAAATGAATTTTGAATTATGAAATTATGGCTTTGCAATTCTGCTGTGTGCGCAGTTGCTTTCACTTTGCATTTTTGCATAACGTAGGAACTTTAACGCAGGCTTTATCAATTGTTTATTGGAGCTTCGTTTATTTATCGGCAAACGCTTGCATAAATGTCACTTCAGTAGTGATAAAGTGCACTATATTATCGTAAATGGTTTATATTTTTGTAATTTTCTTCTTTGTGGACTCTCACCCTGTTGGGATCAGGAGGCGTGTGTACATCTTTGATGCTATGAGCTACACCAGTTGGAGGAAACTTCTGGCAGTTTCTTACCACACTGGACAAGTCTAAGGTGAGAGGTCAGCGCAGTCAAATCAACTGTTATTGTAGAGGCACTGCCTGCTCATATACGCACGTGTGTGTATGTGTGTCTGTGAGTGAGGCTGTTGTTGAAAGACAGGAGTTTCCTCACTTCACATGTCCTTGTGAAATTCCACTGTAAGCTTTGATAACTAATAAACAGGGGCTGTTTGCATATTGCTACTCTCTCAGTTTCCATGTGCAAATTACAGCAGCCTACTAGCCTATTTTACGGCACCGTGTTAGCTGAGTGCAGGTCAGGGCACACAGCAAGGTAAAACCAGATGGTTTGATTGTTTCTAAAGCCGCGTTTCCACCCAAAGTACCCCAAAGTTTTAGTCCCAGGAACTAATTTTTAAGGAACTAAAAGGTTCCCTCAGCCCATGGTTGTCTGCGTTTCCACCGCGGTCTAAAGTCCCGCGAAGATTAGTCAAATTAGCCCACTGACGTATGAAAAAGCGACGATGTAGTCGGTCCATCTGTCCTATGATTTCTTCTGTAACCCCATACTACCACCGAAGTAGCCTACGTTATTTTCTAATAACCGGGACAGCCCAGTGGGGTTTATTCCACTTATATACAACGGGTTACCAACAATGATTATATATGGTTACTTTTGTATTTATTTTTTTTATCGATTTAATCACCTGGAATTGAAATATTCTTCTGCAGCCGTTTGGGCATATTTTACCGTTGTCAAGCAAAACTGTCGTTGGTAGTTGAACTTGGACCGTTGTTATGCAACAAATAGGAAATAACAGGCCAATAGTCAGATTGTAACTGTTTTATATATCCTCTCAAACACATTCATTATGTTTTTATGCGAACATTCGCTTTCATGTCTTGACATCCGAAGTGACAGAATGCATTCACATTTATATGTATAACTGGCAACAACAGCAGAAAACATGCACACGTTGTAAACAATTTGCTGTTTGATTACTTTCTCATCGTCAATTCCATATAGGCTAATCGCAAAATGACAAGAATAGAACGAAAACTCGGACTTGCGTGAAAATTTAAATTAGTAGTGGTACAGCCACCGTTTGCTTTCCTTCGACGTTACTGCTAGCCGAGCAGCGAAGTGTGCCCTCCAGATGCGAACCATGCACCATAAATTAGTCCATAGTCTTCCTGGTCTTTTTGTGGAATTGAAGAATGGCAGAGTAAAATTACGGCCGTCTGAAAAAGCTAAAGGGACGATTACTAGAATTAACCTGTTATTTTACCCTGACAAAAAGTGCGGAAGGTGATTTCCAGTTTGCTTTTACTGTATCACCAATGTGAATTACGCAGAACTACCGCATACCTCACATAACTGTATCAAACGTTTTGAGTCAATTACAACGGGCTAACAAAGAAAATCCGGAAGAAAATATTCAGCAACCGAATTAATCCGTTTGAATGCCAAATGCCTGTAATGTAATGTAATGAATGTTTTGGTACGTAATATGCTGTCCCAGCACGAATGCTTATCATTTTATAAAACGAATACTAAAGCAAGAAAAGAACAGAAGAGCACACGTTATAATTCCAAGATGTTGGCAGGCTATAACCAAAACTAGGCTACTGCGCCGCATAACATACAAGTTTGATTTGAAGTTATTATGAAAATAAATTGGTTTGCGGCTGCATATTTTTAAACATGGCGGCTGAAAATGAACACACAAAAATGCTGCGAGTACTCGACCAATCAGAAATGTTCAGCGCTGCAAGCTCCACCCAAAAGGTTCCTGTACTTTCGGAAAGTACTACCCCCGAGCAGGAACTTTTTGGGGGGTAAAATAAAGCCCCCAGAACTAAATTTAGACCCTAGTTCCTGCGGTGGAAACGCACTGAGTTCCTCAAAAGGTTCCTAGTTCCAGGGTAAAGTTCCTGCGGTGGAAACGCGGCTTAAAAGGATCCTTCAGCCCATTGTTGTCTGCGTTTCCGCCACGGTATAAAGACCCGCGAAGATTAGGCAAATTAGTCCGCTGACTAATGACTTCTGATTTGTATGTACACATTAGCTAATGTTGTTTGGTAAGCTAACTGTGAGTTTAGGAATAACGTAAGGCAGTTATTTTGTATTGTTTTGTGAGCGTAGGATTACATGTTAAGATTGTTAGATGTTTTGATGTTAATCACCCGTGGGAATTAGGCTGGTGAGTTTAGCCGGAGTTAACGTTAGCTACACTGTTACAGGCATAGTTTCGAGTGCTAGCTGTTAATTTGTATCTGTGTTAATAGCTGTTAGGTTCACATTAAAAAACACTGTTAGCTATAGTTGCTCCGTGGTCTGCCTGTTCATTGTTTTTTCAATGCTGGTATTGCAAACTTTTTGTTGACTCTCGGTGTGATGTCTTATAAACGGCAGGTTGTCGTTCTGTGCTCTCTGCTCTATGCTTCTGACACGCCGCTCATAAGCAGGATGAGTAAAAACAAAATACGAGTTTTGCCCTGGTTAGGTTGTAGGTACGCGGAGCGCTTGCGCAGCGTTTTTTCACCCCTTTGGTGTTCATATCAGCTGTGCTTTTCTCCGCTGTGATTTAGACATTTCGGTTGGCAAGCAAGGCTGGATTCACACCAGATCAGGCAATGCGGCACCTTGCCGCAGGGTTGTGCGGAGGTGTGGGCATGTCACTATTTGGCCCATTTGTGTGACGTCATGTTGTGAACTTTAACCCCCCCCCCCTCCATTTCTTGTCCGCTAACTCATACAAATGGACACAAACACAAACCGAAGGAAGCTTCTTGCTATCGTTATTTTGCAGCGTAGACTGCAAGCCAGACACAGACGTCGAAGCTGGGTACATGAAATAAACCAAGTGAGGACACAACTAGGAGAGTATCATCATTTGGTTCATGAACTCCATAGTTCTAGGTACAATAAACTAGCATGCAAGAACTGCTAAATAGCTAATCTTTTTGATACAGATTATTTCCGACGTTCGGAATTGATATTTAGCTAGTAACTATTGTTTCGGTACTCATCCCATTACCAGGCACTGTCAAATCACGATGACGATCATAAAATCAAATCTTAGGAAATGAATCGTGTCAGTAATTCCTCTGACAGTTGCTCGGTAAACAGAGGAATGCTACATGGTCATTTAAACAACTTATGTGATTGGCCACAGCAGCGTGACTCTGGTTGCGTTACGGCAAAAGTTGATTCTGGTTCTACTTTCTTCCCGCAGGCCGCTGCGTTTTTTTTCTGCACCCCATGCGGTCCCCACTCCCGCAGCCTAAACGCACTACCTCCATTCAAATGAAAGGAGAGACTGCTGTTTTTGCTGCATTGCCTAATCTGGTGTGAATCCAGCCTAACATGGGATATATAAGATGTTTACTGCTAAGTAACATCTTTTGTTAGAGTGCTAGCTAATACCAATTATGATATAACAATTAAAAACTGAATCTTATGTTTAGCCTCCTGGCTCACGTTGTGCGTTGGAAGCACAATCAATTTATAGAACTGCAAAAAGCACAGCATATTTGCTAGCTATCAACATCATATTTACCTAAGGTTAGTTAGCCAACTGCATTAACATACATTTATTCATTGCTGTCAGAAGCACTGTTTTGTTTACCAGAAGAAGATTTTCTGCAACCACTTCCTACGGTCATGTGTATAACAACAAAGTAATAGATTGCCGATGGCATCGATCTAACTAGACTCCGTAACATTCTCCTTTTCCAAAGTAAACACCAAACATTAGAACATAGTGCCAGAACATAGTGCAACATGTCACAATATAACTCGTTAGTAAAATAAGGTTTTTTCTGTATCAGAACGTAACAACAGTCTGTTAACTTCTGTTTTTTCCATATTCCGTCTGGTTCTCTTCCTTTTCTCCTTTTTCTTTTTTCAATGGCAACAGCCATACATAGTCCATGTTACAAAGTGAGTCTCTCAGGCGACTTAGACAGCCATCCAGCCATAGTATATGTGTGTCCATCTGAGGGTGCGGCACCAACTGGACTAGGTGAGGTCCTTGGTGTGGACCTGAAAGAGCTTATCTCAGCCACAATTGGGGGAGCCTCTGCAGCACTACTATCTGGAACATGTATTGGCTTCGGTTCGTTCTCTTCGCAGGCCTGAGTAGCAGTTGGCTCGGCCACTCTGAGGTCAACCCTGTTGTGTCGATAGAGGGAGCCGTTGACGTCCACCAGGTAAGATCTCGGTGCAACCCTGCAGAGGCAGGTCCCGACCCTCCAGAGACCAGTGTTATCACCAGGCAGGGTCTTCATTTGTACAGTTTCCCCTACCTCCAGCTTTGGCAGGTCCCGGGCGGACCGGTCGTAGAAAGACTTTTCACTGACCCCCACCATGACGACTGGTTCAAGGAGTTTGTTTGTCACTGGAATGGAGGTTTTCAGTCGACGAGACATGAGGCGTTGCGCCGGGCTGCTGTCTATGTTTTCGGTGGAAGTATTTCTCCCGTGTAGTATGGCCTTCCAGGGGTCGACACTGTCATGCCTGGCCTTGCGTATTAGATTCTTTGCGATCGTGACAGCCGACTCTACCTTGCCGTTTGCTTTCGGGTGCCTTGGAGAGGAGGTCACATGCTCAAACTCCCATTCAGAGGCATGACGTGTGAAGTGAGAGGTAAATTGTGGGCCATTGTCTGTGATGACCTTGTCTGGCTGGCCATGTCATGGGAACTGTGCCTTACATCGCCTGGCGACTGTCTCTGCGGATAAGTCAGAGAGGAGCTAAACCTCCCCAAAATATGAATAGTGGTCGACTATAAGGAGAACCACTATTGTGGTCCATGCTCACAATCTTCCATGGCCTGGTAGGCAGGTCATGTGAGAGCATGGTCTCCTTTCGCTGTTTGTGAGCATACTTGTTGCATGTTGTGCAGGTGCACTCAAAGTCCTTTATTTCTGCTTGCATGTTGGGCCAGTACAATGTCTCTCGAGCTTGCAGGTAGCATGCGTCTCCTCCCCTGTGACTCGAATGTATGCGTGTAAGCATCTCTGGCCGTAGTGATTTCGGGATGATGACTTTCTGCCCCCGGAATAGAATGCCGTTCTGTACACTGACCTCATCCCGATAGGGCCAGTATTCTCTGGTAATGAGAGGCGCTTCTTCTCTCCCATCTGGCCAGCCTATGAGAACTGTGGACTTCAGTGCCTGCAGACATTCATTCCGGTCAGTGTGCAGCCTGATTTGTTCTAAGCGCTGGTCGCTTACATTTAAGTAGTCTGCCTGGTTCATGTGCTGTACGTCCTCTTTCTCTTACTGCAGGGAGTAGATAGCGTGCCGTTCCTCTGCCGGTGCCTCCTGCTGTTGCTCTGCTGAGCGTGTCGCTGATGAACATTTCAGGCCCTGGTTTGTAAACGACCGTCAGACTGCAGCTCTGTAAGGTCATGAGCATGCTCTGAAGCCTCTTGGGTGCGTTGAGGAGAGGTTTGCTGAAGATAGAAATCAGAGGCTTATGGTCTGTCTCTGCTCAGATCAGTTCGCGGCCATATAAGTAGTGGTGAAACCTCTGACAGGCGAAGACAATGCTGAGACACTCTTTCTCAATTTGTGCATAGTTATATTCTGTGGGGGTAAGAGCTCTCTAAGCAAACGCGATGGGCTGGCCTTTCTGCATGAGTCACTCTGGACTGTGATTGGCCTGGTCACATCATAGTTGCGCAGGACAGGCATGGTTGTAGCCAGAGACTTGAGTTCATGAACTTCCGCCTCGTGCTTGGGCAGGCAGTGCCAGGGGGTTTCCTTGTCTAGCAAGCGTTGCAACGGCTCACAGACACTCGATAGGTGTGGCATGAATTTGGCCAAATAGTTGACAAAGCCGATGAGACGTTGCACGCCTTTTGCGTCTGTTGGATTGGGCATATTGATGATGGCCCTCACCTTCTCTGGGTCAGGCTTCAGTCCAGCGGATGAGACATAATAATAATAATAATCACTTTATTTATATAGCACTTTTCATACAATGGTTTGCAGCCCAAAGTACTTCACAGAAAAGCATTTTCAAATTAAAAGAAATGGAAAACAGAAAAAATAAGGCAGTGGAAAATATATACAATAAACATAACACAATTATACAAGGCATTGTACATAAAATAGGAGAATAATAAGATGCATATAAAAACAATAAAACATTTTTTTTTAAATACATGAAACCGATAATAAAACAAATGTACTAACTAAAATCCATCCTAAATTGGTGCGTTTTCAGCTGTTTTAAAACTGTCAACTGACGGTGCGAATCTGATATGTTCTGGAACAGTGTTCCACATCTTTGGGGCATAAAAACAAAAGGCTAGCTCTCCACTTCTTTTATGTTTTGGAATCTTGAGCAGACCAGCACTAGAGGATCTTAAGGCTCGATTTGGGACATATTTAGATAAGCAATCGCTGATGTATTTAGGTGCAAAGCCATTTAGTTCTTTAAAAACAAGTAAAATAACTTTAAAATCAACTCTAAAAGCCATAGGTTGTCATGGTTCTGTGTCTGTCTAAAAGTTCCTTTCCCTATTTAATTGTACTATTGTTTTCATTTATCCAATTATTGTTTTTTGGTTATGTCTCGTTTTCTCTTCCCTCTCTGTGGTTTGATTGTGCATTGTGCCCTCCTGTGTCTCGTTAGTGTCTTGTCTATTTAAGTTATTTTCTTCCCTGACTCAGGTGCTGGATCATTGTGTGTTTCTGATTGTGTTCTGCCCTGTGTGTTTCTGCCTGAGAGAGCTCCCTGTGTGTTTCTGCCCACGCTCTGTTTTTTATGTGTTTTTGGATTTTTGGATTTTTGGATTTTCTTTGTTTTGCGTTTTGAAGTTTTATTTTTGTGTTTTTGAGAGTTGCCCTGTGAGGCCTTGCCTTGGTTTCCTGTTTTTTTTGTTACTTTCTGTGATTAAAGTCTTTTTGGATTTTCCTTTGACGCTTGAGTTTTGTACACTCTGCATTTGGGTCCTAACCCCCCCGTTCCCATGACACAGGTAGCCAATGCAATGTAGCAAGGACAGGGGAAATGTGAGCTCTCATGTTTGTCCTGGTCAGTATTCTTGCAGCTGCGTTTTGAACAAGCTGTAGTCTATTAATTGACTTTTTTGGAAGTCCAGCAAAAAGAGCATTGCAATAATCAAGTCTGCTTGTGATAAATGCATGTATTAGTTTTTCAGAATTTGACTGCAAGAGAAAAGGTCTTACTCTGGAAATGTTTCTTAAATGAAAGAATGCAGTTTGTGTGAATTAAAGCTCAGATCAGAATCAAAAATGACCCCCAAGTTCTTTACTTTTGGTTTAGATTTTATCCCAAGAGGGCCAAATTTATTTACAAGTTTTTCCCTCTGAATGCTTGGACCTACAGGAAGAACCTCTGTTTTTTCCTCATTCAATTTCAGGAAGTTTTTGGACATCCAGCTAGTGATGTCTGACAGACAGTTAACCAATGGATTAAAAACATTGTCGTCATCTGGCCCTACAGACATATATAACTCTATTATCTGCATAGGTATGGAATTTTACACCATGTTTGCCAATAATTTTGCCTAAGGGGAGCATACACAGAGTGAAAAGTAGAGGTCCAAGTGTCGATCCCTGTGGAACTCCACAAGTAATCTCAGCCTTCTTTGAGACATCTACACCTACACTGGTCACCTACACAAACATAAAATTTCCTCCCTGTCAAATATGACTGAAACCATTTGAGCACCGTTTTTCTTAGAGACCAACCCAATTCTAAAGGCGGTGCATTAGTGTTTCATGGTCTATGGTGTCAAATGCAGCACTCAAGTCTAAAATAATAAGAACTGATATATTATTATCATCAATACTCTGTCTGAGGTCATTAACTACCTTCACCAATGCGGCCTCTGTGCTATAATTTGAGCGAGAACCAGACTGGAAATCATCATGAATACCGTTTTCATTTAGGAAACTATTTAATTGGTTAAAGACCACTTTTTCTAGTATTTTACCTAGGAAAGGGAGATTTGATATAGGTCAAAAATTACTGAGAATAGAGCAGTCCAGATTATTTTTCTTAAGTAATGGTCTCACTACAGTAGTCTTTAGAGCATCAGGGAAGTTACCAGTCTCTAAAGAACAATTTATTTTTTTCAGCACATTATCACATAAACGAGCAAAAACATCTTTAAAAAATTTTGTTGGAATGGGAGAGAATGTGGCCGTGAAACTGGACTTCGGCTACCTTGAACTGCAGCTTCTTTAAGCCTAGCCGCAGCTTGACCTCACGGCAGCGCTCCATCAGCGCCAGGAGCTCCATCAGCCCCAATTGATGCTCCAGTTGCCTGTGAAGCTTATTGGTGAAGGGGGTGGAATATTAGCCACCATGCTAGCTAACGTTAGGGAGTGATGTGCACACGCCGTAACGTTACTTGTCGACTCAGCTTCAGTAATAATGAGAACTACTCAAATCCGATGTAGCCTACCCACTCAGCTAACATATAAATCCATGAATGTGAGTTCAAAAACTTCTGACACCATGTTTGCCTGTGATATACAGCATAAATGATTGCAGACGCGTGTGTCAGGTTCAAGCCATGTAATAGGGAACAAACACACTTTCTACATCCGGGGTCATGTAAATAACAACAAAGTAATAGATTGCCGATGGCATCAATCTAACTAGACCCCATAACAACTGCTCTCCAATTGGCCAATCTAGTCAAACAGTTTATCTGCTTTGCACATGGCAGAAAAAATATAGCCGAGGTGGAAAAGAAAGCTTCACATCCGTGACCAGGCACGCAATCCGCGGGCTGTGTGAATATTACATTACATTACATTACATTACAGGCATTTAGCAGACGCTCTTATCCAGAGCGACGTACAACAAGTGCATTAGTTCAAGGTGCAGAGGTGCAAAAGAAACACACTAGAGTGAAGTAAAGACTCAATGAAATGAAAAATGAATTTAATAGACTCATTCATTACCATGGGTGCGAATGTGAAGCAGATCCGCTCCGCGTCCGGTGTGTAACAGGCGTTAGTCCGCCATTTAAAAGCTATTTGGCAAACTAACTTTGTTTGTTATTTTAGTTTGTTGTTTTTGTGTGACCACGGATGAAGACGAGCATTGTGATTAAAATCCTCCCATAAAGTCACACGTGTGTCGAAGCACAATGAACAAAAAACAAACTGGTTTGCGGCTGCAGAAAATGGCGGTTGAAATAAAATGCTGCGAGTACTCGACCAATCAGAAATGTTCAGCACTGCAAGCCCCACCCCCAAAGTTCCTGTACTTTTGGAAAGTACTACCCCCCGAGCAGGGACTTTTTGGGGGGTAAAATAATGTCCCCGGAACTTACCCTGGTCCCTGCGGTGGAAACGCACTGAGTTCCTCAAAAGGTTCCTAGTTCCTGGGGAAAGTTCCTGCGGTGGAAATGCGGCTTTTGTGAATTTAGTCTGTGTGATAAGTAACCATTATGAACACATTCTGTACATAGAAGCTCTCTAAAAGGACATCATTTGACTCAAATACTGGGCTTAGTCAAAAAGAGAGAATGATACCAAACTCAATAGAATTAACTTCTGGAAGTGGAATATGGCTGGAGAAAAAGATATACACAATATTCCAATTTGGAGAGGTTTGGTGACACTTGGAACGGTTTTTAAAAAAGGGTTTAAAGTGGGGTTTAAGGGGTTAAATAACACTTCCCCCTTGCTGGTCCTTTCACCCTTTTAAAAATTTCCATTAAAAATAAAATATGTCAAACACATGTGCCTCATATGCACACCATGAACCCCAAAATAAATGCAACTAAAAATGAACAATTAATGAGAAAATAAATAAAAATATTATTATAAAGTTAAATTTACAGATTGTATTACAGATCTTATGGTCTATTAGTCATCAATCACTAGTCAAATTTAAATGTGTCATTTATCAAATTCCATAGCTCTCTAATGTATATTTTTGTTGAGATTATAAAATTGCAAATAAGAATTTTCCCAATCATCATTCAACTGATCGTGTAGAAAGAAATGCAACTGAAATACTATTTCTATGTGCCATTATTTCCTGGGGAGCTGACAGTGGAGTGGAAAAGGGGTGTATAGTCTCATTGACGTCTTTAAGGATAGTGCTCTCAGTGCATTCCAGCACATAAAAATGCAATATGCAATCATAAATTGTAATATATAATAAAATATAAATATAATAAACTTTTTTATTTTATAATTATTTTACTTATAATTGTGTCTGTGGGGGCTCCTAGGGGGACAGAGGTATAGTTACCCGTGCTGTTCATAAAATATTTGCATTTTATGAAGGACTTACATTTTGTTTAGTCTAATTTGAGCACCTTTCTGTTGAATACATTGTACACATTGTCAGCCTTAGAGTGGATACTTATCCCAATTAGGGAAGTATGCGCATTGGAGAGTGTGCTTGCTTGTCTGGGTTTATGTCATGTCTTTGTCCTTCTCAACTGATGTTTTAGTGTGTTTATTTTTATTATTAGAGGCAAATAAAGTTGAAAAACATATATAGCCTATATAATGTACAATAAATGGTCATTATTAATAATAGTAATCGATTACAATAATAATTGTTCTTAAGAGACTGAACTTAATTTTAATAACGCGACGGAAATTGCACTGCGTTTTGCGTAATATTTTTATCTGTATAACGTATAGCCTTATTTTATGGAATTGTCCTAGACTAATTTACTTTTTTTATTTTAAATACGTCGTATTTTTTGAGAGAAAGCGTTTTACTATATGAAATATGACTTATTTCGCCTTCCATAGTTCTACGTGTAGACGTCTATTTCCTCAAGAGCTCACGTAACCTTAATTAGCAGGCTAGCTACGCTTTTCTGTGTATTTAGAGAAGGGAGGAGGCGAGGTAGCTAGGCTAGCTAACTAGCTGTAGTTCTTTGGATTTTATGTTGCGTGTGTTGGGCCGTACATATCGGCAGTCATTCCAGACGTAATCCCCTGAGACAAAGTTTTGTTCTCGAAGCCAAATTTGCTGAACTTTTGAGTACAGCTAACCTAGCTAGCAAGCTAGCTAGTTTGGCTAACGTCGTCTAAGGTTTAGCCACATAGGACCGTATTCGTAAGCGCTGCCAGTCATCATTCAGATACCATGCCGGAGAGAAGGCCCTTTGTGCGGCTGCCCACTGACGTGTACCCCGTTAAGTACGGGTTATGTCTGAAGCCGGACCTCATCGACTTCACCTTCGAGGGCAAGCTGGAGGCCGCAGTGGAGGTAACATACTTAGTACATTAGACCGATAAAACTACACAGTAGGCACTTTCATGGCGTTGATTTTGTTATGCAATGTAGTGTTTGGCACTAGCTAGCTCGGTAATTTACTGTGTCCGAGTAGATAAGCCATGGCTAATGTATAAGGGAGCAAAATAGTCACGGTTTTCTTTATTTGGATAACCTAGTCGGCTAGCTAGCAAGCAGGTTATCCAATTCGCTCCCTTATAACGTTATGGCTTAGACTATCTACTCGGACGCAGTAAATTACATTGCACTAAGGGTACTTAGCTAGCCAGCTAAGTAAACGTTATGTCCACAGTGTAGTATTCATCATCATTTAACGTTATTCGTTCTGGATATATGACAGAGTTACACTAGTTGCATCGCAGGTAGCCCATAGAGTAGCTATTAATGAAATCATAGACGGTTTTAGAAATGCAATGGCTGGCGGTGGCTACCTACCTAGTGCTGAAAATACTCAGGTATTCGGAAGCTAGAGTAAGTTACCTCGCCAATATAATGTAGCTAGCTAATTAGCACGAGTTCAAGAAACAAGCTAACATAGGCTTGCTGTCACCCAGGACAAGAACTTGGTAAGGGGAGTAAACGCTAGACACCTATAAAATGAGCTGCACAAAACTGTTAGTCTAACAGGTTCCAACTTTGAACAAATTATTCTTCATGTTTTATCCAATTAGTCTACACTAATTAAAGCTAGTGCTATATAACCTAACCGTATACGTTAAAGTGCTGAGAGTTCTAGAACTAGCTGAGCCAAGGTTAACAGTAGTCTATAACATACAACACACATCTTGCGTTTAAAACGACGTTAAACCGGCGGCGAATGTTGAAGCTTTTAAGTCCCTACACTCTGATAAATATGTTTCTTGTGTTTACAGTGTTCATTGGTTCGCGAATATTTGTTGTGCGCAAATTGCGTCTAGCAAGGCCTGCGATGTTTCTTATTCTAGCCGTTACCAAAGCATGCTAACTCGATACGAAATGTGCTTTGCACACACTAAGAAACATGTCTGATTTCTGTATGTTTTTGTAGTCTTCGTGTTTTTAATGTTTGTCTCTTAATATCAGTAAATTTCTCATTGCCTCGAATGTCAAAATATATATATTTTTTACGGGCCATTTCAACATGCTTTACCGCTAGTGAACTAATGTAAGAAAATCTGGTAAAAGATTATTGATTGAGAACCTGTCCTTTTGATTTCCATCCCCTACACTCTGTGATCAGCTGCACTTGTGATGTCTCTAAACACTGCTATTAGTGTAGCAATGGTTTTGAGAAATTGTTTTAACATTTCATTTTTGTTTCTCAATATAAACACTTATTGGTTAAAAATTATTGGTTTCTTTCTTTTCTTTTCAGTAAAAATACCAATTTTCTAACAAAAAAATTGAAATGCTTGTTACTCTGAGCCAAAAATGAAACTGACCTGTGTGATAGTAAAGTTGCAGTAAGGATACCTTTCCCTGGTGATTGGCATTAAGGGTTCAAATGCACTTGCCTGAATACTGAGCTCATTTGACCAAGAATAAAACTATGATTTCAAAAACATGTTTCAAGGGTTTTTTCCTGTCTTAAAATAGGGGTTAGGTGATGACTGCATGGCAGCGACTGTGGTCGGTCCGGCTTTACGACCACTGTCTACTTGATGCGTTGTGTCCCTATATTTAGCTACATATTTTGAATTTTAAGTTCTGGAACATCTTCAAGAGACAAGCACAATACATTAAGATGTAGGCTATAAAAAGAAACATGTGGCAAAATGTTAAAATTCGAATAATATTTTATATTTATTGAAGGGGGGGGGGGGGGGGGGGGGGGGTATAGCTGAAGGATTAACACATTGTAAGGAGTCATTCTACAGGAATAGTAGTGTTTGGAATTGCAGTATGTCTTGAAATGCAATTCATTTTTGTCACTCAAGACTTAGGGTATAATATTAGCCTGTAAACATAATGGATCCACAAAAATGCCTCCTCAATGTATTAAAAAATGTTATACATCAACTCAAAGAATCATTGCTCCATCCTTTTTGTCAGTGGTGTTACTTATACCTTGTAACCACATAAATGGTTTTTCAGAATTTTCTTTCTCTGTTCAATGTGCACATATAGGCAAAAATGGTGTGGGTTAATCAATGAGCATACTGTAGAATTGACTTAATTGCTTCACGGATTATCGCAAGGGTGTAACTGTAAGTTTTGGGGGTCGAAATGCATAACTGCATCCCTGTAGGGCACCCCCCCTCCCCACCCCCCGGCAGAAAATTTTAAAAGAGCAGCTGTGAATGATCGGTTTTGGTGAATTCTAAGGGATTACTGATCAGTAAGGCTGGCTGTTTGTCATAGAAAAAGAAAATATTGCCTGAATGTCGTGGAGCAGTCATGGCAAAGTCATTGAAAACCATGGAAAAAGAAAAAAGTTTAAAAGTTTTTTAAACTGTAAGAAATTGCAGTTTTTTTAAAAAAAAGATTAAATTATTAAATTTATCAATAGATCTCATGGGCAGCCATGGGAATTAGTTAAAATAACATGCCCTACAGTAGCAACAGTAACAAGTCCTTGAAGTAAAAAAAGAGCTTTTTTCCCCTTTTCTAATTGAACAGAACGTTGTTATAAATAGAGCATGCTCAAATTGCATTGCAAAAATAAAACTCTTAACGTGGATCTATTTTAATTTCTTTAAAGTTTTGGTACAACATGTTGTACATTGCAAGCTTTGAGGCTTTGAGTGCCTGTTGTCACTGATGTTACAGTGGTTTAGGGTTTCATTTGGCGCTGCCGCCTGAACGACCTTCCCGGCATACGGAAATTTGCATATATTTAGAGGCCCAAGCACCAAAGGTGCGTAGGACCATTATTGTTTTTGCTAGAATTCTTCTTATTATTTTTTCTTCAGCTTCTCCCTACATTTTCACCTCTTCCCCGTACTCATGAACTTTGGCAGGCATGTTCACTATTGCTTTATGATAATGACAGGCATGCAACTGGCACTGTATGTGGTGCTACAGTGCCACCTGCAAAATTTGAACTTTGAAAAATGATGGCCTTTCTCGAACTTCTCAAATGTTTACCCGATTCTCACCACATTTGGCAAAAAAGGAAATTTTGATATCAGAAATGATGTCCGCAGGACAGTACTTTACATTTAGACAAAACATTTTGGTGATCTAGCATCCTGGAAACCACCCTTCGGCAAATAGAATAAAATAAATCGACTATAGATGTACTACATTCTGTCCCCCCTGCATGCCATTCCAGCTCCTCATCTAAAGTTCCATTATCACTTCCTTTCTCATCCACGTTTAACAAAGGAGCTACCGTATTTCCCTGTCTGACTTCCAATTCATCATCATCAGACCTGTAGTCTCACTCAGTCCGCTCCTCTAATGTCCTTAAAATTAAAAGCACTGCCACTTGCCATTTCATTACAGTATTTGTGTATTTTTGCCTTTGCATTTTTTCTTTCAACAACCTGTACTTCAGGACAATGGCCCTATCCTTATTTTCTCCAGATACCTTCCATATGCTATCTGCGTGTTGCATCGCTGTTCCTGCGTTTTAGCCAATGCTGCTGTAAGGAACCCCTCGGATACACCAAACAGCGGAAGTATATGTGTGGTGAAGGAACGTGTGTAGTCTTACGGCTAATTTATGCTTCGGAGACAAAGTGTTGTGCGACGTGTCGCGGGACAAAAATTATGCAAATTCAACAGTTTTGACGTCAAGCCGACACTTTTAGAGGGTTGGCGACGGGTGTTGCCTACCTGCTGATTTTTGTAAGGTTGCAGACGCCGTCTTAAGTGTCGTGCAGCTGTGATTGGATGGTTGAAACGAAGGCAAAATGGTTGCCGTGGGGACGCTTTCATTAAATTTTTCCCGATCTTGAAAACTGCCTGACAATTTTTAGGATAGCGCTTCAGATATTGCTTGTGTCGAAAGTGCTGTGATGGAACAGCGATAGATTTAGCCACTAGCCACATCTGTCCAAAATGTAAACAAGTCAGGCAGTTTTCACAGTTGAGAGAAACTTTACGACAACATTAGTGGCGCTGCCATTTTTGTAGCCTAAACAAACCTCTGCTGGGCTTGGCATCTGGTTGCTATTATACCAACGCGCACTGTCGCTGAAATATAAATGCAAAACGTTGTGCGACAAAGTTCTACCGGCCGACACTTTGTAGTACGACACTTTGTCGCTGAAGCATAAATTAGCCTTTACCTGGTGCTATTGGTATGGGATTAATTTAATGTTATCTCAGTTATCAAAAATAATGTTTCAACATTTCCTCTGTGCTAACAGTTATGAATAGCCCGGAGGCTGCTATCTGCCAGTAGTGTGGCTTTATATGAATTGCTATCTAACTTGGTAGATGCAGACATGTTTGGTTTGCGTAGCCTGCATAAATACAATTGTGTTTCCTGCTACAACAGTAGTGTGTAGAGTGTTTATGGAGTGGAGATATCCTAAGTTCTGGCCTATGCTAGGACCTTAATACTGCTGGGTGTGGAGTGGTAAGAGTCAAAGAGGAATGCCAGGTTAAAATGAATGCAGTTTATTGTTCAGCGTGTCTAGTAGTAATGACAATATACAGTGGTGCAAAATAGGGCTGCAACAACAAATCGATGACGTTGACAAAACCAACAATAAAAATTAGTTTGCAACAAATTTCGTTATCGATTAGTTAGGTTTACTTTTTAAAAACGTTTAGTTGGGCTGTGTTCCAAAATGGTGTATTCTGTCTAGGGCGTAGTAGACCAAAATCTTGCCTGTCAAGATAGAAAACAGGTCTTGCAAGTTGACTGCGTAGTCACAACGTTACTTTCTCGAGAGAATAAAAACACACTTGAAAGATGGTGGAGATGGAGTGGCAGCAAACAAGCGAGTCATCGCCTGCTTTTCAACAAACGTTAATCACAAATTAAGCGAGTTTAGCTTCAGTGCTTTAGTTTAGTTTTGAAATCTTTCCTGGTTGAATTGCATGAAGGCGCCACGAAACCGGTGGGTGGTACTGGTGCGCATTCAGTTTGTTTACAGTCTTAATAGCACATTAGAATGATAGTTAACTCGATAGCTTACTAGCATTCCCTTTCTTATCCATGGACCGTTTTTGTGCCTTCTTACTGATGCACCATGCCATTAATGGCAAAACTGTTTATATAGTTTATCAGTTATATTTCCCTTTCATTCTTTTAATGCATCCCCAATGTCCATTTATTTTAGTAGCGACGTAGTGATATAGAGCAGCAATTAGCCTTTACATCTGAAACTGTTAACTGCAACAATCTTTCTTAAACTCGGTCCAAAATGGGTACCACAGTGCATGCTGTTTTTTTTTGTTCCATCCACAATTGCAATCCCAGAATTTTTAAAAGTTATTAATTTTTCTTACTTCGGTTCTCTTCATGTTTAGAGGGATTATTTGCCCTAAGCCACATTGTCAAAAATCGCTATGCATGCCACGAAGAATAAAAGTCCCATATTCAGATTGTAGTATATTGCAAACTATTTAAATAAGAGAAGTAAAAGTATTTTAACTGATCAAATTATAGGCTGAGTTTGAATCAGGCTCCTAATTGGTGAAAGTGCGGACACATGCCAACTAAAAGTAACTATTTGTAGATAATGAAGAATTAAAAAGTGAAAGCAAATGATAACAATCCAAACCTCTAATGTATTAAGCTTAAGGAAAAAAGAGAGGCATGCTTAGCTCAAAGCTTGTGGACATGCTAACATTTCTGCATTGCAATGCTATGTACCCACTCCGGCATTGGACTCTTGTTGAAACCAATTAGTTTTAGTTTTAGTTTAGTTTTATTATTTTTGTACAATTTAAAAAATACACAAATGACAAATAACATAATATACAGTGCAGGGAGAGGCAGAAAACCAGTGGGCTTATTTGAAGCCTCCACCTAAATAATGTTAAAATTTCACAATGTTATAAAAACATAAGCTTCACATTCAAAAAATAATATAACTGCATAAAAGTGATGGCAAACTAATATCAAAATATAAATAACAACAAATATAACAATAATAATATCAAAATAAAAGCAGAAAATGTGAGTGTGTGCTGAGTGTGTGTGCGTGTGATACATGTCACTATGAGTGAAACAAATAAAATATGGATACATGGACAACAATACATGGGAAAAAGCAGTTACAAAACAGCAGTTAACTGGTCTTTTAAGCAACTTTTGTAAAATTTTATAGAGGAACAGTTTTTTGCCAGGTGGGAAAAGCCATTCCATAATTTGGTACCCCGAAATCTTATCGAAAATTGACCTCTGCAAGTGAGAAATTTAGGAGGATGAAGATTTGAGTAAGAATGAACCTGTGAATTTGCTTTGAAGTAAGTCTGGAACTGCTCAGGAATATTTCCTTCACTTGAATGTATCTTGTATATAAAAACACATATTTGAGAATATTGATGACGAAACGTTTCTGGAGTACGTTTGGGCGAGTACGAAAAGTACTCGCCCAAACTATATTACAATATGAAAGATAGGGATAAATTAAACTGTAATAAAGAGTAAGGAGACATTTTGAGGTGACAAGATGACTAAACCTCCTTATTATACTAATAGATTTATGTATTTTTCTGCTAACCCAGTCAGTATGTTCTCTCCAACTCAAACTCTCATCAACAATAATTCCCAAGAATCTTGTAGTTGACACTTGAGGCAACTCAACAGACTCCATTGTAATTTTAGATAAATCCTTTGAGTATGATTTTTTGCCACTGAAAATAGTTAGATTTTTTTATATTCAAAGATAATTTATTTAATCTGAACCATGTAGTGTAGGCAGTTAAACCAGCATTAGCGTCCTTTATCAGTGAATTGAAATTTGAATGAGAGAGAACTAGGGTTGTGTCATCTGCAAATATTATTGGAGAAAGGATATTTGAGACATTAGACAGATCATTAATATAGATAAGGAATAATAGTGGTCCAAGAATGGACCCCTGTGGAACCCCACAAAGTAGACTGGCCTTGTTGGAATAGCAACCTTTAACACAAACAAACTGTCTTCTGTTGGAGACATAATTTTTTAACCATTTGTACTTAGTATTGTGAAAACCATATTTATGCAACTTTTCCAATAAAATATGATGGTTGACTGTATCAAAAGCTTTTGAAAAGTCTATGAAAATACTACAAGTAAATTCATTATTATCAAGTGCAGAGGTAACTTTGTCAATCAGGTGAAGCAGAGCCATATAAGTAGAGTGATTTTTTCAGAAACCATATTGATGTTTGTAAAGAATTGAATTAGAATCTAAATGAAAAATAATCTTTTTGTATATAATTTTTTCTAATATTTTTGAAAAACATGGCAAAATAGATATGGGTCTATAGTTATTAAAACAACATGGATAATCTGCCTTAAACAGAGGAATAACTTTGGTAACTTTTAAATCCTCTAGCACAACGCCTGTTTCCAAAGACAAAGAAAAGATATAAGCAAGTAGCTGCAATATTGACTGTTTCACCTGTTTGACAAAGAATGCAGAAATATTGTCATGACCAGCTGAAGATGTTTTTAGTTAATCAAGTATGTCACTTATTTCTTGGATATCAGGGGGCTTAAAAGCAGAGATAATAGGAATATTTCTTGGAATAAAATCCAGTGAATTACCTTGACAAGCAGAAATTTTGTTAGCTAGGCTAATTCATAACCAATATTAACAAAAAATTAATTAAATTTGAGCTATATCAAATGGATTGTTGAGAGAATTTTCTCCATCCAAAAAGACTGAAGGTAGCTCTGGGGTAGTCTCTTCTCTTTGCAACAACTGATTTATTACTTTCCATGTAGTTTTAGTATCTTTTGAACACCTCTTTTACATTACATTCATTTAGCAGACGCTTTTATCCAAAGCGACGTACAAAAAGTGCATTTTCATGATCGTAGACAACTGCTGAACACGGGTTCAGTAAGGTACAATTACTTATTTTGTAAAGCTATTTCTAGCCGAGAACAAAGAACACTATCCTGGTCTGACATCTGCAAAGCCAAACTAGGCAGAAGAATAAGCTACAGTATTAGGACAAATACAATTTACCAAGAAGTGCAGGGAAGGGGCAACATGTAACAAGTGATAGGAAAAGGGTTTTTTTTTTTTTTGTTTTTTTAAAATATATACAACGTGGTGGTGGTTATTCTAGGTATAGTCTGAAGAGATGAGTCTTCAGGCCACGGCGGAAGATGGATAGTGAGGGGGAGGTTCGGAGAGGGACGGGGAGTTCGTTCCACCACTGGGGAGCTAGGGTGGAGAAGCTCTGTGATCCCTTTGGGCGGGTGGGAGGGGTTGCAAGACGCCCTGCTGCCGCAGAGCGGAGTGGTCGAGCAGGCACATAGAATTGAGTCATGTCCTGCAAGTAGATGGGGGCTGTCCTGTTGGCGGCAGTGTAGGCAAGGGTCAGGGCTTTGAATCGGATCCTGGCAGCGACTGGTAGCCAGTGAAGTGATCGCAGCAGAGGAGTGACATGGGAGAATTTGGGGAGGTTGTAGATGAGTCGGGCAGCGGCATTCTGAATCATCTGTAGTGGCTGTATGGCACAAGCTGGCAGGTTTTCAAGGAGAGAGTTGCAGTAATCAAGGCGAGAGGTCACCGTAGCCTGGACGAGCAGCTGGGTGGAGTGCGTCGTCAGGTATGGTCGAATCCTCCTGATGTTGTATAGGAGGAATCTGCAGGACCGTGATGTTGCCTTGATGTGCTCCTTGAGGTCCAGCTGGTCATCCAGGACCACCCCCAGGCTCTTTGCAGAGTGAGAGGCAGTCACTGTGGTGCCATCAACCGTGATTGAGAGTTCACGAAGCAAGGAGGTCTTGTACGGGAAGAAGAGCAGCTCAGTTTTGTTGAGGTTGAGCTTCAGATGGTGGCTGGCCATCCAGGTGGAGATGTCAGCCAGGCAGGAAGAGATCTTATCATTGATCTGTGTGGCCGAGGGGGGCAAAGAAAAGAAGAGTTGTGTGTCATCTGCATAACAATGATAGGAAAAACCATGTGAATTAATGACTGAACCAAGAGATCTGGTGTATAAGGAGAACAGCAGAGGACCCAGTACAGATCCCTGCGGCACTCCCGTAACAAGTGGATGAGAGGCAGAGGCAGACCCCTTCCAGGTGACCTGGTAGGTCCTATCTGCAAGATAGGAAGCGAACCAAGACAGGGCAGTCCCGGCAATTCCCATCCCAGCCAAGGTGGAGAGGAGTATTTTATGGTTGACCGTGTCAAAAGCTGCAGACAGGTCAAGAAGGATCAGGACAGAGGAAAGGCGTGAGGCTCTTGCAGTGGCAAGTGCCTCCGTCACAGCTAGTAGTGCAGTCTCTGTTGAGTGCCCGGATCGGAAGCCAGACTGGTGAGGGTCTAGCAGGTTGTTCTGATGGAGAAAAGAGGTTAATTGTTTAAGAACTGCTCGTTCAAGGGTTTTGGACAGAAAGGGTAGAAGGGATACGGGTCGATAATTTGTTACATCGGAGGGGTCTAAGGTGGGTTTTTTGAGTAGTGGGGTAACATGAGCCATCTTAAAAACAGAGGGAACATGACCAGAGGAGAGAGAGGAATTAACAATGGAAGACAGATAGAGAAGGAGCTCGCTGGAGATAGATTGGAGAACTTTAGATGGGATGGGGTCAAGTGGACAGGTGGTTGCGCGATGAGAGGTGATGAGTTGTAATACATCGGAGTCCTCCAGCATTTCAAAGGAGGTCAGTGTGGCTGTGGGGTTGTCCTGGGGGGTTGGGGGGCTCACTGGATGGGTGAAGGAGTTCCGGATTGTAGCCACCTTTCCTTCAAAGGCGGCCAGAAAGTCATCTGCGAAGAGAGAAGAGGGAGGTGGGGGTGGAGGAGGAATGAGGAGGGAAGAGAAGGCGGAGAATAGTTTACGTGGATTAGAGACACATGCGCTGATCTTGGATTGGAAAAAAGAGGCTTTTGCAGACGTGAGGGCAGATGTAAAAGTCGCCAGCAGGGTATGGTATGCGGTCAGGTCATCAGAGGATCGGGATTTTCTCCACTTCCTCTCTGCAGCCCGCAGTGATGTTCTGCTGGAGCGTAGTGACTCGGTCAGCCATGGGCAGGGGGGTGAGGAGCGTGCTGGTTTGGAGATAAGAGGACAAAGTGAGTCGAGGGACTGAGAGAGGCAGGAGTTGAGGGTGGAGGTGGCAAGGTCAGCTGGCAGGTTAGAGAAAGACGCAGGAGGGGGAAGTGTAGACAGAGCAGTGGAGACGAGGGAGGATTGTGACAGAGTAGGGAGATTTCTCCTGAAAGTTACTGTGCGTGAGCTATTGGATGAATTGAGGGGGAGTGAATAGGAGAGGGAGAAAGAAAGAAAGAAAGAAGTGGTCCGAGACATGGAGGGGAGTCACTGCAAGTTGGGGAATGGAGCAGCCTCTGGTGAATACAAGGTCTAGTTGGTTACCAGCCTTGTGTGTGGGGGGGGAGGAGGACAGGGATAGGGCGAAAGAATGGAGGAGTGAGGCAACCCTGGACAGTTGGGAGGTTTCTGGTGGGAGGTTGAAGTCTCCCAGTAGAATAGCAGGAGTGCCATCCTCAGGGAGGGAGCTCAGGAGAGTGTCCAGCTCGTCCAGAAATGAGCCGAGTGGACCTGGAGGGCTGTACAGAACAATAATATTCTTCAATTTTTCACTAAATATTTCTTTTTTGCAGATCTGATGGAATGAATATATTTATTTCTATAGGATTTATAAACACCATGGGTAAGAGGAGTAGGATTTGAGACATATTTTCTGTACAGTTTATTCTTTTTCCTCAACAGCTTCAGTAAATCAACTGTAAACCAAGGCTTATTGAAGTCTTGACTGTATTTCTTGGTAGGGCTGCCAATTGGAAAACATTCATTAAAACTAAAGCTAATAACTTTCATAAAATTTTGATATGCAAAATCAGCATTATTTTCCTCATATAGATCGTCCCATGAAATACTGGCAAGCATGTCTTTAAACTTAGAAATATTTGACTTGCTCATAATTCTTTTGTGCATTATTTTCTTTATGTTTAGCTCTATTAACCTTGATTAAAGAGTACTGGAATATAGGAAAATGATCTGACAATCTGAATACATGACCCCAGATTTCATTCCTTCACTCAAAGAGTTAGCCTAGTTAAGATGTTATCAAAGTTGCAGAATTCTTATTAACTCGTGTAGATTTATGAATAAGAGGGAAAAAGTAACTAGAATAAAGAATATTAAGAAAATCCCCAGTATCTAATTTATTTTTAAAGAGGTTAATATTGAAATCTCCTAAAATGTAACAGAGTTCATCCTCATTGTTTATCAGGTCAAGAGAACTGGACAAACTTTCATTAAAATCTTTGATGACAGAGTGAGGTGGGCGATAAATAACACCAACAATAACATTCTTTCTGCCAGAGACACCAGAGAGCTCTAAAAAAAAGAAACGGATTCCACCTATTGCCCTATCTGACTTCAGAGAGAGATCATCCCTAATTTTGAAATCATAGTCACCATGAATAAACAGAGATACTCCACCTCCAGATCTATTCTCTCTTACGTAGTGAACCGAATTGTATTTAGGTAATTTAAAGATTTCTCTAGAGTCCTCTGTAAGCCATGTTTCTGATAAAGCAATAACAGAAAAATAATGTTTGAGTGAAGATAAATAATGAATGAATTTGTCATAGTTGCTGGAAAGACTTCTTATATTCAAATGAAAAGTAGAGAATATATTAGGGGGCATAGAAACACATGTCAAGTCATTAAACTGGTTTCATTATAAAAACTACAGAGGTTAGAGGCATCAAATGATGAAAAAATGATGAAAAAATTTTAGGTCTGGGTCAGCATCAAAATTGTAAGAGTCAATTGTAGAGGAATCAAAGGGCTTAAAGATCTGGCCTTCAAAATCAGATTTTGTTGTAGTCCATAGTATGTGTTAAGAATAATGTGCTATAGATGTGAGGTTAAGTAATCAAAGTACTGTATAAATGCCTAATGGTGGTGACTAATGAGCCAAACTCTGAGCATTGGCATTTCTTTGTTGTGGTGGGTTTTGGGTAGGTGGATGCAGTGGCGTGTCCAGACTTTTTTGACTGGGGTGGCCCAAGTGGGGCACTGACTTATGCAGGGGTGGCATGAAGTACGAGCACACACGCACGCATGCACACGTCAGAATAGCATTAATTTACTATTTTTGTCTCCACTACACACTACCCATATCTACTTTAATTGCTAACATTACAGTGTCTTACATTCCTGTGTTTAAAGTTTAATTTAAAAGATAAATAGACCTACCAGTCACAACACAACACAACAAAGTGGCACCATACAACATCAGTGTTTCCCACATGATTTTTTGAGACTATGATCGGTGTACCTGGGACCCTCTAGGGGGATCTGGGGGCATGGTCTCCCGGGAGAAAATTTTGTACATTTTAAGGTTAAATGCATCAATCTGGTGCACGTTGAGCACAAAATTAAGAGGCTAGATCTATTAAGAACTTTGTGCTCTTGTAAACAATTTTGTGCTCTAGTAAACAATTTAATCATAAACACATTGGTCAACACATAAACACAAAAGTCCATATTTCTTGCGTGGGGGCCTTTAATACCGATTTATGATTTATCTTATAGGTAGCGGACATGGTATTCATCAACTCTCATTGCCTTTTATAGTTGACATTTGTATTGTACCTCTCCAAAAATGAATAAAATGCTTTTTGTCCATTATAAAGCATATAAATGAGCCCCTTATGAAGGTTTAAGATGAAACATTGCTATCGGATTAAAAAACCTAAATGTGTATTAATTAACTCTTGTATGTTTTCTTGTATGGGGATAGGACAATATGAAAACAATTTTCAACCGTCAACCACGTTTTGGCAATGTTCTAACTCTCACGTCATCACCATTCGATGTTTCACAAAAACTATAACACCACTAACGCTTACATTACAGTGTGAAATATCCACATTATATAACACCACTAACCTATTTAAAGATACTCCATTTCAAAAATAACGTATATAACCGAAATATTTTCAGCAGTAATTCTAGCAATGATGAAATCTTATCTATGTTCAGTAGATGGAGACAGTAAAGCGATACTGTTCTATTCGCTTCTGTTTTGCTCCAGAAAACGATGTCAGCTAGGTCTATCAGCAAACATATGGCTTAGTTATGCTCAGAAGTCCTCAATAATAATAATATTTTCCAAGAAATTTCGAAAAATCATTGACAAGGTTTTGTTAACAGCGTCTTTGTTTTACTGCTATCACGTGAATGCGATGATAAGAAAACATTTTGGTTATGCTGACCTAAAAAACGCTATTCCAAAAGCAAAATTAGACATGTTATACATCGTTAGAAAGCTTATGCTCTTATACTGAATAAATGAATTGTCAATCAAGCCACACTGTGCTAAAAAGGGCGACAACGCCGTTAATCAACAGGTGTTGTGCGCACAGCTATTTTGGAAGGTACCCAGGCATCACAAATGCAAAAAAGTGTAAAAATATTTTTGGTTCATCATGAAACTGTGGCGGGACAAATTAGACCAATGGCGGGCCACCACAGTCTAGGTCATTAATGGAAAACACTGAAAAAGTATACTCACATCTTTCAGGAAAGACATGCGACAAGTAGCTAGACAGCCGGGAATCTGACGAGGAGACTTCTTCATGAGATACACACGTGTGTAGTTGGCTGCTGCTCAGCTGCTGCTCCGCTCCAAATCAATGCAAGATCATCTTCTCTGGGTTTTTGGTAGGCTAGACACTACTCTAGCGCATTACTGCCTGTCGGGTTTAAGACTGAATTGCGCTTATACACGGAAGTTTGGTTTACTCGTCAAACGGTTTAAACTAAGTCCCGCCTCTGACTGGGCAGATAGGCAATCATAGTTTACGATAATGGGGTGGCACCTGGGGTGGCCAATCAGATTCCACTCCCTGGACACGCCCCTGGGTGGATGGACAATAAGTTTGTCATATCTCAAGTATGCAATGTCACCTCTTTCTCAAGCTGCCTTCATTGCTGGGAGTAGTTCTTTCCTTCTTTGTTGGACGGCTTCAGGGAAGTCCTCATTGATGTGTTGAAGCCATTTTATGTAGCAAGGCCTGTTAAGACTTTGTTTTATGTTTTTATCTTCCTTATTCATTGAGCTCCGTTTGAACTGCTGACTTTATAACCCAGTTAAAGACATGCTGCAATATGAACTTTATAAAAACCTTTATTACCTGTGCATTATGCACAGATGCTTTATAGCATACAGGGTTTCCGCCAGTGTATTGCAAGCCCGGCGGGCCGCCGGGCCTAAGCATCGGGGATTATTATATATATATTTTTAAAACGTATTTAAGATGTTTTTTAAACTACAGTTACAGTGGGGCGGCTTGGTTGGAAAGCTCACCAGCGACATCTGTTGGTTAAAACATGAACGCACTATAGGAAAACAGCAGGTCTGTTCTTTACCCTCATTGTACATAGTGACGTTCAACACTTGATGCTTCCAACTATCACAAGCTAACGGTACCTAGCAAGGCACCATTTCTTTAGTAGGCTGACCAACCTCATTACAAACTGTGTTATCACTTCATCTCGTCGGTAAGTACATTCTTTTTATATTAACTTAAGCAGTGTGTAGGTAATGTTAAACTAGTAGCATGAATGTAACGTTCGATACATTGTAACATTACATGATTTATTAAACCTCTTAAGGCACAAGCCAAATTTAGCCAATCCTTGCCCATTTAGGGGGTACCCTATTTAAAGCTTTATAACTCCAGACGTGAACACCACAGAGACTTGAAAAATGGCTTAAATGAAGCAAGACATTTGTACAATTTACAATACTAACACAGATTAGGAAGAAATAAAGTGCCACAAATGCAATTGTTTTGACAAAAAATCCAAAATAAATTTGCACTTTTTAAGTTTGCAATGAAATACTGCGAGATTGAATATATGCAGGAGGTTAAACTATACATGTGCTAGGTCAAAAACTTCTTGACCACAAGTTCATAAAATCTAAGGGTGGATATGTAGAACTACTATAGATGTATGAAGCAAAAACTAAGCAGTGTACCCAGCATCTCCAAATCTATCCAAAATGTCTAAATTATGCATTGCTGTAAATCATAACATATCCATGTATTTCACTACAAATCAACTGTTTTGACTCAAGAAAATCACTGTTGCATAATTTTCAAATGGGAATTACAAGCTTTCAGTCAGTACAGTGGTCTAAAATAGCTAGGTGTCCAGAAACATATCCAAAATCTCTCCAAAATTGAATAAAATGCTTTTTGTCCATTATAAAGCATATAAATGAGCCCCTTATGAGGGTTTAAGATGAAACATTGCTATCAGATTTAAAAAATAATACAAAAACATTGTCACACAATGCGGTACAGTACCTAAATGTGTAATAATTAACTTGTGTGTATTTCTATACTCTGTACTCTCGTATGTTTTCTTGTATGGGGATGAGACAACATGAAAACAATTTTCACCCGTCCACCACGTTTTGGCAATGTTCCAGCTCTGACGTCATCACTGTTGCATGCTTCACAAAAACTATTACACTTCCGTCTAACGCTTACATTACAGTGTGAAATATTTACATTATATAACACCACTAACCTATTTAAAGATACTCAATTTCAAAAATAACGTATATAACCGAAATATTTTGAACGGTAATACTTACATAGCAATGATGAAATCTCCTCTATGTTCAGTAGATAGAGACAGAGACAGTATCAATGATATTGTTCTATTCGCTTCTGTTTTGCTCCAGAAAACGATGTCAGCTAGGTCTATCAGCAAACATATGGCTTAGCTATGTTCAGAAGTCCTCAATAATAATAGTATTTTCCAAGAAATTACGAAATATGGTTGAACACGTTTCGTTAGGTGCATCGTATTTGTCTGCTAACAGAGTGTGATTGCGTAAGTGAATGCTATGCTAAGAATATTTTCTGTTACGCTGACCTATAAAACGCTATTCCAAAAGCAGAATTAGACATGTTATACATCGTTAGAAAGCTTATACTCTCGCCTACCGAATAAATGAATTGTAAATCAAGTCAGACTGTACGAAAAAGGGCGACGACGCCGTAAACAACAGGTGTGGTGTTACGCACAGCTATTTTGGAAGATACCCAGGCGTCACAGATGCGCCTATATTTCCCAAACGGATTGTCCAAGACAATATATGACCACGCAGTCTCAAAAGGGACATCTCTACACGTAAAACCAACAGTAAGGTTTTATATTTATTCAATATTTAGTCCCAGATATTGACTGTAGAATGACATGGTATCATTTTTAAAAACCTTTTCTCGTTTATTTCGTTATTCAGTGAGCAGCGTTTTCACTGCTGTATAGGCATATCTTAGGGCTATTGTCGGGTTTATCTTGTTGCTATGACGGAATACGATTTTTTAGTGGTGAAAGAATATTTTTATTAATGCCAGGATAGACAATATTGTCCATTATGTCAAGGGTGGGGGGTGTTTTTTAGATGAGACTGCAGGGAGGGGGTGCGTGTTAAATGAACGACCGGAGCGACAATGGTGGGGCTGCGAAACTCCGTTTTCGGCATAGTTGTCATGTATCGTCTACTAATGAAACTGAAACAACGCGTTTCTGTTTTCATCTCACACGTTGGTTGCAGTAGCACCGAATGTTTGACTTTAGTAATCTAGGCACGCGGGCGTGTCCACCACTAGGGGCTGTGCGCTAAGAGGTTAATCGCCATCTAAATAACGACTTCACTTGTTTATCAATAACGTTAGCTTGGTGACATTGATGTGCACGACAACATGGTCATTTAGCTAACTTAGCTAGCTAGCCAAACCGTCAGTAACACAGATACATAGATATTTTGTTGTTGTTGAAATGTGCCCAGCATACCAAAGCTGTACATTGTTGTAAGATTTAGTAGCCAATAAGTAGGCAGTGTTGTGCATATCCCGCTCTTACAGCTCGTTTCCAGCCCAAACCACTGCAAAGAGAGGAAACTTTTTTTTTGTCAGTGACATTTCCTTCTGACATCTACGACGGCAATCGCAAACACGACATTTATTTTGCCTTTTTGTATAGCTATTTCCATGAATAAAATCGCAGTTATTATTATTTATTGGTAAAAACATTTACTTTGTATCCAGGGAGATAGCCAACTACTTGCACGTTACATGACGTGTAGCCATTTCGTAATACGATCGCATTTCAGACTAGAAAATAACCCGTTAATCCAGAGAAATTGCTGAGTCATCTTAGAATATTTATCACAACAGAATGCATCAAGGTTGGCAGCCCGGATCAAATTTGTTGTGACAGCTGCCGTCCAAAACAAACACCTAAGACACCTAACACGCACACCAACTGCGTGCGTGCCTCCCCAACGCATTACGTCATTGTATTGCAATGCGCAGCTGTCGTAAAAACATGCTGGCTTTGATAAGCGGAATCGACAAGCTCAGAGCCATACAATTTCAATGAATAGGACAACTTGGAACCGTTTCGCGATTCCCATCCCTATTTAAATGTGCCCAGCATTCCAAGGCTTGTTGTAAGATTCAGTAGCCAATCAGGACTTGAATACAAGTTTTTTGTGGAGTGCAAAAACGTTGATATTATTTATTTTAATTAAATTTAATTTCTTTTGTTGTTGTTGAAAACACAGCATTCCAAGTCTGTACATTGTTGTCAGATTCTTTGTAAGACTATGCTATGCTGTAAATAGTTGTTGATTTTTTTAAATGAGTGTTGAATAAATGACTTATTTATAACAACATTCACATTACGTAGTTATATTTTCAAATCTTGAGTCAGCTTTTAGCACTGACTTAATGTAGGGCCCTATGGAATCTGTGTTATAGCTTTTTTAAATTCTCAATTCCGCGATTCCATCTGTGGTTCTGTTATCACAGAAACTATAGGGCCCTACCTTAATGCTGCCATGTTTTGACCGATATTTTGTCAAAAAGTGCAACATTTTCAAATCAATTTGAAAAACTTATTTTATAAAAGTTTCTATATTTGAGAACATTTAACTTATAAATAAATAAATAAAAATAAACACAAAAATAACTTTTTGATAGATCAAAAAATGTAAAAGATGATATTAAATTAAATATATATATATTAACACCATCTTCAAGTGGTGTGAATTCAAAATAACTCCATATGTTGCGTTTACTCCTTTCTTTTCCAGCCATCTATAAAAAAATTAATTTAAAAAAATCAGTTTTCCAGTTTCAAACATGTATTTGTATGAATATTATTATTATTGTTGTTATTAATTTGTTATTATTTCTTAGTATATATTCTCAGTAAATGAATTATATTTTATTCCATGATATCAAAGAGTAAGACTTTATCCAGCGGAGCTAATGAGTGAATCAAGTGTAACGTTAGATGAAACTAAATGGATGAACGTAACGTGAGGCTTGTCCATAAGAATTTGGTGGTGCAAAAAACTACAATGCGCTTTCGTGCAGGTTACCCACGCTAAGTGTTGGTTGATTCACTTCTCCAACAGCAATCCTTCTCTCATGTTATCACGACAAAGCTAGATAACATGGCTTAAAATGATCCACGTTAGAAGTGCCTTATTGGTGTTTTTACTGTCTGGTTAACTTGCTACGATGACACGTGACTAGATGACACACTCGCTTGCAATAACGCGTTGGCTATTGACACAGCATCTTATAGTAGCTAATATCATTATCTCAGATAAAATAACAAATGTGTGATGCATTCAATCACCATTTTATTTTGGCTGGTTATTTATTTGAGAATACAGCGATGTCCTCTGGAAATGTAGATCCTACGCTGCTTATGTACTCCCTGCCACTTCATAAAGGCTTGCTAGCCAGCTAGCTTGCTAAAGTGAACCAAATATGTTAGCTAGCTTGCTCGCTTGATAATGAGGATTGATAAACATAGTGGTCGTATAAACGCATTTAATTAAGAACTTTCACTAAATATACATACCTTTATTGCGGCAATCGAATCTGTGCAGACAAGTCTTGCAGTGGAGAATATTGGATGAGGCACGAGTGACAAACGTCTTATTACAGAAGTAGCGCGTCAGCTGCTGCAGTTCACACTTGTATTAGAGCTCCCTCTACTGGATAATTCTAGTAAATAGCAATTACAATGTTCGAACAGGCAAGTACAGATAAATAATCAATGTTTCTTTTATTTATTATACTTATTTAAAAATCGGGACACATCGGCTGCATAACTGCCGATCCCGATGTCGTCAAAAAACCGATATATCGGTCGGGCTCTAGTATTAAGATCTTTAGTCAGCACCCTACCACTAAACACACCAACTTGTTCCCCATGAAATCAGTTTTTCAACAATACAAAACATGATTACATTGTATTATGGAGAACCTGAAGTTCACATAATGCTGATCCATTCAGTTGTTTTACAAACAAGCACTGTCTGATCATCACACTTGCTGACTCCCTGTCAGCACAATAAACAGTCTATTTTCCTTTGACGGTTGAAGAAGCAGACCTCTTTGGACTGACCTACGCTGCAGTTGTGCTAACCCTACTCCCAGAAATGATAAATTTCCTTTCTAAATTCTAACTGTGCTGTGGCACGTCATGCATTTTGCAACAGATCCCTCAGATTTATCTCCATATCTTCAGTTTCTTTTTAAAACTTTGAATGTCACATTGCAGTTTAGGAATATCTACAACATTATTTTTCGGTAACTTAATGGTTTGGACCATAGCGATCACACCATTAGCCTTTTCTCATTTTTATCCACTTGTTAAGTGGTGTAATACTGGCTGCGTGTGCTTGGACCTTGTGTATTAGCTACTGCTTGAAACTACGTTTTATTATTATTATTATTATTATTATTATTATTATTATTAGGGGTCCAAGCAGCGAAGCTGGTGGAACCCTATTGTATCTGTTAGGATTATTATTAGGGGTCCAAGCAGCGAAGCTGGTGGAACCCTATTGTATCTGTTAGGATTATTATTAGGGGTCCAAGCAGCGAAGCTGGTGGAACCCTGTTGTATCTATTAGGATTATTATTAGGGGTCCAAGCAGCGAAGCTGGTGGAACCCTATTGTATTTGTTAGGATTATTATTAGGGGTCCAAGCAGCAAAGCTGGTGGAACCCTATTGTATCTGTTCGGATTATTATTATTCTTATTTTTCTCCGCTAAAAGTGTCTGAGGCTCAGCAACCATAAGTCCTAGAGCAACCAAATTTGGCAGATGGGTTCCTATGGCCCCCCACTACTCAGGCACAATCACCTATGTCGGCCAGATGGTGGCGCTATAACAAAGGGTAATGCATAAAAGGCCATAACTCCCACACCCAGAAGTTGGATCAACACAAAACCTCATCGACATATGCAGCTGAACGTGCTCTATAACTTTGCCATTGGGACCACCTATGTCCGCCATATTGTTTGCCCGCCATTTTGACTTTTTAGTTGGGGCGTGGAAGGTTTCTCCACTAAAATGTCTGAGGCTCAGCAACCATAAGTCCTAGAGCAACCAAATTTGGCAGGTGGGTTCCTATGGCCCCCCACTACTCAGGCACTAAAAATCACCTATGTTGGCCCGATGGTGGCGCTATAACAAGAGGGTCATACTTTAAAAGGCCATAACTCCCACACCATAAGTCAGATCAACACAAAACGTCATGGACTGATGCATCTGAATGTGCTCTACAACTTATTCTGTTGGGAGCACCTATGTCCGCCATATGGTTTGCCCACCATTTGGACTTTTTTATTAGGTGGGGTGCGGAAAAGCTGGAGCTCCAAATCTAAGTGCTACGACATCTAGTAAACTTCTTTACGGCAGGCGACATCCATGGCGACGCGAGTAATCCGACACCGTAGGATCTAGTTTTTATCAGTGAGGGGAGGGTCTGAACGTCGGGGAAGCAGTGGAAGACAGTGCCACCCAGAGTGCATGCTAAGCTACCAAGTTTGTTAGTAAAAGCTTTTTGAGAGGATGAATAATTACTTTTCTTGAGCCTGCATCCATTTGAAGACCGTATCGGGTGAGTTCGTTTAGTCTTTGAATCTGTCATTACGCTGAGAAGTAGCTAAACCATTTTATTGATAGGTTCTGAGTTTCTGTGCAAACGCGCGAAAACACTCTGGTATAATGAAACAATGACGGTAGCCTAATACATATATAGTCCGCTTCGTTCCGTTGCTGCCATAACATAACGACCTACAGCTGCAGTTTCTCGCTGCAATTACTAACATTGCATATAAACAAAAGACGCAATTTATGCTGTAGTCTGCCAATGTCGAAATAAACGAGACAATTTTTTTTTTTATTATACCATGTCATTCTACAGTCAATATCTGGGACTAAACATTTAATAAATACACAATCTTACCTTTGGTTTTACGCGTAGATGTCCCTTTTGCGAATGAGTGGTCATATATTGTCTTGGACAATCCGTTTGTGAAAAATACATGCACCTGTGACGCCTGGGTCGGCTATCTTCTTAAATAGCTGTGCGTAATACCATACTTGTTGCTTGCGGCGTTGTCGCCCTTTTTAGTGCAATTTGGCTTGATTGGCAATTCATTTATTCAGTAGGTGAGAGTATAAGCTTTCTAACAATGTATAACATGTCTGATTTTGCTTTTGGAATAGCGTTTTATAGGTCAGCGTAACCGAAAATTTTCTTATCTGCCAATGTCTAAATAAATAATACGGTAGGCTACTCTGCGCGCAGCACGCAGGTCGCGAGTTGATATTTCGTCTTTTGTTTCGTTTTTTCTCAATGTCGTATTTATTACTTGAAATATGTATTTATGTGTTATTATTCTATCTGTCTCTGAAGCGCTCTGAAATGTGCATTCTCTGCTGAGCAATGGATTGGAATAGGCCTATGTGTCTGACGCCTATTTTAGTTTAGTTTAGGCTCTACATACATGCCGGACCATCTAAATGCTGTTTTATACTTTTGCGTAGTCTGCATTGTTTCCGTTGTGTGCGAAGGGCCAGATCATTTATACATGTGCGGCATGTTGCACGGGTTGCGCAGGCCACGTAATTAGATTTTGTTACTGACCGATATAGTTCAAAAGACAACACCTTCATTCATATTTCCAAACTTACTAGATACTGCACCAATGACCACAAAAATGCTCATCTAGATGTAACTTGTTGCAATGAAGACATTCACCTGACAAAATCGCTTTTAGTCGCATATTTAACGTTGCCTATCGGTTTTATGAATCAACTGTCATAACCTGTTAGTCAGAGCCGTATGCCAGTGACCGCATGTCAGCAGTCAACCAATCATCTTCTTTGCGGCGTATGTGGGCACTGGTTACTAACTACGCGCTTTTAATTTCTTGAGGAGAAACCGTGGTCTGCAGCCGCACATTGCACACAACCCCTACACAGACCAATTTTTACGTGTACTATGCAGAAGTATAAAACAGCCTTTAGTGTTACGACATAGTAAAGGCCTTTACCCCTAGCGGCTAGGAGACATTGCAGTAGATATGTTGGGTGAATGTATATGATCATGAGGACAAAAACATTTAACCCTCCTATTATGTTTGGGGTCAATTTGACCCCATTCAATATTTACTGTCTCTAAAAATATGTTTACCATACTTTTTTCAGCTAGATATTTCATGACTTTTCCTAACTTTATGGGGAAAACATGGCAAACATGATATTAACTGAAAAAATTATTTTCAATGTCCTGTACACATTGGTGTTGTTGGGGTCATTTTGACCCCAAACTCTATTGTTATATAAAACCATCACTTTGATCTTGTTTTTGTTGTGTTGGCTAAGGGCACTTTCACATTAATGTGAGTGAGAGTGAGAGAAGAAAACATAGTTCCCACGAGATTTCTGATCATTCTCACAACGTGGGGGCGGGGGCAATCTTATAATAAGGGCTGCACACACAGTCCTCTAAACCATTTATCTTTGCATTTGTGCCTCAACTAAAGATTTTGAAAATGACCACCAGACAGAGGCGTATATTTTCTGCCACCGAGGTTCTCTCACAGATCTTGGAGGGTGAAAGTGATTTAGTTGTGGATATGTCTGAGACTGAGGATAATGTTGAGGAGGACCCTGACTATGTGGCATCCTCCTCTGATGATGAGGATGAAGCCTTTGAGATACCACATTCTGACCCTCCTTTTGTTTCTCAACCACCAATAAACCGTCCTCTCATCTCTCAACCCACAATAAACCCCCCTGTCATCTCTCAACCACCAAGAACTGACATGTTCACTTCCAAAAATGGAGAACTACTGTGGTCTGGATCCCCAGTTGAAAGACAGGGTAGACTTAGTGCTGCTAATGTCATCAAAATGCTTCCAGGCCCCACCAGATATGCTAGCAGTCATGTACAAGACAAAGTCTGCATTTGAACTCTTCATAACACCATCAATGCAAAAGGATATTCTTGAGATGACAAACTTAGAGGGGAGGCGTGTGTATGATGACAATTGGAAAGAGCTGGATGTGGCCCACTAGCAATGCTAAATTGGGTTGCTTATTTTGGCGTGTACAAATCAAAAGGTGAAGCAACAGCAAGCTTTTGGAATGCTGACAATGCTGACTCTCGTCTGAATGAAGAATTGATACCCACGGGTACCTAGTTGAGTTATGTTCATTTTTTATCAAAACTCAATTCTCGTGATTAATTTACTTTTTATTGGTGTTTCTTCATTATTGAATAACTGTCATATGTTACTTACTGATGTTCTGAAGTGTTTTCTGAACCTAAACATTTGAAATGTTTGACATTTTAAATATTTCTCCTGGGGTCAAATTGACCCCGAACATAAAATGTTACTATGCTTGATAATAAAAGGTGTGTTTCTTTCCAAATGTTATTTCTCCTTTTTAATGAGCACTTAATACCAACATAAAGCCCTGCAAACACCAAAACAAACATTGTTTTTCATTGTAGGTCAATGAACGAGATTGTACAGTCATTTGCATATTTCGCAATAGTCATATAAAATCAATACTTGATGTATAAGGGGAAGATGGGGGGAGTCATGTTTTATTTACTGGGCTATTAGGATGGTCAGTAGAAAGGCCTAAAGTAGCTGAGAGAGAAACTTGGGCAACACTTTCAGTTACAATTATTTTCTGCAGGTTTATATTGCTGGTGTCAAATTGATTGACAATTCATTTATTCAGTAGGTGAGAGTATAAGCTTTCTAACGATGTATAACATGTCTGATTTTGCTTTTGGAATAGCGTTTTATCGGTCAGCGTAACGGAAAATTTTGTTATCATCGCATTCACTTGCGCATTCACTGTGGGGTAGCATTAAAAGACGCTGCACCTAACAAAATGTCAACGATTCTTCATAATTTCTTGGAGAGTACTATTATTATTGAGGAGTTTGGGGCATAGCTAAGCCATATCTTTGCAGATAGACCTATCTGACATCATTTTCTGGAGCAAAACAGAAGCGGATAGGACTTAGTCATTGATTTACTGTGTCTCTCTCTATACTACTGAACACAGATAAAATGTCATATTGCTATGAAAGTACTACTGCTCAAAATATTTTGGTTATATACGTTATTTTTGAAATTGAGTGTCTTTAAATAGGTTAGTGGTATTATATAATGTGGATATTTCACACTGTAATGTAAGCATTAGTTAGTAGTAAAAAGAGCTAGCCTAAATCCAGAACATGTGGACATGTTGACATTCTTACATTACAACACACGTGTAACTTGAAATGGTCAATTTTATTTTTTTGGAGGAAAATTAACCGTTTAGATTGACTAATCGGTAAAATAGTCGATAGATTAATCGATAGAAAAATAGTCGTTAGTGGCAACCCTAGACACAGCGTACTGGAACAGAGCAAACATTCAGAGGTCCAATGGCACAGCGATCCAGGTTTTTTCGGTGGAGATACCTACGCTATGGTAACTTTCCAAAAATCGACATATACCAAAGCTTCAGTATGGAGGGAAAGAAAAATGGGGAAATCTATTTGAAATAACTGACCTGGTGAGTGGGAGGTCTGAGCTGTCATTGGTTGCTTGTAAGGTACACTGGATTACAGCTCCCAATACTTTGACTAAAAAACAGCATTTCAACCCAACAGCATCTTCATCAGGCAAATGACTCACATGATAGGAAAAGGGTATATATAGGCAGCAAGCCAATGACATCACACTGACATCACTGTCAGCCAATTAAGTAGGCTATAGCACATTGACCATTCAATAATATAGTAAACATAGTGCAAATACATACAAACATTTAATAATCCACAATAGAAAAATATATAGAGATGCATAATAGAAAAAGTAGCAAACGGCATACCAACAAGTAAAAGCTTTTTAGTAAGTAAGTAAAAGAATAATAGTTAAAAGACCTCATGGTAATCAAATAATTAAAAAAAAAAAACAAAAACAATTACAAGATGGTTTTTTTTAGCCACTGGCATACTAGGGTACTGGAACAGACGGCAAAAAAGAAAATCACAAAATCAAATTCCTCATTTAGACCATTGGGGGAAGTGGTATTGAGGAAATAGATCCAGAAAGTTTCACGTTGGAGAAGCCTTTCTTCAAGATCACCTCCCCTATGAAGCTTCTCCACTTTTTCCACACCAACATATCTCAGTGCACTGACATTATGACCGGCTTGTTTAAAATGAACAGCCACAGGGTTACGTTCATCCCCAGTTTTTATGTTACTCCTGTGTTCATTAATCCTATTTTGTACAACAGGGAAGGTCGGTGACCAATCTATGAGATTGTTTGGTCAAATCGGATATGCGCCCTCATTGCACACCGACCTTCCCTGTTGTACCAGACGGTAATTACAGGTGTGGTAGCTGCACCCAATGCACTTACACGCACAAATGTAAGAGATTCAGCCATCCACACACCGGTTGGGACATATCTATATGTGGTGCCATTACATGTACATAACATGCATGGTGCTACATCTTATCTGTTGTCCTTGTGGCCTCACTTATGTGGGAAAAACATCACAAGCAATCCAATCCAATCCAAATTTATTTATAAAGCACATTTAAAACAACAACACTTGACCAAAGCGCTGTACAATCAAAAATAGCAAAAACCATAAAAACAACACAATAAAAACACAAAGACCAGTTTAAGACAAAAGGACAGTAAAATAATAAAAACAATAATGATTAATGATGATTAATGAACACACACACATCTTCTAATTATTATTATTTTTTTTTGCTTAGTATACCATGTAAATATACTTTTAACTATTATTCTTATATATGATATGTAAAAAAAATTACTTGTTGCTTGTTGGTATGCCGTTTGCTACTTTTTCCATTGTGTAGCTATTGTGGATTATTAAATGTTTGTATGTATTTGCACTATTTTTACTTATTATTGAATGGCCAATGTGCTATAGCCTACTTAATTGGCTGAGAGTGAGGTCAGTGTGATGTCATTGGCTTACTGCCTATAGGTTATATTCCCTTTTACCTGTCATGTGAGTCATTTGCCTGATGAAGGCTCTGTTCGGTTGAAACGTTGCTTTTTAGTCAAAGTATTGGGAGATGTAATCCAGTGTGCAGAAACCAGATTTACATCTGAAAACCACAAATACATTTTCCTAAATTTTGGCTGTTTCGTCACCAGCAGTACTAGCTGCTGAAAACACAAGCAAAGAACAGAATGCTGCATTTCTAATACTTCAGCAACATGTTTCAGATACAGAAACATTTTGTTTCAGGAATATTATTAGTAGAACTACCATTTCATGCCATACTTCATTCTAAGGATGAAGATGATGGTCAGGGGTTGAAAATGAAAGTGAACTGGGGATGTTTATTTCCATGAAAGACGATGTGCAATTGAGGGAGGAATGAAACTGACACTGAGGAATTCACTCTATTTTAATGTGCTATATTACTATGTATACATTTGTCTACTATATTGATGATTATTACTATAGAAATATGACTATTGATTTACAGGCATTACAAAGCCTACAGTTATTCTGAAACCATTTGAAACATTGGGATTCTGTAGGTTGTTTGTCATCTGCTTCAGTAGCTTTTAGACTAGTCATTAAGTTCATGGCAAAAAATATATAATTGGTAGTTGTATGCATAGTTATTTATAAAGCTATTTATTTTTTGTTTTATCTTAGTTTTATGTATTAAATCAATTTTAATTTTATTATTTATTGTGGTTAAACAGGTTATTTATTGTTTGAATTGGTTCCAATGTCAAGAAAAGGTATGTCCTATTGACATGACTGTACAACCTATTCTTGCTGTGGAAGATGTATACCTGAGCTGATGCTTTTGGTTTTGGAGATATACTCAAGCCAGCACATTTTTTTTAGTAAACAGAAAAGATTTTTCCTCCTAACATAGGTCCTACCAACTAATCCATATCATATCCAGGCCTAATCTTGGTATTTACAGATAGGGACATGTCAAAAAAATGATGAGTTGCAAGAGGGGTTGTCTGTTGAATAAACCTGTTAATGTCAAAATCACCATAGGGCTGAAGGAGTTGATATGATTGTACTTTCTCCATTTGTTAGTGTGAGTGTAACTCCTTGAAATACTGAGGACGCGCTCTAGTCGTCGGCACTGTTTTATTGGAACAGAGTGACCATCCAGGCACCGAGCTGGCGTGATTGGGGGCTATCAAGAAGCAGGTGTTCAACACCTCATGCGTGGTTTACAATGGACAAACATTTGGTAGTATACATTCATTACATATAAGGAGGTTGTTAATCCCCCATGGTCATCTGCAGCTTTGATTTTATAATTTGGAGTGTCTGCTGGGAAGGATCTGGTGAACAAGAACAAAAGTGAAAGATCATGTTGGAATGATGAAAGCAAGCCAGTATAGCGGCATTTGGGTTTTACAGATAAAGTATTGTATGCCCTGAGAGGATTGTAGAGAAACAAATTGAATATGCCGTACATTATCATGAGCAAATTGGTCTCCAAAACAGTTTGGCATAGTGACAAAAAATGATAATTACCTTGACTGCTACATCAAAACTCCATTTGTATAACATGGGCCCAGTCAAACTGGTGCAAACAGAACTGAACTTGCTAAGATTTCAGACTTCCTTAAATCTTGCCATTATGAACTTCCACTCACCGGCCACTTCATTAGGTACTTGCTAGTACCGGGTGTGGTCTTCTGCTGCTGTAGCCCATCTGCTTCAAGGTTTGACGTGTTGTCCGTTCATGGATGCACTTCTGCATACCTCGGTAACGAGTGGTTATTTGAGTTACTGTTGCCTTTCTATCAGCTCGAACCAGTCTGGCCATTCTCTTCTGACCTCTGCCATCAACAAGGTATTTTCGCCCAGAGAACTGCCGCTCACTGGATATTTTCTCTTTTTTGAACCATTCTCTGTAAACCCTAGAGATGGTTGTGCGTGAAAATCCCAGCAGTTTCTGAAATAGTCAAACCAGCCTGTCTGGCACCAACAACCATGCCACGTTCAAAGTCACTTAAATCACCTGTCTTCCCCATTCTGATGCTTGGTTTGATCTTCAGAAAATCGTCTTGACCATGTCTACATGCCTAAATGCATTGAGTTGCTGCCACGTGATTGGCTGATTAGATATTTGTGTTAAGGAGTTAACGAGTTGAACAGGTGTACCTAATGAAGTGGCCGGTGAGTGTATGTTCCTTTAGTGTTCACCATCTTTAATTGGTTGCTGTAAACTAATAAAATACACTGTCGCTTGACAGTCTATATCTCCCCCCCAATATATTGTCACGTGATGACGAAAGGTGTTAAGCATATCTAAGCTCTGCAAAAGGTTGCAACAGCTGACCTTTTGATATTGCAGGAACAAGGACATTTTGACCAAAATTTGGAGAATTCCTGAGGATGGCATGTAGCCTTAACACTGTCACTTATGGAACAGATTTGCTGCAGTGGTGCACTGTGCAGACTCACTGCAAATTCATTGTCTTCATTGTGATTATGATTGATTATTCTCCGTAATTGTTGATCTCACATTTCTTGTACTACTAATTCTTAAGTATTTACATTCTGTTGACCTCCCTCCTTTTGTTCTTGGCTGCAGGTTGTACAGTCGACGAATCAGATTGTGATGAACTGTGCTGACATCGATATCATTACTGCATCTTTTGCACCAGAGGGCAGGGAAGGTGAGTGCAGATAACATAATCTACAAGAAAGTGAACACCTTTGATTGAGAGTTTTTCTTTCAGTACATGCTACAAATATAGCTACCTATTTACTTATTTTATGTTCTGCTGTTAAAGTTGAATAACAGATTTAAATGGACTGAATTGACCGATGAAAAATGTATGTGGCTTGTCCTGTAAAAATTAAGTTTTGGGTGTGGGTTGAATGTTTCAATAAATTTAAAACCGATTATTTATTATTGTGCATTTCTAAATTGAAAGCGGGCCAAAAGGTTTGATAGTTATTTCTGAATAAGCTATGCAGTAACTATTTTGTTTGCGAAAGCATGCCAAAATGTTTACATTAGCCGCGTTTCCACCGCAGGAACTATACCCCGGAACTAGGAACCTTTTGAGGAACTCAGTGCGTTTCCACCGCAGGAACTAGGGTCTAAATTTAGTTCCGGGGGCTTTGTTTTACCCCCCAAAAGGTTCCTGCTCGGGGGGTAGTACTTTCCGAAAGTACAGGAACCTTTTGGGTGGAGCTTGCAGCGCTGAACATTTCTGATTGGTCGAGTACTCACGGGATTTTTTTGTGTCTATTTTCAGGCGCCATGTTTGAAAATATGCAGGCGCAAACCAATTTATTTTCATAATAACTTCAAATCAAACTTGTATGTTATGCGGCGCAGTAGCCTACTTTTGGTTATAGCCTGCCAACGTCTTGGAATTATAACGTGTGCTCTTCTGTTCTTTTCTTGCTTTAGTATTCGTTTTATAAAATGCTAAGCATTCGTGCTGGGACAGCATATTACGTACTAAAACATTCAAACGGATTAATTCGGTTGCTGAATATTTTCTTCCGGATTTTCTTAGCCCGTTGTAATTGACTCAAAACGTTTGATAGTTATGTGAGGTATGCGGTAGTTCTGCGTAATTCACATTGGTGATACAGTAAAAGCAAACTGGAAATCACCTTCCGCACTTTTTGTCAGGGTAAAATAACAGGATAATTCTAGTAATCGTACTTTTAGCTTTTTCAGACTGCCGTAATTTTACTCTGCCATTCTTCAATTCCACAAAAAGACCAGGAAGACTATGGACTAATTTATGGTGCATGGTTCGCATCTGGAGGGCACACTTCGCTGCTCGGCTAGCAGTAACTTCGAAGGAAAACAAACGGTGGCTGTACCACTACTAATTTAAATTTTCACGCAAGTCCGAGTTTTCGTTCTATTCTTGTCATTTTGCGATTAGCCTATATGGAATTGACGATGAGAAAGTAATCAAACAGCAAATTGTTTACAACGTGTGCATGTTTTCTGCTGTTGTTGCCAGTTAGGCTATATTGGAAATGTGAATGCATTCTGTCGCTTCGGATGTCAAGACATGAAAGCGAATGTTCGCATAAAAACATAATGAATGTGTTTGAGAGGATATATAAAACAGTTACAATCTGACTATTGGCCTGTTATATCCTATTTGTTGCATAACAACGGTCCAAGTTCAACTACCAACGACAGTTTTGCTTGACAACGGTAAAATATGCCCAAACGGCTGCAGAAGAATATTTCAATTCCATGTGATTAAATCTATAAAAATCAATAAATACTAAAGTAACCATATATAGTCATTGTTGGTAACCCGTTGTATACAAGTGGAATAAACCCCTCCGGGCTGTCCCGGTTATTAGAAAATAATGTAGGCTACTTCGGTAGTATGGGGGTTACAGAAGAAATCATATGACAGATGGACCGACGACAACGTCGCTTTTTCATACGTCAGTGGGCTAATTTGCCTGATCTTCGCGGGACTTTAGACCCCGGTGGAAACGCAGACAACCATTGGCTGAAGGAACCTTTTAGTTCCTGGTAAAGTAGTTCCTGGGACTGAAAGTTCCGGGTAATTTTGGTGGAAACGCGGCTATTGACTTCAGTGAGCTGTTACTTTGTTTATATTTTCTTCCAAATTACATTACTTTGCTAAAACTAGTTATTGGCACCGCCAAAATTTTTATGTTAAACGATGAAATGTTTTAGAAACAGATTTTTTTCGAATTGCTTAAGTCTTTGAAGTATGTTTATATTTATAATACTTATAAATTTATAATATATTTTTTTTACCGCCACTGTCGGCCATTTCCGACACCGGTCCTATAGAGTTTTTTATACCAGGAAATGGCGAAGATTACATTGACCTAAACAGTACACCTTTACATCGTCGATGAAAAGATCACATGAGCCGATGGCAGCAACATTGACCAAGCTAACCAGGTTGTTATCATTAATTATCCCATCGCGACTATTTTTTCACAAGCAGATATTAAGCTTGGAAAAAGGCTGATGACCCAGTCTTGCCATACATACCCTTATAGGGCCATTTTGGAGTGCCTAATCAATTATGGAGTGCATCCGCTGTCAAAATAGTTCACAGCTGGCCTCTTTACTAAGACACCGGTGGCATAATGAATGAAAACAAACCCAGTTGAGAACAATGAAGGCCTGATGACATTTAATGTGTGCTGGTCCTGTTGACGTCTTATTTGAAATATTAGGTTGATGGTGTGGTCATGAAGACATTCAGCTTGGGAGGAGGTGGTAGAGTCCGCTATCAATAAAATGTAGTTTTTTGTGTCCGTTCCCAAAATTGTTTGTTATAAATATAGTAGATGACAATGCTTTTACAGGCACATACACCAAAAAGTGAACCAGAGGCAGAATGTTTTGTCGGATTACTACTAATCATGATCCCCAAAGGACTAACAGCCATAATGAGAAACTGCCTTTGTACAAGTAAAGACTTAGTGTTGTGGCATGTGGCAAGTTGCCAGAGGGTAAACCTAAAAAAAAGTTTTTTTCTATGTTCATTGTGAATTTAAAAAAATGGAATCATAAAAAATAACTGAAAAGATCAGGGTGAAAATGCGTATTTTGGGGGTATGCTCTTTGGACATTTGGTTTCAGACTACCGACTAATTGTCCAAAGCTCAGTGTTCAAAGCCGCCGCATTCCCAGTACCCTTTGAAGACTAGTTCTCAGTTAGATTTGGATAAGCAGATAGGGCCCGGAGTTACGGAACAGTTTACAGTATTATCTCCCCTACTCACTTCGCTTAACTTACATCCTATCACATCCTGTCTGACCCTAGACCAGGTCGTAACACCATCTGTATATCAAAACTAAAATGAAAAAAAAAAAAAATGGTTAAATAGGGAGCGAAGATTAGCACATCAATTTTCCATGTCACATAGATTAGGTAAAGAATAAATAGAATGTTATGTTCAATTAAACTATTAGCTACATACTCAGCAATACATGGACAGTTCTGCCCCGTTACAACAGTGCTGCTCACTTCCCCTGACAGCAGATGAGGCTTCTGTCATTTAACTCCTTTGCGCACATGCCAAATCTGGCCAATCCTTGCCCATTTAGGGGGTACCCTATTTAAAGCTTTATAACTGCAGGTTTCAACATCACAGAGACTTGGAAAATGGCTTAGATGAAGTAAGACATTTGTGTCATTTACAGTGAGTAAATTAAAACTTAAATTAGTTTCTATTCTTAATTTAGGAAGAAATAAAGTGCCACACATGAAATTATCTTGCCCCCCAAGAAATGAACCTGTTCTTTTTTAGTCTGCAGTGGAATACCAAGATTCCATATATGAAACAGGTTAAACTCTCCTGGGTAAAAAAAAAAAAATACCTTGACCACAAGTGTGCAAAATCTAAGGGTGATATGCAGAACTACTAAAGATCTATAAAGCAAAAAGTAAGCAGTGTACCCAGTGACTCCAAATCTATCCAAAATGTCTAAATCATGCACTGCAGTAAATCACAACATAATCGTGTATTTCACTTCAAAACTACTGTTTTGACTTAAGAAACTCACTTTTGCATAAAAGTGGGAATTACAAGCTTTCCGTCAGTACAGTGGTCTAAAATATCAAGGGATCCCAAAATATATCAAAAACCTCTCCAAAAATGCATAAAATGCATCTTTTATTATTGTAAAGCATATGAATGAGCCCCTTATGATGGTTTAAAATGAAACATTGATGTTGGATTAAATATAATACAAAAACATTGTGCCACAATGTGGTTCACGTACCTAAATCTGTCATCAACTCTCGTATGTTTTTTTCTACTCTACAGTAAGTAATGTTTTCTTGCAAGAGGATGGGACGACATTAAAACAATATTCAACCATCCACCGAAACGTTTTGTTGATGTTCCAGGTTTGTGTCTAATCTGGTGCATGAAAGATGAGCACAACTGAGCTACCAATGATGGCTTATGCTACAGTATGAAATATACTCATTATAAAGTAGCACAAGCCTATTTAAAGACACTCAATTTCAAAAATAACATATATAACCAAAATATTTTGAGCAGTAATCCTTAACTATCGAGGATGAAGTCTTATCTGTGTTTAACAGGCATTCTCCTGCAGAGAATCGATGCTGTCGTTCTCCTGTGTCTTTTACTCCAATCACGGAGTGAATGCGTTTGGTGGCGATAATGAGAGATAGCTTTCGGTCACACCGGCTTATAAAACGCTATTCCGAAAGTAAAATTAGACACATTATACATCGTTAGAAAGCTTATTCTGTCATCTATTAAATAAATTAAATGTCAAGCAAGCCGGACTGTATTAAAAAGGACTACAATGCCATAAACAACATTTGTGGTTTTTACGCACAGCTATTTTGGAAGATACCCAGGCGTCACAAATGAGTGTATATTTCACAAACAGATTGTCCAAGACAATGTGTGACCGCTTAATCGTGAAAGGGACATCTCTACGCGTAAAATCTATGGTAAGCTTGTGTATTTATTCCATATTTAGTCGCAGATATTGACTGTAGACATGGTATAATTTTAGAAAAAATTGTCTCGTTTATTTTGTTATTCACTGAGCAGCAGTTTCACTGCTGTATTGGCATGTCTTAGGGTTATTGGGTTTACCTTGTTGCTATGACGGAATGCAAATTTTTAGTGGTGAAAGAATATTTTTATGCCCAGATAGACAATACTATCCAGTGTGTCATGCCCTGGGGGGTGTAGTTGTAGATGAGACTGCAGGGAGGGGGTACTTGGTAAATGGACGACCGGCGCGACAATGGTGGCGCTTAGAAACTCTGTCTTTCACATAGTTGTCCTGAATCTTATAACTAATAAAGCCAGAGTTTGTGTTTTCAACTCATAGTTTTTTTGCAGGAGCCCTGAAAGTCTGAGTTGGCCAGTGTCATGGCCCTTAGGGGGATTGCACCAACAACAGGTTAACTTGCATCACATGTAAATTACTGGAATCTATCATTAGAAACAAGTTGGAAATATTTCTTGAAAATCGCAACATCCTAAGGGATAGGCGCAAGGAAAGGTCATGCCTGACAAACCTTCTGGTATTCTTTGAAGAAGCTACCAAGTTACCATGTTACATACCAGCCTCATTTTTAAAAATCTTTTAAGTATATTTCCAAATTAATCTGGTGTTATAAGCCACATATTAGCCTAATTTAACAACCCTTATGAAACCAAAGCACATGGGGTGTCTTGGTCTCCCCTATCTCCAGTATTATTTTTGGTCAGCCCTACCAAGAATGGTCTTTGGGTAGACTTTATTCCTCATGAGTCCAGATGGAATCCAGTTTCGTGGATCTATTACACATCGAGTCACTCATATTTATAGAACACTTAAATTAGATTTTAAAAAAATATAGAACATTGTTTCACAGTTTTTAACTCTCTTTTATCCTGGATGGATTGAATGAAGAAATTGGGCATTACCATTTATAGCTCCATATACTCTCTATATTTCTCTGAATCCCAATCTTAACAAACATTTAACATCAATTAATATAAGTAAATGGACGAAGTTCGGCATAAAGCAGTTTAAAGACTTGTTCCATAAAAACTTGCAGTTAAAATCATTCATTGATCTCAGAACAAAGTATGGCATTTTTAATACCAATTTTTGTTCAAGCATCTTCTGATTCAGTCACTTTCCAAGGAAAAAAAAACTGAGGATCAAACTGTCCTTATTAAAAGTTTTGGAAGAAGAACTAGGCAAGACTATAGATAAATATACATGGCAAATCATTTGTGAAACAATACATTTTCCAATTTCAAGTACCAAATTGTTTTTTTGTTAGTTTGTTTTTAAATTTTATCTCACTCTAATAAAGATGCATAGAATCTGTAAAGATAATTCACCAAACTGTACAAGGTGTAAAACTAAAAAAAGGAATTTTCATACTCTTCTGGGAATGTAAGCGATTTGAAAAACTTCTAGAATTCTAGATGACTAAATCAATTTTAGGTATAGAAAGTGATTTAAACCCCCTGTTTTTACCTATTAAACGCTCTGCCTGATTTCCAATTAGATCTTTTAAATTGCAGAATATTAATCACCATGTGACATTTTGCAAAAAAAAAATATTCTTATATTTTGGAAAGAAGAATCCACCCAACTTATGTTTTTCTTGAACCAGATAGCTGAATTTTTACCATCAGAAAGGCTGACTCTAGGAAAAACATAATCGGCGCTATATTTTTCAGGATTTTTGGATCCTGTTATTTTTGTACTTTGAAAGCGCTTCTATAAAGGAGAGTAACAGTCTCTGAAAATTTCTGACTATTTGGGTTTCATATTTGCATATGGGGGAAGATGGATGTAAAAAATTGGTGCTGGCGGTTGTTCTGTTTTTATCAAATAAAAAGATGTTTTTAAAAAATGCTTTTAGAAGACCATTCTTTGGACCATTCTTTTAAAAATTGTTTTTTAAAAACCATTCTTCAGTACAAGAAATGAGAAAATACATTTTATTGCAAAAATCCAAACGTATTAGGCTATTCTATTGACCGCACCCAACCATCTACTTACTCAGAATAGCAGACTGCATTCCTTAGTTTGTGCACAATAAAATAAATTTAAAGAACTTTTGTTGTTGTTCGACTAAAATAATCTTAGTTGAACAAGAGCGTTTCGACTGAACAATCTATTTACTGACGAAAGGAAGTCATCTCTACTGTCATACTTGTGCTGAACTGAGAAATTCACAGCCACAGCGTGGTGAAAAGTAAAATGCATCGACATGTTCCTGGCTGTCATATCCTGGCTAATATCCTATAAAGGCTATTTATGTTGATCTCTTGATGGGTAATTTTAAAAAAATCAGCTGCTATATGCAGTACCTTTAGCCAAATAATAAAAATTCTCTGTATTTTTTGATGAGTGTGACAGGTTGTTTCTTCATGCAAAATTGATTTTGGGTTTAAAATTCAATGAAGAGGGGCAGCGAGGATGGCACATTTTTGACCGTGTGGATGCAAGGTGCATACATAATGATTACACAAGGTTCCAGAAACCATTATTTTATTGGCATATTGCACTAGACTATCAAGACCTCAGGGATTTGATTCTTGCGAGTTTCTAGGGGTGGCAATATGTTTTTGAGAAAAAAAATTTGTTTCTTGAGGAAAATCTATCTTTGAACAATTTTACCTCGATTAAACATTATATTTCTCTCATAATTTGATTGCAAGATCAAATTGAACAATTTTACCAAAAAATGCAACCTTTATTTTTTCCTTTACCAGAAATAAATGCAACCGGATTCAACTATCAAAATGAAGATGAAAAAGTCACTTTGTCTTTCCCTAGTGCTCTACAGAAAGGTGAGTTGCAAAGAGTCTGCTGAATTGTTGAAGATGGAATTATGTGGTTTACTTTTGTGAAGAGCCCTGGAGTAGGTCACAGTGACTGTTGCATATTTAAAAAAAGAGACCAAACCAGAACTGTTAAATCATACCTGCCTATTGATCATGTACTTCAACTTATTCATATTAATTGAAGGTTCCTTCTCTCTGGAACTCCTCCTACCAGCCTTTCTCTTGATGCATAGGTGTTCCATATATTAAAATGCTATTATTTATTGGAAGTGCTAAATTGAATGGGTCTTTGGGGATGGTTTTATTAGAATGATCAAATTCTAGCATGCAGAATCATCAGCAGTGGTTCCTACAGTGAAAAAAATTCTGTCAATGTCCTTGGGTGCATAAAATGATTTTCACTCCTGAAACCAAAAAGAAGTATCCATTTAGAACACAGCTTTGAAAATAGTGCTTTACATTCACAGAATTAATCCAGAAATAAAATCTGAGCAAAGAAAATATTTTCCAGTGTTTAATCTTTAAAAGTGCTCAATACTAAAATGAGTTGAGCAACAAAACTCTTCACCCTCCATCACTACTAGAATAATTTGGAATGCTCAGGGTCAGTATCCCAACAGGCTAGTGTTGTAGTGTTGCAAAATGTAGATTTTGATCAATACCAGCTTTAGTATTATAGAGTTGCTATAACCAAAATATTTCCTTTTTTTGCTGTTATATGTTTACAGAATGCTAACTAAAGAGAAAACGAGAGGGTTTGTACCCAGTGAGGTCATGGACGGGGCTTCGGATTTGGAGATTAGGGACACTAGATGGTATTGAAATCCATCAATATGTAGAGTCCTTTTGGAGAGACCTTAGGCTTTTAAATGGTGTTTAATTTCTTTAACCCCTTTGCGCACATGCCAAATCTGGCCAATCCTTGCCCATTTAGGGGGTACCCTATTTAAAGCTTTATAACTCCAGATGTGAGCACCACAGAGACTTGAAAAATGGCTTAAATGATGCAAGACATTTGTACCATGTGCAATACTAAGTTAGATTAGTTTATATTCATAATTTAGGAAGAAATGAAGTGCCACAAATGCAATTATCTTAGCAAAGTTAGTTTGCAATGAATGTATCAAAATCTATCCAAAATCTCTAAATTGAGCTTTGCTGTAAATCATAACTTGATCATATATTTAACTACAAATCAGGCCTGTTAGTTAGTCCCCAATACAAAAAGTTCTGAGCATTATTAGCTAAGGCTAATAGTGGTATTTTGCAATCAATGCAAATATAAGAATATGAAAAATGTGACACAACCATAAGTGAGTACAAGCAGTAATACATATGCCTTTGTATGTATCCTGGCTAGACTTAATGGTTCAAACTGATATGCACAGGCCTGAGCCCTTCTGCAATAATGAAAATGAGATCTGCGATACAACATTGGAAAGTTCATACTGGTATGTACTGGATAAAATGGGTATCATTCAAACAACCATTAGTCTAAATTGCGAGTGGTGCTTTGCGCATGGCTGTTGTACATGCCTACCCCCACTTTGTTAGCATGTTTATTCCTAATCACGGCAATAAATGACCACTGAATCTTGAAAGGGACATGTTTACATGTAAAACCAATGGTAAGACTGTATATTCTATATTTAGTTGCTGATATTGATAGTAGAATGACATGGTATAATTCCTGAAAATTTGTTTTATTTTATTATTCAGTGAGCAGCGTTTTCACTGCTGTATTGGCATATCTTAGGGCTCTTTTTGGGTTTGTCTTGTTTGACAGAGCTATAGAGCTGCTAAAAATGGTATTGGCGTACAGGTTTTCAATTGCTTACACATTGTATTTGAATGCTAGCAAAAGAAAGCTTTTGTTTGTTGTTGCAACTTTGAGTTGGGTGCAGAGGAGCATTTGTTGAATTAAGTAATTTTCTACCGTCAGAAGTCATCAATGAACTGTTCCAGAGTGACAGTGCAATATGGTCTATTGGGATGGTGCCAAATACAAATATCATATTCGCATGATGTGTTCTCTCTGAATGTTTTCTCCTGAATTTTTCAGATTGAGATATTTTAGCAACTGAATAACTGGTGCTTTGATACAAAGTTCCTAATCAAGCACCTTGTCGTGTGAATGAAGTTGATAAAGCCTTTAGGGTTGGGATGAATAATTGTGGATGCTGTAGTCATAGAAATGATCGGTTTAACTGCGGAGATAACGTCACTGACATATTTTCAAGTTTTCACTGAAACTAAGAATAACCAATTTGTTTGTGTGTGATCCCAGCAAACCACGAAAGCTGAGCATTCTCTGTGGAATTGATAAGACGTGAGTGAAGGTGTGTAGGCTGTAAAGCGTGCTTCAAGGAGAAGGCAGGGAGAAATGTGCTGTATTTGTTATGACCGAAGGAATTACTTTTTTTTTTTTAATTGCACTTTCTATTTTGAGAACTTTATGCACTGAACCATCACCGACACAGTTGGAGTCCCTACAACATTACAATCTGTCGCTTGCTATCAGGAATAGAGAAAACTGTCCGTCTGAGCAATGTGGGAAAAAAAGAATGATGGCACAAGGAAACTGGAACAAATCTTTGATCAGGACAGTGAACTAGCAGAGTAAGAGCTAGAAGATGGTGGCAATCTTGAGATCATGATGATGATGAATTGTGGAAGAAATGGGTATTGTCTCAAAGCCAGCAACTCTGAGAAAAAGCAGATGTTCCTCGTCCCCATCCCAAGTAGAATGGTCCTCATCCCTCAATATGCATCCAGCAAAACTATCAGGTGCTAACATGATAGAAGAGGTACCAGGATAGCAGCGACGTTTCTCGCTGATATACGTCTGATGGTACGACCTGGTCTAGGGCAGAATGTAACCAGAAATAGGATATGGGAAGTGAGTGGGGAATTGGTAATGGGAATGATAACTGCAGACTGAGAAGCAACTCCAAGCCCCAAGCAGCTGTTAATGTTGAACTGTTATCTACAGCCCCTACTCCATATGTATCAAAAATATGCAACTGTCATTTGCTGTTAAGTAATAACCTAATTTATATATCTTGTGCTGAATTTTTGCAATGAAATTACATTTTTTAATTTGTAAACTTTTCCTTTGTAATGGTATGAATGCACATGCTTACTTAAACACAACTTCTTACAGGTTCTGGTTTGTTGAAGATTGACTTTGTTGGAGAGCTGAATGACAAAATGAAAGGCTTCTACAGAAGTAAATATGCAACTCCTTCAGGAGAAATCCGCTTTGCTGCTGTCACACAGTTTGAGGTAAACGTTCTATGTGTTTTTTCATTTCTCTCAATGTCAGAAGCCATTTCATATTCTAACTTAAAATGTTTTTAAATCTTAAAAGCATTCCTGAATCAATTTCTGTAGTTGTCAGTTGTAAAAGGGCAATCAGACAATAATACAGTTAATATGGGAATCATTATTATTATTTGTCTCTATCATATTTTATTGATGTTTAGGCTACATCTTTATGATGCCAGTAACACATTGCTGTGCAATTCCAATTCTTTTGAATATGAGAGAACTCTTCAAGAGAATGTAACCTGTATAACTGGGAGGAAAATATTACATGCCACAGGAAATTGAATCATGCTGTGTGTTTGTCTGTGACTGATTGGCAGGACGGAACATAATCTTTCATGCATGTCCTTTCATTCATTGAAAGATTATGCCAAGTTATGGATCGTACTGATCCTTCCTTTCCTAGGATATGACTTCAGTCATCCAGATTGTGTTGAGGAGCAATAAAGTGCGGTGAAGAAGGTATCCATCTTGCTTGATTATTTCAGTTGATGTCCCATTGGGGCCAGCGCTTTTGTTGTTCTTCAGCCCTCTCACAGCTTGGAGAATCTCCACAAATGAGGGAGGGGTGTCCAGGGCAAAGTCTCAGGGGAGGGCCAAGGGGTTGTTGGGGTTGGTGTGGTTGAGGAGGGTGCAGAAATGTTCTGCCTAACGGTCAAGAATATTCTTGACCGTTAGGCAGAACGTTTAGTTTGTCTTTGAGAAGGGTATTACCATCTGCCGAAAGCACTGGAGTGATTGTGGGTTTCAGAGGGCTGTAGATTATATACAGTAGTCTCATATAACCCTTGTGTGCTATTGGATTCAGCTAGGTTCTGTATCTCCTGGGCCTCCTTCACACACCAGTCTTCCATGGTGTGTAGGGCTCATTGAGTCGCAGTTCCTGCTTGTGATAGCTGGTTTCTGAGGATGGGACAGTGTGGGTTGGCTAGGACGGATTTGTGACCTGCATGTTTTGCCTGTAGAAGTGAGTGGATACCAGGGGTGCTGTCGTCTAACCAGTCGTGATGATGTTTTTTGGGAAAAACCAACTGATTCATGGGCCGTGTCACATAAGGCTGTGCTCAGACCAGAGGAGCAGCCTTGAGGTTTGTGACAAGTGTGGACCTGAGATTGTTTATGGTATCCGGGTTTTTCAGGGCGCTGCAGTTGAATTTCTTTGTGGGGGCTTTTTTGTTGTGTTCTAGAAGAATTGTAATTCAGAGGTTAGCTCGAATCATTCTGTGGTCAATCCAGCAGTCAGCTCCATGCATAGCTCTGGTGGGGAGGACCTCTTTTTGGTCACATTAGCGCACAATAATGTAATCCAGCAGGTGCCAATGTTTGGAGCTTGGGTGTTGCCATGAGGTCCTGTACTTGTCTTTCATTTGAAGGAGTGTATTAGTGACATCCAGGCGGAAGAGACACACTGTTCCAATCCTATGTCTCAATGACCACCATTTAACCACTGCCTGTGTGCTAAGTTTGACTAGGTGCGCCCATCCACATCCATAGGCTGTACCTTCAATCATCCCCAGTTGCCGTAGGGTGGGTGGGGTACGGGCAGGGCAGTTGCCTGCGCAGCGAAGGGATTAAGGTGAATGTAGGGTGTGCTCTTTGCTACGTCCACCATCTCCACCCTGGTCAGTCTTGTTCTATTAGCATGATGACTTTCGGCTGACCTCAGCTGCTGGGGGCTGCCAAACATTCAATCTATTGAATGCTGCTTATGCGGACCCCCAACCACAGGTTTCAGATTAGGGTTTGCTCCCCTAGCCTTTCATCCTCCTGGAGTAACCGACAAGGCAGTGGGGGTGTGGGTGAGTGGTTAGTGAGAACACTTATAGGGACCACTGCAGCTCTGAGATCCCCTACTGATTTAGCCTGGTGCTAATGGTACTCCAGTTGCCTTGGTCTTCCAAGAGGAGGCACTGTAGGAGTCTAGATGACCGAGACACTATGTGACATGAAGACTGTGCACTTGGCTTCCTATTTGCCAGAAGGCTAGCCAGCAGCAGCACATGCAACCACAAAATAAGCAGACAAGCAGTTAGTAGACAGTGATCATGCAGGTAAGAAGACTAGCGAGCAGTTTTGCTGATGCGATATGGGATATGCTGCACTATACACATTACATTACAGGCATTTAGCAGACGCTCTTATCCAGAGCGACATACAACAAGTGCATCAGTTCAAGGTGCAGAGGTGCAGAAAAACACACGAGTGAAGTAAAGATCGTAGTGCCAGAAGTGACCACATAGATCAGGACTCCAATACACATCATGTCAACCTGAATGAATGCCACCAGCCCACCAGCACTGTTGTAGGCTAGGCCATGCATAGGCCTACAATGCATAGGTTATTCATTCACAGATTTCCCAACACATCACTGGGCTAGGGGTTTGCCTGCCAGCTGGCTAGGTTGTATTGCTACAGCCACAACCTGTGCAAAGTTTAACCATTCTAGCTAGTTTTTAAAAAATCACCTTATTTGACACTTTTGCTCTCCTCAAAATCTCACAAAGTACAGGGAGCTCTGCACAATGAATATCCCCAAATCTCTGACACCGATGCCTGTGCTAGCCTAGCTCATGGAATGTGGCATCTTTGTGTCATTTTGATAACTATTTTTGCCATTATATACAAAACTCACAATAATAAAACAAATGTATGTTCTGCATAATTTTATAATAGAAGTGGGATGAAATAGTGGGATTAGCTAAATTGAATAAACTACAAATAATGTTTTGGAATTCTGGTCAAAACAAATTTTTGCCACACAAACTAATAATATAAAAAACTGTAGAAGCTACTTTGGTTTTAATTTACTTGTGTTTAGTAAGTTAGCTAAACGGTGACATCTTGTTTTTGAGTTTTAATTCAAATTAAGAAATTAAGCACTTGCTCTTTGAATCTCGCAATGCTACCAATTGCTGTGTAAATGAATAGGCTATTATGATCAATATACAATTAAAATTTCATAGCTCGGCAGATGATTGACTCAAAGAAATGGGAGTAATTCGTTGTGGTTCTAGTCTTGGTCATTGCTTAATTGTCGCGACCCCAAAACTTGAAGATAAAGGAAGCTCGAAGGACAAAAAAATTCATTGTAAAACCTATTTCTTATCCATAGTAGGCAATTTCCAAGATCAAAAAGATTATTTTATATGTATGTTTACATATGCGTATGTGAGTTATGTACAAATTTATGCGCACATATTTGACTGTTAATGTTTATGCAATATTATTTTGTATACTGTACCTGTATACTAAACTTGTGGTTTTATATTAAAAGCATGTATTGTAACTTTGGCATTATATCTATATAACTTCCAGGAAATTTAATTTGCTTAAGTAATTTTGACGCTGATAAACAACTAAGTTCATTAGTTAAGAGAGTATCAAAAAAAGAACCTATACACCTAAAGGACTCAACCACAAATAAAATTGTTTGACATAATCATGCAATTAATCAACAATTTAATTAATTTTATTCAAGTCATAAATGAACCAAGAACATAATCCCCTTCCCTGTTTTAAATCAATTAATCTGAAAATACAGAAGAAAAGGATGACCTCAGTAAATATTTTATGGAAAGTGGAATCAAATCTGCTGTCAGATATGTAGCCTTTAGATTATGGCCTTAGAGAGGGAAACAGTGAATTGTATACAATATCATATTGTTTGTAAGAATGTGGCCTGCCCTGCCCTACACAAGCATCAAAGCAAATGTGTTTTGGGCAATTTAAAATCCACTGATACTCTATTGTAGGCAGGCAATCTATGGGTCTCACCTCCTGCAGAGTTTGTCTCAGTCTCCGAAGAGACAGGACACCATATTGGGGGGTCAGAGATCCTGCATGGCTACATGCCTAACATTTCCCTTTAAGTTTGAATGCAATCTTGAGGTAGGCGAGTCATTGTCATAAATTAGTCTGACCCCCCTTCCCTTCTCTCCTACACCTTAACTCGACATCACCCAATCAGGGCAAACATCCTCAAGCCTTGCTGAGTATGGTATTTAAGATGGCCACATAAAGTTGTGTTGCAGCTGGTTTCTGTGCCTGGGAGAAGAAGAGTTCTCTTTATTTTTGGTGGTGGTTCCTTGGTTGTGTGTTTTAGCTGGTTTCTTTTCATCCTGTGGTGCTTAAACTGAAAGTGGGTCTGCCTTATCCATCTTTCCCTCTTCTGGTATTTCCTAATCAATTGTTTAATGTTTTGTATGATGTCTTCTGTTTTGTAATTCAGAAGTAGTGAGTCTGCAATCAATAAAGAATGTATGATTTCAGTTCATTAAACCTGATATGGAGCTTGTTTTGACTTGTTGGTTGATTCCACCTACTGTAGACTGACCTATCAACAAATTCAGCAATTTAACTGATAATTCTGTTTCAACAACAATTATACTGAACAAAAATATAAACGCAATTTTTTTTTTTTACAGCCATTTTTAATGCGTTTAAATAATACCTGAAAGATTTGTTCTATGTGCAAAAACTCTATTTCTCTCAAATTTTGCCCACAAATTTGTTTACATCACTGTTAGCATTTCTCCTTTCTCAAGATAATCCATCTCCTGCACAGGTGTGGCATATCAAGATGCTAATTGAATGCCATGATCACTACACAGGTGTTCCTTGTGATGGAGTCAATAAAAGGCCACCCTAAAATGTTGAGTTTTTTGTTGTTCAACACCATGTCACAGATGCCTTACGAGTTAAGAGATCATGCAATTGGCATGCTGACTGCAGGAATGTCCTGTAGAGCTGTTGCCAGAGTAATGGGTGTTCATTTCTCCACCATAAGCCGCCTCCAGCGTCGTTTCAGAGATTTCGGATGTTCGTCCAACAGGCCTCACAACCGCAGACGTGTAACCACGCCAGCCCAAGCCCGCCACACCCGACTTCTTCACCTGCAGGATCATCTGAGGCCAGCCACACGGACAGCTGGTGAAACTGTTAGTTTACACAACCGTGGAATTCCTGCACAAACTGTCAGAAATCGCCTCAGGGAAACTCATCTGCCTGCTCAACGCCCTCACTGGGCTCTTGATTTGTCTGCAGTTTGGCGTCACAATCGACGTGCGTGGGCAAGAGCTCACCTTCGATGGCCACTGGCACGCTGGAGAATGGTCCTCTTCACTGATGAATCACGGTTTCAGCTGTACAGAGCAGATGGCAGGCAGCGTGTATGGTGTCGGGGGGGTGAGCGGTTTGCTGATGTCAGCGTTGTGAACAGAGTAGCCCGTGACACGACTGAGCTGCCAACAAATGCTTACACCACAGTGTGAAACATCCTCATTATAAAATAGACTCTCTATTTTTAAAATACATGTATAACAGAAATATTTTGAACAGTAATACTTTTCATTTTCAAGAATGAAAATTTATGTGTGTTTAATAGATAGAGACAGACAGAGAATCAATGCATGTTCTACTCTTCTGACTTAGTCCAGAAAACAATATCCGCTAGGTCTGTTAGCAAACAATATGCCTTAACCATGCTCAGTCTGGTTGCCAGGCGATCTCCAGCGCATGGTCACATCAGCGAATCTTTGGATCAGGATCTCTGCAATGGGACCATAATGTCATTCTCTTCTCCTGTAGGGGTGACAGAAACAACACAGCAGCGCAAAAACAAAACCCAAAGCACAAAAAACGCTGCCACATAACCGAACTATTTACTAAAAACAAATGGAAGGTCTGGCTACCTAGAGAAAGTTATTATTTAGGCTATATGCTAAGTTACTTCTGCAATGCTCGGCATTCTGTATTTAAAAACTGCATTCAGCTAGATAGAAGACTAGCCAGCTCATGATAACTGTTTGGGAACCTATTAGCCTATGTTCATTTATAACAACAGGTTAAAGGCAGTACAATAGCTTTGTTTTTCATCATCACTTTGTCCCTGAAGTGTATTAGTTCTTGCATTAGTGCTGATAACGCTAAAGCGCCACTCTGGAGAAGTGCCACCTTTGCATGCACACATGATAGTGATTCACTGAGCCAAAGTCTTTTGGAATACGCTGGTCGTATTTTTTTTTTTTGTTAAGGTGACATCAAAGTTGATCGAGGCGGCCGCTTTGGAATTCTCTATGCCGAAAAAAACCTTTATTCCAGTTTGTCTGTGGTGCATTTTACTTGTGGCTAAGTAGCTTAGAGTTGTCAACCTTGATCTCTGGTGTTATTGCATTGTTTTAATTTGTTGAACTGACTGCATCCCTCACTAGGGGCGATACCTTTTTAAAAGCTCGATGCTATTAAATGCTTCTAAAACATTGACCCATTTACAGCTACAGCCATTCAGACTGTTTGTGATTTGGTCATAGTGTCTTAGGAGTCTCATAGACTACCCATAACATGACAGATTTAGGAGCTGATTTTAGCACTAAAATGATTTGTGAATAACCGAAAAATTACAAGTTCTAAAGTTAGGAATGGCACACCTGTTATTTGTAGGAGTTTAGGAACTACTTAGCCTTACGATGTTTTGTGAATACAGCACCAGATATGTTAAGTGCTGCAAAGATCGTTGATCTCGGGTCAGATTCTCACATTTCAGCCAATGAGCTCTGCAACATTTTGTCTGTTTTAGCTGGCCCCTTGGTCACTTCTCTGGCAATTGCCCTTCTTGTCTGGTTGCCCAGGTTTGTAAGATGGTATGATCTTGGTAACATTTTTTCCTATTTTGTTACATTGGACTATATACACAGGATTTCCTTGCTCGTCATGACAGTGTGACTGATCTGCAATTCTGAGACCTCACAGATTGTGGTATTTATTATGTAATCATGCAGTTGAACACAGGTTGATTCATAGGTGGTTTTTATTTGTTTATATAATTATGACATAAAATTTTTTTAAATGTATTTTTGAAACTATTTCATTTTTTAGTTAGAGGTGGAAAAATACCATTTAAATATATCATAACCTGACTGACATCAAAACAGGAAATAATCCGTTTGGGGGAGTGTTCTGAAGGCACTGCGTCATCCATTTTTGCAATTGAAATTCACTGTGATAAAGATGTGGTTCCAGGGTCATTAAACAACGATGACTGCTATGTTAAATGTTTTCAGCCCCTTTTTCCTCCTTTGCAGGCTACTGATGCTCGTCGGGCCTTCCCTTGCTGGGATGAACCAGCTATCAAAGCCACCTTTGACATAACCCTCATCGTTCCAAAGGACCGAGTGGCCTTGTCAAATATGGTATGTTTAGTTCCCTTGATTTTATCATCTCTGAAAAAATTTCTGTGCTCAAATCTTTCTCAGGGCAGTTGTAGCCCCCCCTGACCATGCTTGTGCCGACTGCAGCCAGGGAGTGCTGCACATAGTTGGCCTCACTACGACAGCTGACATCACCATGGAGGGAGGATTTCTTCTGGTTAATGTCTCATCTTATTTTGCAATAGGAACTTAATTAGATTAGGGTAGGTTGATTCGTTTGCTTGCACCAGATGCTTTAGATTTGTGCTCTTACCATACTTCACATTTACATGCATTTCTCTCACTACTTGTTATATGCAGCCTCAGACTTGCTAAACTCACACTTATGTTCTGTTACAATACCTCAATCCAAGTAGATAGTGTTGATAAAACCTGCACTGACATCGGCTGTTGGATTCTGTGCATTTTAGACATGTTCAACTACACTGGAACACACATCCTGTGATGAATTAGATTCTAAAGTTGTGTTGGTAAATGTCACTACTTGTGTGACAAAGCAGATGATTTTGGTGGCAAGAAGGCAGTACAAATGGAGAGGAAAGTATTCATGCCTTACCAACTCATTAGCTAATTAATGAAGACAAACTGTAACATCCAGCTTTCAAACCAGCCTAGTCTAGATAGCTAGCTAAAATTAACAACCAGTAGTTTGGCTAGCACTGAATGGTACTACTTTTGTAGCTTTCTACATTGTACCAGGGATTCTGTATGCTTCATACAAGGTTATTTGATTGTACTTGCTGAGTCAATTTCAATTCAATTTTATTTGTATAGCGCTTTTCACAGAGAACTATAACAAAGACAATTTACAGAGTGGAGTTGAGTGTGATATCTGGTATAACCCAAGGTTCTCATTTTGGTGACACAGCTAACTGTAGCAAGCAAAGCTAAGTCATTCTGTCTGTCCTCTTCTGCAGAATGTCATTGATCAAAAGCCATATCCAGAGGAGGACGGCCTTATCGAGGTGAAGTTTGCTACCACGCCCATCATGTCCACATACCTTGTAGCGTTTGTCATCGGCGAGTATGATTTCGTGGAAAGCCTGTCATCAGATGGCGTCACAGTACGTGTCTATACTCCCATTGGAAAGGCAGAACAAGGGAAATTTGCATTGGAGGTGAGTCATTGTAGAAGTATACTTGTTATAAATTAGTTCCTGTCATTTTAGTAATGGAGTTTTCTTTGAACAAATGTTGTCCAATCAGGGGTGTAGCACAAAATTCATAAGCAGTCTCTGTGGGCCCCCTTCCTCTCTTGATCCATGTCTCTCACGCATCATTCCAGGCTTTTCGAGGGCCCTCCACCCATTCGGGCCTTGGGTAGTCAGTCCCACTTTCCCCCCACTACGACACCCCTGTGTCCAATGAACCTTCCCTTTTGTGTATTTGTTAGAAGTCCTTTTTCAGGATGACTTGTGTAGGCAAAAAAAAAAGAAGAAAACCGAGTGCTAAGCTGGGGAAAGGCGCTGAAAAGCATTGTTCTCACATACACATGCAAGACTGTTGGAGCAGGTGACACAGATCCACTGATTGCAAGTTTGCTTTGATACCTGAACCATTCCAAGTAGCATAAAAGGGAAAACCAACTGCAAATAAAATGGCAATATAGAATACAGATGAAAAAGGCAATATTAAAACACAAAGAATAAAACAAAGTAGAGCTAAGCACAGTAAAAGTAAAACATAATAAAACAAAATAAAAGGAAATGATAGAACGGTAGCATTAAGACCCAACGATTAAAAGAAAAAAGTACAGCAACTAGCTTTCAGCCATTACAGAAGGCTATTTTTAGGCTAGTTTTGAAAAGCAGAGACTATATCACCAGACCTAATATTTTATGGAAGGTTGCTTCAGAGCCTAGGGGCCATAATGGCAATGGCTTGATTATTTTAACCTAGTCTGTGGAACAGGCAAAAGCTCAAGGCTGGCAGATCTGAGAGGCCTCTGGAGACATTAAGGAGTTAAAAGTTTACACACAATTGTGTGTCAAACCATGTAAGGCCTCGTGAGTAATTAATAAAACTTAAACTATTCTAAAAGCAACAGGCAACTGGTGCAGAGAAGCCAGATTTGCGGCGGTATGGGAAAAACACTTACTCCTGGTCAATAGTCTAGTGGTAGTATGATTTATGGCCTAAACGGCCTCTCATAAGCGTGCAACAACATTTAGGTAGCACATAACAATGCTGAATACAATTGTTTGTACAGATGCTCATGATACCTTCAGTTGTTTGGAAATTGCTTCTGAGGAGGAACTGGACTTGTAGAGGTCCACAATTTTTTTTCTGAGGTCTTGGCTGAGTTGTTTGGGTTTTCCCATGGTATCAAGGGGAGAAAGGCCGTGGCTCTAAAGGTAGGCACTTAAATACAGTCACATGTGCCAATTAACTCCTAATTATGACAATTGGCCAATCAGAAGCTTCTAAAAAGTCATTACATCAATTTATGGAATCTTCCAGACTGTTTAAAGAGACAGTCAACTTGGTGTGTGTGAACTTTTGACGCACTGGAATTTGATATAGTGATTTAAAGCTGAAATAAATTTGTCTCTAATCAATTGTTTTAAAATTACCTCTGATGTGAACAAAGTAGATGCCCTAATTGACTTGCCAAAAGAAATGTATGGTAACATGAAATGTGCGGAGTTATGAAAAACTGAGTTTGAATATCTTTAACCTAGGTGTATGTAAATGTTTGGCCTCAACCGTACATTCGTACATACAGACATTTATAGTTAATTTTGTAGAATCTCAAAATTGTTCCCAAATTGACCAGCTGTTGAATAAAGACATTTGTTGCAGTGATTGATAGCACCTCTGTCTTTTATTTATATTACATTTTCGGATCTTTTTTTAAAGGATCTTTTTTAGAACTTTAGAACTCTTTCTTTACTTGAAATTATTCAAGATAAGTCCTTTTTCTCACAGATGAAGGAAAACAAGATTGTGCACTTTTAATGCATGGTCTTACTCTATTATAATATTGAATCCCTTTGCACAGATGCCAAATCTTCCCAATCCTTGCCCATTTAGGGGTACCCTATTTAAAGCATCCAAATCTCTGTGAGCATCACAGAGATTTGGAAAATGGCTTAAATTGAGCAAGACATTTGTACCAGTATTCAATTACTTTATATTCATAATTTAGGAAGAAATGAAGTGCCAAAAATGTAATTATCTTGGCAAAAAAGCAAATATGAACTTGTTCTTTTTTTGTTTGCAATGAAATACTGAGAGATCCCATATATAAAACAGGTTAAACCACACATGTTCTGGATCAAAAACTCCTTGACCACCAGTGCATAAAATGAAAGGGTGGACATGCAGAACTGCTAAAGATCTATGAAGCAAAAAGTAAGCAGTGTACCCTGTGTCTCCAAATCGATCAAAAATGTCTAAATTGCTGTAGATCACAACATAATCATGTATTTCACTACAAATCAACTGTTTTGACTTTTGCATTATTTTCAAGTGGGAATTACAAGCTTTCTGTCTGTACAGTGGTCAAAAATATCTAGGGGTCCAGAAACATATCCAGTATTTCTCAAAAAATGAATTAAATGCTTTTTGAGCATTATAAAGCATAAAAATGTGCCCCTTATGGTGGTCTAAGATGAAACACTTATATCAGATTGAAAAAATTATGCAAAACATTGTGACACAATGTGGTACACGTACCTAAATGTGTAATGATTAACTCTGCTGTTTTTCTGTATTCTGCAGTATGTAATGTCTTGTATGGGGATAAGACGACATTAAAAGAATATTCTACCGTCCACTGAAACATTTTGTTTGTTTAAGCGTCATGTCAAAGCCAAAGCATGAAATGAACACGACTGAGCTACCAATGAACGCTTACTCTACAGTGTGAAATGTCCTCATTATAAAGTAGCACTAACCTATTCAAAAGACACTCATTTTCAAAAATAACGCATATAGCCAAAATATTTTGAGCAGTAATACTTTCTAATCGATGATGAAATCTTATCTGTGTTCAATAGGCATTGTTCTCCTCCAGAGAATCAATGCTGTCATTCTCCTCTTCTGACGTACTCCAGAAAACAATCTCAGCTAGGTCTATCAGCAAACATATGGCTTAGCTATGCTCAGAAGTTCTCAATCATAATAATATTTTCCAAAAAATTACCGAACTCAACAATTACGTTTCGCCGGGTGCAGCGTCTTTTCCTGCTATCACAGAGTGAATGCGTAAGGCAGCGGTGATGAGACAAAACTTTTGGTTACGCTGTGCATGTGTGGTATTACACACAGCTATTTTGGAAGGTACCCAGGCATCACAAATGAGTGTATATTTCACAAACAGATTGTCCAAGACTATATATGACCACTCAGTCTCAAAAGGGTCATTTCTACGCGTAAAACCAATTGTAAGGTTGTATATTAATTCCATATTTAGTCACAGATACTGACAGTAGAATGGCATGGTATAATTTCAGAAAAAATTGTTTTGTTTATTTTGTTATTCAGTAAGCAGCGTTTTCACTGCTGTATTGGTACATCTTGTTGGGTTTATCTTGTTGCTATACAAATTTTTAGTGGTGAAAGAATATTTTTATGAATGCCCAGTGTGTCATATGTGGGGGGTGTAGTTGCAGATGAGGGAGGGTGTCCTTGTGAAATGGACAACCTGCGGTGGTGCTTTGATACTCCATATTCAGCATAGTTGTCCTGTATCGTCTACTAATAAAACTAGAACACAGAGTTTGTGTTTTTAATTCATAGTTTGGTTGCTGTTACGACACGGTATGGGGTCAGACCATAACAGGGTGAATAATGGGAAATGGATAGGAAATGTTCTGCAAAAATATCAGTAACTCCGGTCCCTATGTGCCTGTCCAAATCTAACTGAATGCTGGCTAGTCTTCAAAGGTTACTGCGCACGGGGCAGCTTTGAACGCTGAACTTTGGACAGTTAGCTCATAGTCGGAAACTAAAAGCCTGAATAGCGTACCCACTATGGAGTGTTAAATCTCCAACCATAGTAGCTTCAAAAACAATAAAGTTAAAATGACAATGTAAACTTATGTCCTAATGGAAGGATTTTTTGTCCAGCTGGGAACATACTAACTTAGCGGAGTACTATACGGCAAAACATGAGTCAAAGTAAAAAAACGAGCATGCAATCAAACACTAAATCCAATCAGCAAACAAAGCAGAAGGGCTCGGCGAGAATCGGAATCGAATATGAGAGCGAATGGTCAGAAACACAAAATCACAGGGCAAACAAACTAGAAGGGCTAAGGAAAGAATCAGAGTCGAAGGAAACGAGTCAGTGGTCATACACAAGATCAAATCAGCAAACAAACCAGAAGGGCTAGATAGAAATCGGAGTCAAAGATAGGGTCAAATATGCGAAGTCGGACGAAGCTATCACTATACACAACACACCAACCACGAGTTTGAAGAGCTAGTCCCCACCGGTAGGCAACAAACGGCAGCTTTTTCAAGCCATGCAACCAGATGTGGAAACGGCCAATTGTATGACAACCGCAACGAAGAAGACACACGCAAAAGTAACAGATGTAAACACAAACTTATGACTGGGGTCGTTACAGTTGCAAGAGCAATAAATGTCTGAGTTGAGCAATGTAGATGTGCCGGCATGACGACAAATATTACAGTTGACAAAGGAAATGGACAAATGCAGCTTCACATTACAGCACATATACTCAAACGCCACATCCTCACCATGTCACCTTTACAAGAGTATGTAGAATGATCACTCTGCAAACTTTTTCTTTTTAGCAGACTGGACTAATCATTTAAAAGAACAAATGAAACTGTTATTTTCATGTATTATGCAGAATTCAGACATTTCAATTTAAAAAATGTTTTAACCTGGAATCCAATGTTAAAGCCTCATCTTCTCTACCCCCAGGTTGCAACAAAGACTTTACCTTTCTACAAAGACTACTTCAATGTTCCGTATCCACTGCCTAAAATTGATCTTATAGCTATTGCTGATTTTGCTGCTGGTCAGTATACAAACCAAATTTAAATCATCATTGTATTGACAAAGTTAAGGATATGTACTAATTTCTGACACGTGTTGCATTGCTCTTTAGGGGCCATGGAAAACTGGGGCCTTGTAACATATAGGTAAGTGGTCTGTCCTATAGGTTTGTCTGGCTGTGTGTCTGTTTCTTTGTCTGTGTATGAATTATTTTTAGGGGAAACAAATCCTTATTTATCATTTTACATAATTGGTCTATACAGTGTAAATGGTGGTATAGGATTTTTGACAAGTGACAGATATTTATAACATTTAAGAAGTCAATAAGCAGAGTTGTGAAACCAGCAGTACCTTAAAGTAGCAGGTTATCTCATTATTATTGTTGCCATGGCCTGGCCAACATTGGCTGGCAACTTTAAAATGATCCTGAAACATTTTTTGTTTTGTTTTCAATGGAAATGGATAATTGTGAACATGCAGGTTTCAAATGATTAATTGTTGGTAAGGACTTCCTCTGTTGACTTGTTGACTTCTATTGTGGACTGGAGTTTTGTGGATAGCATCCTTAGAGGTGATAATGTTTAGAAAATTAAGTCTTTTTTTTTGGACAATTTGAAGGTTTCATTTTTGGTGTGAACCATTGCTTTCAATAGTTTTTTGTGGGCATGGCACAGCATTTGGAAGATCCAATTTACTTGAGCAGTCCATTTATTGGTAATATCAGTTTTTTGTCTTCCTCAAAACTCCTGTTTGAAGAAACTCATGGGAAAAAAAATGTTTGTAATGAGTTCATTCAATGTTACAGCTGTTAGGAGGCATGTGTTTATGTGCAGCTGAGTATACATACTTGTTTTATTTTATGTTTGAAAGTGAGCGGTGAACAGTGCCAAAGTAGAAATGTGTCTTATTGTTTACTCCAACAGCTAACACATTTTTCTCTCTAGGGAGACAGCCTTGCTCATTGACCCCAAAAACTCCTGTTCTTCCTCACGTCAGTGGGTGGCGCTAGTGGTGGGCCACGAACTAGCACACCAGTGGTTTGGCAATCTGGTAACAATGGTAATTCTTCTCACATGAATACCCTTCATGCAAAATCAGAAGCAAACATTCCTTCAGGACAACTGCCATTTAAGAGGATGCATACCTGATACCTCACACTGTTGGCAAATGAAAGCAGCAGAGCTGATTCATCTCCTAATTTCAGAGTGGTGTGTTCAAATTTGGTACCTCTGTTTTTTTAATTGGCAGGGGCTCCTGTAAAATTGACATATTTCGTAATCATTATAACATTATAATACCTTAATCATGTCGTAACAATGCTTTCCATCACATACTGCTTTTCATAATTCTACTATACTTTGTCACTTACTGTTTGGTGCTAGAGTTGGTGGAAGAGTGTCAGGATTTGTGGGAGTTTGGAAAGTTTGGAAGAGAATTGTATTGTACTTTAATTATTTGAGTTTTTCAAATTCATATTATACACAAGACAAGACAAATTTTCTCAGGTGAAAATCTCTTGCCATTAGGGGACAGATGGGGAATTATCCACTTTTCCCTCCGTTAGGTTAGGGTTAGAGTTTGGCCATCTTCTTGTTGACAGGGCGTTTTTTGTGTTTTTTCGCCCTCTCATGAGCAAGCCTAACTGTCGTTAGATAGTTTTTCCTCATTACAAATCTGATTACTAATTACAGCCAATATCTAAAATTAACACACAAATCAGCTGGTGCATATGAAAATGATTGAAAACCTAGCCAGGAGACAGAGTCACCCAGATCATGGAGGGAAAAGAAACAACATGACTTAATTCCATAGTTTGTGGGTATGCAGGTGGCACAAGATTTCCTTAGTACTTGGAAACTCTGGCTGAGCAGTCTCTGATCATTTGTCCATTGCATTTAAAGAAAAATTAACTACATGCAATAGGAAAACAAAAAATAAAAATGTGCAGACCACAAAGGCTGCATCTCAGACGAAAGGCAGCATTTGAAGACAGCATTTTCAATTGATCATTGATCATTGATGGTGGCATTACAATGGAGTTATTGTCTAGAACATTAGTTGCATGAAAAAATGAATGCTTCATTTGATTACAGCTGAACAACTGCTGAAGCAACTACACTAAACTTTATTCATAAACTTCACATTCTAGTTAAAACTTACGCCTTACACCAAAATCTACACTTGCGATTTAGAGTATGGTGAGCTTTACTCACACATTGTAGAAGTTCTATTCCAAAGCAATGCTACCCAACGTTTCCTAAATTATTTCAAATAACTTGCCCCTGTGTTTTTTTTCATCTTACCATTAGAAGAAAATATGGTCATGCAAAGTTTGTCTCACATGAAAGTGTCAAATGCCTATCATTTATGGTGGAAAACTTCAATTCAGCTATTACACCTAAAAATGTATAAAATATCTGCACTCTTATTTTTGAGAATTTTCATGCACGAAAAGCACATAATGAATAAAATGCATTATTATTATTATTACGTTTACAAACTAGTGTCACAATTAAGATGTTTTTATTACTTTATATTTTAAAATAAATTATACTATTGTTGTTATTTGGCTAAAATTTCTGACCAGGAAGCATACAGTACATTACTTGGGCAAACATATGTCTGGATATGCTTGTAAGTTTCAATATTCAATAGGCTTAAATATTTGGCATTTTAATCAATTTATTCATTCATTCACCCCACCCCTTTCTACGGTGTAAATGATTGTAAGTTTTGTGGTATAAATGTGTGTTTGTAAATACGAGTGTTATATGCTGCTAGATTACTTAAATGTCCCCATGTGGACATTTTTCTATGTATGCACAGTATCTATTTTACAATCAATATTTATTTTAAGTTGGAAATATACAATAACTTTGCAACCAAGTGTGAACGTACTTTCTGGAGTGCAAGTTTACATCAGCTGTTTAAAGCATTCATTTAAATGATGTTGTCTTCTATGAAGCAATTTTTGTTATTTGACACTTTAATATGATGCATAAATTACCACCTCAGATAGTAAGATGAAACACAGGACCAAGTTACTTGAAATAATTTATATGTATGAGCTAAGATAGCCACAATAGTGAGGACAACTCACTGAGGACAACTCTCATCAAATAAATCAAAATGATGAAGATCCACAGGAGACAAGAATAGGGCATAAGAGGTGGTGTCTGTGTGGCAACCGCTCGCCTGTGCCAACAGAGATGAAAAAATTGTTGTAAAGAGCTTCGCTTTCTAGCAGCAGCCGTTCAAAATCACTTGACCATACAACTCGAACTATCCTTTTGGTGAAACTGAAATGTGTACATAATGTAACCCCATTCATTTAATTGACGTAATGTTATTGATCCACATCATATATATGAGTTTAAACCGGTGGTGATACCTCATTTAAATGCATAATCCCTAATGATAATATGTGCTGATACACTAAGATGTGTATTGAATCCCTCCTATTCAGAGATCTTGTGCATCCATCACACACAAATTCTGTGGCATTGTATTGATGTTTTTCACTATTAATAACCACAACTGCTGGACAAGACAACAACTGAGTTAACTTCCACTGAAACCTTTTTACGTCATCTACCCATAAGTGCATTGCACATCTAAAATAATGGCAACCTCCAAGTCAAAATTTCTATTAAAGGTTGGGATTTTTGAAATAACTGAAATCTTCTGCATGGCATAGTTGTGGCCATTTGCAACATATGGAGCCCTGCAAGTCTTAACAAACGGGGCTCCCTTTAAAGATAGTCAAACATGAATATGCAAAAATTGTGGAAAAGTTATTTGACCACACCTCCTTTAAATCCTTTTTCCTACAAAAAAATCATTATGGGATTCATGACGCGTGCAGATGTTTCTTTTTCTGAATATCCCTGTTGTGTGAAACGATGAATGCTGAGTGTTGGTAAATTTTATGTGCAATTCTCTTCATGTGATTAGCATAAAGAAATGGGCATGAACAAATACAATGGGGAGAATTATTGATTTTGGTACTGGAGCATATGTGATGAAGTAATCGACAAGATAAAGAAGTAAAAAACACAATCACTCAAGTTTGGGGCTTTGTGTGGATGTGTGAAGTTGTTTGTGAATTTGTCAGAAGATACAGAAATTATTGGTATAATTATGGAATGTTGTTTTGGGCTGAGAGTCTATGGTCATTGTGGTTATTTCTGTATGAAATCCTTAAAAGTGCACAGTGCTGTGTAGGTATTGGGGCGTGCCACCTCACCAAGCCATAACTTTGCAGGATGTCTTTATGCCTGCAAGTTGTATTTGCATATTTATTTTTCTTATGAGAAAAATAACATCTTGCTTTATGGTTCTGCAGTTTATATTGCACAAGTTTGAATTATTATTTTTTTAAACCTTTGCCATTTACCCTGACTGCAGGAGTGGTGGACACATCTGTGGCTGAACGAGGGCTTTGCATCCTGGATTGAGTACCTGTGTGTGGACCACTGTTTCCCTGAGTATGATATCTGGACACAATTTGTGTCTGCTGACTACACCCGAGCACTGGACCTGGATGCACTGGACAACAGCCACCCCATAGAGGTACTCTTCTCACTCTAACTTGTGCATTTCTTACCGAACTGTTGAGTTATGCTGTGACCTTAAAGAAAGTTTGTAGTGAAAACAAACATGCCAGCAATGCTGCAAGTAAAAATATAAATGACATATGTTTCTTTCTCCAACCTGTTGTACTCCAAAAATTGATCACTCATATCATTCACATTCATTATTCCTGTGCACGAGTGAAGCTTGCACAAGAGGGGGTATTGCTATCACTCGTATGTCTGTCTGTCTATTTGTAACAGCCATAACTCCTACTGTTTTGCTCTGATTTGGATGAAAGTTGCATATAGTTTGACTATTGGCCAAGGCCCTGAATTCAAGAATATTTTTTCAAATCGGTCTTAAATAACTATTTTTAAAATACTTTTTCACCAATGTCATGAACATCAATGCTCAGGATAAACATTACGCCTTTAGAATGCATGGGGGCGATACTACACTTTTTGAATACACCATGGTACAGTAAATAGGACTACACTGCACAGATCAAGAACATGAGAGCTTGCTACCGATGGCTGGTAAGGTAACTGTTTGATTGCGACTAACTTTAGCCTAGATACTGTAATGTTACAAAGAAATTGGAGATAAGATTGAATATTATCTTGGGACATTTGTTGGGTCATCCTTATAACCACCTACCCATTAACTTTATTTAAAATTAAAATATCCTAACCTTATAAAACTAGAAAAAACAGAACAGGGGTTGTTATAGCATCTAGCGTTATAAAGCCTTAAACTGAACAGTTTAAAACAGGTGAAAATTGGCCCAATTTTGCTTCTGCACAAAGGAGTTAATAATTAACACTTTGAGAGTATGCTTTTTGCAATGTTTTGTTTTTGCAGTGCATTAGAATATTCCGTTAATAATTTCCTAATCATATACTTTTCACTTCAAAGAAGTGGTTCTTAAAATGTTTTATATCTGAACAAATTTGATATTTAGTGTCTTTCATGGACCCATCAAATACACATACTAGCTTAACCTAGTGGACTACAGACTCATTTAGGGACCCACCTCATACACTCTCATGACCCATTTTCGGTCCCAACCCATAATTTAACCCCTTTGTGCAACCCCCCTTGTGGCCAAGATGCCAGTGTCCTGACATTTCTGAACTCAGACTTAAATTGACTCTGCAACCAAACTGTGGGCCATATTTCCTAAGGATTTGTGGGGCTTTTAGAGACGCTAATGAGAGAGATACCGTTTTACCATATTTCCTAAGGGGCCGCACCAGAGGTTTGCTCTGGAAAAACCAGAGAAATACGGCATCCCTACAATTTTCATGTTCGGGTTAATGCATATGTATTTTAAGGAATTCTGATGTTAAACCGCAAAAATGGGAGGAGAGAATAGAAATGTATGCCTATCACCTTCTAGAAGTGATTTATCATGGCCGTAGCAGCACAATTTAATTGCGTCTCTTTTTTAAAATCTGCAAAAAGTGGGTATTAACTTACATTTATGGCGATTCTCCCCTACTCTAACACGCTGACAATGTCTCGTCTTATGAATGGCCATGCTGATCTTGTGCTAGAGAGAAGTTTTCAGATTTTGCTTTTTTATTCAGAAAATATTTAGCTGATAAAATTTTACTTCAAACAGCTTTGACATGTTGATAGTCATTCGCTTTTTGAATTACACTCATAACTTAATCACGTTGGGTACAGTTAAAACCCAGGTACACGCAGTCCGTGTTATATTCTTATCACCTAGTCGGTATGATTGTATCGGAGGTGTGGAATAGTTGTAACAGTAAATGAAAACGCCCTATAATGTGCCGATGCAGGTTTTTTCCTGCTTGTTCTAATGTTAATCAAGGAAAAACATTTCCACTTGTAATGAGAGACCACATCCTCAGATTATGAAGCATGGGGCTTTATTCATGAAAAAGACTGTGTGAACAGTGGCGCACAAGCAACTTTGTAATTTATTGTGAGATTGTGGTGATGTCCAAATAGATGAGGAAAGCTGCTTTTGTTTGCTTCTTAACATCCAGGTAAATGTTTACAAAGCAAATAGCTGGCTATACAGTTTAATCTGGTGTGTGCATATTATAAATGCCTGTGACTAGGTACCTGTTTTCTTTCCATCAGTCACTTAGAGCAGAGGTGCACAGCCCCGGTCCTGGAGGGCCGGTCTGTGTGCTGGTTTTTGCTCCAACCAATTACCTTAGTTCTAGTTTTCCGACAGCTCTATAAACTACGTTGGTACACTCCTGTACTCGAGAACAGTAAAATATTCAGGATACACTTGCAGTCTGTGGCTGTAGCTGCGTGCATAGACAAATGTCAGATCAAGGTATGATTGAGATACTTCAATAATTAAGTGCAGAAGTTGGCACAAAATCCTGAAACGGATCGGGCCTTGTGCACCGCTGATTTAGAGCATGCAGAACATTTAAAAAAATTTTATTTAAAAAAAAACTGAAGTAACTTAAAAAGCCAAAAACACTGATGAGTAAAATGTATTTCTTTAATAAATATCAAACACCATTTTGGGTTCCAACCCTCATTTCTCTCTAGATGGCACTCTGCAAACATACATTTATACAAACGGGGCATCATGTTTTTTTGTCACCAAGCATCCATTTCCCACTAGAGTAAAATATACTAAGTCTTTAAGGACAGAAAACCTTTTTTAATGATGTATGAATTGATTTATTTCAAATAAAAATAAAGTGGAGACAGCGACTCTGGGGATGGTTGGCTATTGGGTACGGAATTAAACAAATATTAAAACGGTGTTCTGAAGTTTTTTTTTACTGAGACATGTTAACATTTAAAGGTGACAATGCCTATTCATTGTACCCATGGATCCAGAACAACTATCCAGAACTTGACAACAATGATGCTTTCCTGCCTTGCAAAATAGGCATCATGGTAAATGGACTGCATTTATATAGCGCTTTTATCCAAAGCGCTTTACAATTGATGCCTCTCATTCGCCAGAGCAGTTAGGGGTTAGGTGTCTTGCTCAAGGACACTTCGACACGCCCAGGGCGGGGTTTGAACCGGCAACCCTCCGACTGCCAGACAATCGGTCTTATCTCCTGAGCTATGTCGCCCCTCATGCCTAGTAGATATGGCCCTATGAGTGTAAACGACAAACTCTGCATTCTAGCTTTATTAGTACCTGACAACTATGGCAACTACGGAATTTGTAAGTACCATCATTGTCGCGTAGATCGTCCATTTAACAAGCACCCCCTCCCTGCAATCTCATCTGCAACCATACCCCCCAAGCATAACACACTGGACAACAGCATCTATCTGGGAATTCAGGAAAATATTCTTTCACCACCAAAAATTCATATTCCGTCATAGCAACAAGACAAAACTAACAATAGCCCTGTAGGTATTGTATGACAAATGCTGTTCGCTGAATAGTGAAATAAACAAGTGAAATTCTTGTGTAATTATTCCACGTCATTCTACTCTCAATAGGAGCTACTTAACATGGAATCAGTATGGAAAATATGTAGATTGCCTTGAATAATCTGTTCATGAAATAACTCAGTTGCAATGCCTGTATACCTTCTGAAATAGCTGTGCGTAAAACCACACGTTATTTATGCCATTCTGGGCCTTTCCAGTTCATTGTGGTTTGATTGACAATTATTTTATCCAGTGGAGGACTGTGTAAGCTTTCCAACAATGTATGACGTGCCTAATTGGATGTCTGGAACAGCTTTTTAGGTTGGAGCATAACAGCAAGTTCGGTCGCATCCTCACAGTTTTGTGTTCAACTACAGCAGTGGTAACCAACCCTGTTCCTGGAGATCTACCTTCCTGTAGTTTTTTGTTTCAACCCTAATTTGGCACACCTGACTACTGATTAGCAACTCAACAATATCTCTGGGTATTGAATGAGGTGTTCTTTTATTAGAGTTAGAGTGACAACCTACAGGGTGTAGATCTCCCAGAACAGGGTTGGTCACCACTGAGCTACAGAGTTAGCAGGGAAAGACATACCCAATGAGGTGTAATTTTTGTTGATAACATATCTTCACCAAGCTGATATGGATATATGGGCAGAGCGTCAGAAGAATAAAGCACAGGAGGCTACTCTCAGCAGCATTAATTATCTCAACCTGTGCAAGCATGGCAAATACTTACGTATTTTCGATATGTAAGTATTACTGCTTGAAATATTTTAGTTATACGTAATTTTTTTGCAGCCTTTGCCTTTGTCATATTTATTATAATGTTATATTTGCATTGGTCATAGTCGACAACTGTTAGAATTGCTAATAATGCTAATGGCTAATAACTCTTTTCATAGTGGCTCATTGTGGCCAGCTTTGTCAGAATTCGTACCACTCACAATGAAATTGATTGTCTTGAAAATAGTTAACACTATTCTCTAAGGATATTCCTCATGCTGTAGCCTAATCGCCGTAGCCTAAGGTGGCTCAATCATGCATTCTGTTTGATATAGGGCTGGGTCATATACCATGACGATATTTATGGAATGCAATAAGTTGTTGCCATGTGGTGGTGCATTGCTTTTCTTTTTGTATTTTTCTTTTTAATTATACCTGATGTGATAGCCGCATGAAATTTCCAGAGAAAAAAAGTGTAACTGCTTATCTATTGGGTGTTGATAAGGCAGTCAGTCAGCAGCAATGTCATACAGCTTCCATGTGATCTTGTGATATGTTTTTTATCAGTACTACATAATTATCTCAATAATCGATTATTGTTGTGGTATATCACCCAGCCCTAGTTTGATGCACCCGTTTGCTGTGAAGCTAGAACATTGCCAGCACTTTTCTGATGGTGGAATATTATCTTTTTATTGTGCATAGGGGTATTAGCATAGCCTCGTGCATGGAAAGTACTTATTCAAATTTACCGTGTGCTGATATTATAAATAGCGACATTTGTGAAACGCACTACAGAGAAACCCTGAGCATGCAGCGAAAGATTACATAATGTAGAGTACAGAAAGTGGTGTTTTATTGAATTTACAGGAGTATATGTAGTGGCGTTCCTTTGAACAAAGCCACTTCTTGTGAGGTCGGGGTAGGTAGCATAAGCTCAAGGCATGTCCATAAATCCATAAGCAAAAAGAAAAATATTCCAAGGTGAGATAAGATAAATGATAATAAGGATGGTTCATTGACCGTCAAAAATAAAGAAAAAAGACATAATTAACAGCATGACAGGGTTAAAAAACTGTTTGCCTTCTAGCCCCTAACCTGCCCTTTCACCCCTATACCACACACTGATATACTCTTATGGGCTCCTAGCAGATCATAGGTGATGTCGACATAAGTCTTACTCAAAAGGGCTCCTACACACCAGCCCCTAATTGCCTAAGCATATAGCGTGCAATTACTTTAATGTAAACAATGGAGCCAATAACAAGAAGAAAATAAACATTTCCTATCAAAATAATACTTTCAATAACTACTCAATGTTCAGACCATATCTGAAGAACTACTGTTTTACAGTACATGTATCTTCACAACTAGTATACATTGAATACAGATAAATATACAATTGAATATCTTACGATCAATACATTTCATGTTTTGGATACATCCCTTTTTTGTTGTTTCTCTTTTTTCTTTGATGTGTATATTTAATGACATTTTGCATCAACAGTTCTTATTTTAATTACTTAGTAATTACATATTTAAGTGTGTGTGCTTTTGCATTATGTCTGTTGCACTCGGTCCGGTATAATGGATTGGTCTCGGTAACAACGACTGGTGGAGAGAGCACACACACTTGGGTTGCATTAACTAATCAGCCCAGGTGCTTAACTTGTTGGCGAAATCCCCCAGTGGCCATGACGCCGGCGTCATGAGATTATTCAACTCAGACTTTTGGTGCTCCTAACACAAATTCTGTGTTCTAGCTTTATTAGTAGATGATTAGGATGACTATGCTGAAGACAGCGTTTCTAAGCACCACCGTTGTCGCGCCTGGGTGATCAGAGCACTAATTTAGTCAGGAAAATGGCGAGCATTGTCGGGGTGAATGGCCTGTTCTTGTTGTCATGTCATGTCTTGAGAGGATATCCAAATGCTTCAAACTTGGAATGGAAGTTGCCACCATGTTAGGGCAAGAATATAGTATGGGCTCAAATTAGGGCCAAAAGTATTTTGTATTTGTAAGCAATGACTTGTGCTTGAAACTTATGGTTTGTGTTTGTACTCTGCAAGTTGAACCTGTAAAAAACGTTGTGTTTGTGGATCTAGATTTTCGTGAGGGGGGATGGTCACATCTGTAAATTAAAATCTACATGTGTTTTGTGATCTGAAGTGGTTTATTAACATTTGTGAACAGAAAAAGTACGAATGCAAAACAGTTTTTACGTGCAACACTCCCTCTACATGCAACGCACAGTTTACCAGAAGAACACAAAATACTTTTGGCACTAATTTGAGCCCATAGTATAGAGCTAACAAAACATGTTTTACAAATACTCTACCAGACTCCACCTACAAGATTCTCACAAATGTGCTGAGGATTTTCTCAAATATGTCCCAAGTCATTTGCCTTCCACAACAGCAGGTGGCGGTATGGGTCTATTTAAAAGACCCTTTAGTCTCTGAAGGGAAGAAATGGAAATAACCAGAGTTGCAAGGTCCACTTATAATATGCAACTTTGGGCTTTTTTTTTCCTCTTCCAAAGTCACATTTTGTATTTGCAAAAAAAGTTCCGTTACGTTCTTTGGTTTTGACTCTGAATTAGGTCCTTACATGTACTGGAAGACTGAGAAAAATTTGTGATAGGTCTGTTCATAGTCTGGTGAGGTGTGCTTTACTGAGTGGTACACCGAATGTCCTGTGTTGCTTATACAAAAATGATCTGAATCAGAGTTGTGAGTGACCTTTTTTCTGCGATCTCATTGCGAAAACTAATGGCTGAAGTATGCAACACGCTACCCATTTAGATAAGCTGAGACATTTTGGAACAAAGTACTGTGGACTGATGAAACAAATTTTACTTTTTTGGCCACAATCACTAAAAATACATCTGGAGAAAAACAGGAAATGTTTTTAAAGAAAAGATCATTAAGTATGGGGCTGGGTCTGCTTTGCTTTAGGGTTGTGTGGCAGCCAGTGGCACAGACCACTTCCATTGTGTGGGTGGAAGGATGGGAGAATGGATTCAGCTAAATATCAAATCTTAGAGGCTAGTCCTAGAGACATTGAAGAAATGAAAGCTGAAGAATTTGGATATTAAGATAATTGATCTAAAAGTAACTCAAAATTCAACCATGAACCAATTCTAGGAATGTTTAAGATTTTGGAATTGCCTTAATGGTCCCTAGATGTGAATATTTAAAACAAAAAATATATTTGGAACTCAAATTTGCCGTGTAATGCTAAAAAATCTAAGAGGTGTTACTGCCCGACAGGGTCCCCACGCTTTTGCCCATGCCACATTTTCTGGCATGCACGTGGGCAAAGCAGTCATTCATAAATACTTATGTATATTTAAAACATACATTTGCATATTCCTAATAAGGTGCTTAGTCACCCTAGCAAGTATAGTTGAGGCCCAAAGTTTACATACACCTAGGCTAAAGATATTCAAACTCAGTTTTTCACAACTCTGCAAATTTCATGTTAACATACATTTCTTTTGGCAAGTCAATTAGGGCATCTACTTTGTTCACATCAGAGGTAATTATGAAACAATTGATTAGAGAGATTTATTTCTGCTTTAATTCACTATATCAGAATTCCAGTGCGTCAAAAGTTTACGTACACCAAGTTGACTCTCTTTAAACAGTCTGGAAGATTCCAGAAATTGATGCAATGACTTTTTAGAAGCTTCTGATTGGCCAATTGCATAACTAGCAGTTAATTGGGAGTTAATTGGCACCTGTGGCTGTATTTAAGGGCCTTTAGACCCACTGCCTTTTTGCACTTGATACTATGGGAAAATCCAAGCAACTCAGCCAAGACCTCAGAAAAAAAATTGTGGACCTCCACAAGTCCGGTTCCTCTTTAGGAGAAATTTTCAAACAACAGAAGTTACCACAAGCATGTAAACAATTGTAAGCAAAAATAAAAATCTTGGGACCACACAGACACTGTATCGTTCAGGAAGGAGGTACAAATTAATTCCCAGGGCTGAACAAGCTTGGTCTGAAAGGTTTAACTGAACCTCAAGGTAACAACAAAGGAACTTGCGAAGGAGTTGGAGGCATCAAGTACCAAAATATCTACATCCACCATTAAGAGAATCCTACATTGCTGTGGCCTGAAAGGCTGTCGCGCAAGGAAGAAGCCCTTGCTCCAAGACTGGCATAAAAAAGCCAAAATGAAGTTTGCAGTTGATCACCAGGATGAAGACCTAGCCATTTGGAGGAGTGTTCTCTGGTCAGATGAAACAAAAATTTAAACATTTGGCCATAATGGTCAGCGCTCTGTATGGAGGAAAAAGGGTGAGGGTTAGGGTCTAGACTAAACTGTCAGTGTGAAAACTACCTTGAATAGTATCATTTGGTTATATTTTTTTCTCAAATTGAATGTTAAATTGCATGTACATAGAATGTATTGTGGGAAGTGGAGTCCCACAAGGATCGGTGCTGGGACCACTGCTCTGCCTCATTTATATCAATGACTTTGACAGGAACAGGAAATTTAATTAAATTAGCAGAGAATACAAAATTGGGAGGCCCAGCTAATAGTTTGGAATCTACTGAAGTAATCCAAGACAGAATCCTGAAGTGGGCAGAAACCTGGCAAATAAAATTCAGTATAGCTAAATGTGGGAAATAAAAATATAAGGCAGAACTAATTTTTGTGGGGAAAAAAATTGCAATGTGCAAAATTTCAAAAAGACTTTGGAAAAAAAATTGAGCAAAGTGTTTATCAAATCCTTTCAGGTTCTAGGCACTGTGCTGTAGCAGTAAGTAAAGCCAACAGAATGCTGGGATATATAGCCAAATGTATTGAGTGTAAATCCAAGGAAGTTATCTTATACAATTCATTTCTTAGGCCACACTTGGACCAGTGTGTGCTGTTCTGGGGACCTTACTACAAGAAAGATGGAGAAGCTCTGAAAATGGTTCAAAGAAGGGCAGCTAAATTGCTTTTTTATGAAAGATAAATGCAATGAGGAAATACTTAAGATGCTTATTCTCTTCAAGTTTAGCAAAAGGAGACTCAGGGGATTTTTGAGGCTTTTAAATTCATAAAGGGGGTCAACAAAGTGAACTATTCTTCAAGTTGAGTTTTGTTGGTAGAATGTGGAGACATAACTGGTAACTTTCGTACAGACATTAGGTAGCATTTTTTCACATAGAGTGTAGTCACTGTGTGGAATTGCCTGCCAGGTGATGTTGTAGAGGCAGAAACTGGGATTTTGAAGGCCAGGCTACAGTGTTGGTTACTATCTAGCCTGTAGGTAATCGGAGCACTAGGTACAAATCAGTTTGGAAAATGGCAAGCATTGTTGGGCTGAATTGCCTGTACTTATCTTTATGATATATTATGTTATTTTATGTTATATTATTTGATTTTTTTTCTTTTTTTGTAATGCAGGTGGATGTGGGGCACCCATCAGAAGTGGATGAAATCTTTGATGCCATATCATATAGCAAAGGAGCATCTGTGATTCGTATGCTGCACAACTACATAGGAGATGAGGTAAGGAGCTAGGATTCAGATTTGGGATTAATAATTATCAAAATGTCACATACTTGATTTTCATTTTCATATCTTTGATATAAATTAATGCAACATTTCATTTTAAAGATTTTGTGTTTGTGTTTGTTTTTTTATGTCTATGCTGGGATCATGGCCGTACCCAGGGTTTTAGAAATACCGAGGTCCAAAATCCAAGCCCACTAGGGGACATTTTTTTGATTTCCCTGAGTAGCCTGGCTGGCTACTTTCTCTCAGTCCCCTCATCTTGTCCTGTATCTCTTCCCTTCCCAAAGCTGAGCTTTGATTGTTTGAGGCTTTTCATTTTCTTCTCTGTCTCAGTGAAGAAAGTAAACACAGGGTTTGAATTTGAATAGCATCGTAAACAATTGGATTTGGCTGGCACGTTAACACATTTTCATGTAAAATGATACTTAATCTCAACCTTAACAACGACAAGACGCTATATATCTTTACCTTTCAAAATCTAATGATTATATTGTGTACACAAGTATTTACCAACCTGTAGTATGATAGAAAAATATACGACAAAAAGCACAACGTTATTAGTGTGCATTACAAATCGATGCTGGATTTATTCTGAAATCCAAGCATGAAACATAATTCCCATTGATCACAGGCAGAAAGCGCCATTTAGCGGCCCAGATGTATAAGGTTATTATCCTACCGTGAAATGAAATGAGCTGACGTTACGTATTCTAAATGAAATATTTGCAATGCAAATAAAAAAATATATAGGGGTAGCCTACCTCTTTATAACACGAATTCCAACCTTTTACACAAACACTGAATTTAAAGTAATAGTCTCGAAGATTTTCATTAAAATAAATGTCTTAAGTCACTATCTATCGCTGAATTAGGTAACACAATGGTGATTGAGCCTATTATTATATTAATTTATATTATTATTATTACAGTAATTTATGATTAAAGAACTGGGTGTCTGTGGCGACATTCCCGGGAAAAAATCACAAGCGGCGCATAGATAGTGACGCGTTTTCCATCACCCATCAGTGGTTAGTCTGCCAGAGAGGGTAGGCGGAGCTAACGCAACAGGCTTGCTCTTCAACTCACTTGTGTGTGAGCGGTGTACTGTTTTTTCTGGTGTCTGCTAGCGTTAAAGGTGGGGGGGTTATGGAACCCTAATAAGTTTTGTGTAACATGAGAGGTCATATTATTTGTTGATGTCAATGTAACATTACTAAATTACATAGCTATTTACACAGCTAACGCTAGCTACCGGACCATGTCAATAAAGGCAACATTAGTTTAGACAATGTTGCGCACAGTATCCATCTCTCATATCAGGTAACGTTGCGTTAGCTCGCTAGCTAATGTAATTAACACAATCTAATGTCAGCTAACAATTAGAAAAAACGCTAGCTAACGCTACCGACCGGTTCCGACCTCGCAAACCATCTCTCGAATGCAATGCTACCTTGTTACAATGTAGCTAAATAAAGGCCAGATGAGATCAATGATTCGCAAGGAGACTGGATGCTACTAATTACTGTTTATCTTCATTTTTTTCAATGCAGCATTGCATCCAACAGGTTTTTCAAAGTTCCATACTATACCAAAACTTGTTCTGTGCATCTAAACACAAGTGGCATCCAGGTACTACTCTAGCTCTATGTCCCTAAATACAGAAAAACAGTCAAGCATAGAACCCAAGCCAGACGAAATCCCCAACGTGAATTTACCTTATAATTTTTATAAAGAAAAGTCACCGTTTTTAAATCTCAACAAAATGTGAGAAACTATACTGGGCTTCAGACATTCTTGTTTTGCCACTCTCTGTGTTCTGTACTTGATTTCATGTTTTGTTTAGTAGTGGTGCTTCACTTTAATAATTAATGTGGTCTTTCTTCGTGCTTGAAAGTTCAATTTTCTCAGGTTGGATAGCTACAATAGTTTCTGTTCAAATTAAATATTATGTCCAAAGATTGGATATAAAGATTGTCCCAGATTGTTTTAATATTGACCGCTATAACGCCACCATGTGGCCAATCATTTCCAAAATCAAGTGAATGAACGAATGAATGAAATCAGCAAACAACTGCTTTGTTTGCTGATTGGATTTTGTGTGTGACCGTACGTTCGTTTTTGACCTTGACTCACGATTTGCTAAGTTAGTTGATGTGTTCCCAGCTGGACTAAAAATCCTTCCATCGGGACACAAGTTTTGCTTTGTTATTTTCCCTTTATTACTTTTGAAGCTACTCTAGGTGGAGATTTAACATTCCATAAGGGTTACGCTATTTGGGCTTTTAGTTTCCGACTATCAGCTAACTGTCTGAAGTTCAGCGTTCAAAGTTGCCTCGTGCCCAGTATGCTTCGAAGACTAGCCAGCGTTCAGTTAGATTTGGATAGGCAAATAGGGACCGGAGTTCCTGGTCAGTTTTCCGTATGTTTCCCTACCCATGTCCCTTATCATTTACCCTGTTACAGTCTGACCCTAGACCAGGTCGTAACAGTCTGATACCTCTTGCCTTTATCACCCTACATATTTCTGAATCCCTGATTTGTAATAATGGTGAGTGTAGACTATTGTTGGACACTGTTGGGCTGGTCAGTTTGGGGATCGTATCATTTTAATACACTTAATAAAATTATGATCAATATCGAAATAATTCCTAGCATTGAATACTTTCTAAGCATCTACGTTTGGTCTGGTTTAATGAAGGGAGGGATTTTTTATCGTCTAGCTATTAGTTTGGTTATTGCTTTCTAATCAAAATGTAATCAGGTGGTAAGTATAAGCAATTAACAATCAAATGGATCTTTTCCATTTTAAAGCAAGAGGCTCAGATAAGGAATATTCATTGAGCTTGAGAGGAATCCTTTAGCACAAAAATTAAGCCTAATCCTAAATATGGAGCAACCGTCTGGCCAAAATTGAAGATAAAATTCTCTATAGAATCCATCTGGGCCTTGGGATTTTATGGCTTGTGTGGATCCACTTCAAAAATTCAAAAGCATAATCTAATGTTAATTAAGAGTATAGAAGCAGTTGATCAGGAAGTTTAGGTAGGCTGATATTATCTAGATATGTTTGCTTTTCAATAGCTGGGTTATTTCTTTGAGAATTGTACAAATTGTAAAAATAAAAATTTGTAAAATAGTACAAAACTTGGAAATAAACTTATTTATCTAACGTGGAGTTTTTTTTCCTGACTCAAAATGAGATTTAGGTGGTGACTAAGCATGGTTGGTCTGGGTGGCCACAGACTAATAGAACACTATCATCATGTTTATGCATGCTTTAGATTATTAAATTAAATTTTATAAATTTTTACGTGGCTAACAAGACCAGAGAAGATATGGTTTGTCAGCATTAATTCATCACATAATTTCTTCATTTGAAATCTTGATAATAACTGGGATCTTACTTAATTCAATTAAAGATGTAGGGGTGCACCGATCATGAATTTTTATGGCCGATTCTGGTTGACTGCTTCACAGCATGATTTGCACCAGCGCTTTTTATTTTTTTTAATTTAATTAAATTTTTTATGTGTGTGTGCACAGAATAGTATAGCGTACGGTCCATTCTGCAAATTCAAACGGAATTATTTCAAATTTCACATTCTTTTTCACTTCCCAGTAGCAGATTTAGATAAAACTGGACTTGCTTGATGGTACAATAAACCTGTAGCCTTGGAATGCCCCATAGACACCGTGGTGAAGCTACTCGCATAGAGAAAAAAATGTCTAATAAGCCAAAACTTGACAATGAAGCAGTTGCGTAAAATAATCAGAACCAATTGGATTGATTAAAAATATTACGTAAATAAGACCCAGGTAGAAAAAACTGACATTTAATGTCCACATCACACACTTTGTATTGTTTCCAGACGCCTGACATTTTGGGAAAGATCTTGAAGCAACATTCCAGTGCAGCTTGCACACATTTCACATTTCTTACATCCAAAAACCAGAATACAGAGTGGCCAAAATAAAAATAAACCTGCTGGTCACTGATTGCGTGTTTTGGAGCGCAAACCAGCCATTCAATCAGTGCACTTCTAGATGGTTGCCATTACCTTCACAATCATTTACACCAGGGATCTGCAACTCACGGTCCTCGAGGGCCGAGACCTGCTGGTTTTCCACCCTCTTCTTTGCCTGGGAGTCAGGTGTGAAGACAGTCTGGCCAATCAGTAGCACTAATTACCCGGGTGAAAAGAAAACCAGGGCTGGATTTGGATTTGAGGGCCAGAGTTGATGATCCCTGATTTAGACCATGGGACCACCGGCAGCATTTTCAGGTAATGCAATATTCTGTGCCCCAGAATACTGGCATGCTTTAGTTGAAACTTTGAGGGGACATACATAGTTGGCATACTTTGGTAGAAAGCAGTTTTCGATGGAACTGTGCACAAAAAGGTCTGACGAGGTCCGTGGTTATTCATGAGTAACCATTTAATTATATTTGGAAAGAGATATTGCTATTAATTAGGGGTCCAAGCAGCGAAGCTGGTGGAACCCTATTGTATCTTAGGATTATTATTATTCTTCTTATTATTATTTTTCTCCGCTAAAAGTGTCTGAGGCTCAGCAACCATAAGTCCTGGAGCAACCAAATTTGGCAGGTGGGTTCCTATGGCCCCCCACTACTCAGGCACTAAAAATCACGTATGTCGGCCAGATGGTGGCGCTATAACAAAGGGTAATGCGTAAAAGGCCATAACTCCCACACCATAAGTTAGATCAACACAAAACTTCATCGACCTATGCATCTGAACGTGCTCTACAACTTTGTCAACCATAAGTTGTAGACCAACCAAATTTGGTAGGTGGGTTCCTATGGCCCCCCACTACTCAGGCACGAAAAATCACCTATGTCGACCAGATGGTGGCGCTATAACAAAGGGTCATACTTTACATACATAACTCCTACACCATAAGTCAGATCAACACAAAACTTAATCGACCGATGCATCTGAATGTGCTCTACAACTTTGCTTTTGGGAGCACCTATGTCCGCCATATTGTTTGCCCGCCATTTGGACTTTTTTATTAGGTGGGGTGCAGAAGAGCTGGAGCTCCAAATCTAAGTGTTACGACATCTAGTAAACTTCTTTACGGCAAGCGACATCCATGGCGACGCAAGTAATTCGACACCGTAGGGTCTAGTTTTTATCAGTGAGGGGAGGGTCTGACCGTCGGGGAAGGAATGGAAGACAGTGCCACCCAGAGTGCATGCTAGGATACCAAAAGTTTGTTAGTAAAAGCTTTTTGAGAGGATGTATAATTACTTTTTTTGAGCATGGATCCATTTGAAGACAGTATCGGGTGAGTTCGTTTAGTCTTTGAATCTGTCATTATGCTGAGAAATAGCTAAACCATTTTATTGATAGGTTCTGAGTTTCTGTGCAAACGCGCGAAAACACACTGGTATAATGAAACAATGACGGTAGCCTAATACATATATAGTCCGCTTCGTTCCGTTGCTACCATAACATAACGACCTACAGCTGCAGTTTCTCGCTGCAATTACTAATATTGAATATAAACGAAAGACGCAATTTATGCTGTAGTCTGCCAATGTCTGAATAAATAATACGGTCCATTTGAAGACAATATCGGGTGAGTTCATTTAGTCTTTAAATCCGTCTTTATGCTGAGAGAAACCGTATTCTCAATTTAATCTTTAAAATGACTGTAATCTTAGGGTTGTAACTAGGTAGTTGTTTCGTAGGTGACTTACGCCGGGCACCCACCGCACGCGTAGCGTAAGCAGCACGGCGAAGCGGCACGGCGCGGCGCGTAGCGTGTCTCCACTGGTTCCGTTTGTGTCGCGCAAAGGCTTGCTTAAAGCTCTATATTCCTAGTAGCTCTCGCAGTCTGCAGTGGGATTACATTGTGTATTTCACATTTGTTCACGACTGTTGATTATGGGTAAGTGAATACTTGGTGAGAGACCTTTTTCAGTCTGTTAATATGGTAATATTTTTTAACACATGTAAATACGTGAGAAAGTAAACACTTTAAAGAATTACCATAAGCTTAAATCGCAACGTAGCCTACATAATAATCAATCTCAAACTGCATTAATTTATTTGCTTGGTTAACAAGCGTGCCAGCTTTATGAAGAACATGTAATGATCATAATAATAATAATAATAATAATAATAATCCATAATCAACCATTGGGAATTCCCGTGTCGTCTTGTTATTCACGTCAAAACATTTATAGGATCATATTTAGTAAAATCAGTTAATCGTCAAAAAGATAGCGTAACAGTTTAAACTTGAAGGGATATGAACACCACAACGTCATGAACACCGGAAGCTTTGAAGTACAAGTGCAATAAAGGCTTGCTTACAACTTCATTTATAAAATAGGTGCATTTTCATCGGCAAGACCACTAAATCTGATTTTTTAAAGCACTGTGGATTAACTGATTTTATTAACAAGCCCTTTTTGAAAGCACGGCGAACGAAGACATCGGAAAAGTCAAATAAGCTGAGCAATGGTTGGTTAAAAACTACCTTCCAACACTCAAGCTAACAAACCGCTGCTCGGTGCATTCACTTCTACATCATTCAATAGGCTACGTCTTTCTGTGGTGTATTTTCAAATTTACCCCGCCCCCTCCGCAAAATAAGATAGCGAAACTAAGTTTGCCTTTTTCCCAGGTTCCAGTTTTAATTTTTTTTTCCTGCCAGGACAATAGAAAAACGAGAAGGCTTGTATTTTTTAACTGCTTATAAAATATCTGGTGTTCATCTGGTTTTATCTTTCTCCACTACTGCAAGAGGGAACTAGGGACACACCCCCAGTAATATAAGGATGAAATATAAATCAGAGCATGTATACCTAGCATTTTAGAGCATATTTCTGTGTATAAACAGGCCATCGTGACGCGCGACAAGCCGAAAAAATAGAACAGAAGCGAAAAACTACGCTTCAGTTTGCTTGTGTCGCGCAAGCTTCGCAGCTGGTTCGCGACGCGTTCGCATCTGGTGGAGACGACGTCGCCCGCTGTAATAACAGTACTTCAACTACGCTTCAGTTACGCGCGTAGTGCGCTCGCGGTCGATACGCGTGCGTTGGGTGCCCGGCTTTAGTCTTAACTCGTCTTAACTATTGCTTGTATTTTTGCATAGACTGCGTTGTTGCTGTTCTGGTTTGTGTTAGAGTTAATCAGTTTAACCTGCAGGGTCCAAGTTGAACTATGCGGTTGTTCCCTGCACTTGGAATGGTACTTCTCTCTAGGGTTCTCAACACACATGTTCCTGATTATGATTATACACTTTGTTGCACATCGCTCTGGATAAGAGTGTCTGCCAAATGCCTGTAATGTAATGTTATGTAATATTTCGTAGCAACAAGATACAGCAGTGACAACGCTGCTCACTGAATAACGAAATAAACGAGACAATTCGTTTTTTAATTATACCATGTCATTCTACAGTCAATATCTGGGACTAAACATTGAATAAATATACAGTCTTACCATTGGTTTTACGCGTAGAGATGTCCCTTTTGCGAATGAGTGGCCATATATTGTCTTGGACAATCCGTTTGCGAAATATACGCGCATCTGTGACGCCTGTGTCGGCTATCTTCAATAATAGCTGTGCGTAATACCACACCTGTTGCTTACGGCATTGTCGCCCTTTTTAGTGCAATTTGACTTGATTGACAATTCATTTATTCCGTAGGTGAGAGTATAAGCTTTCTAACGATGTATAACATGTCTGGTTTTGCTTTTGGAATAGCGTTTTATAGGTCAGTGTAACCGAAAGTTTTCTCATCTGCCAATGTCTAAATAAATAAAAGGGTAGGCTGCTCTGCGCGTAGGTCGCGGCTTGATATCTCGTCTTTTGTTTCGTTTTTTCTCAATGTCGTATTTATTATTTGAAATGTGTATTTATGTGTTATTATTCTATCTGTCTCTGAGGCGCTCTGAAATGTGCATTCTCTGCTAAGCTGAGCAATGGATTGGAGTATGTGTCTGATGTACTGTTGCACGGTATACCGAAACTTCAGCACTTTTTCGGTACTTAAAAAAATAAACATAAAAATAAACGGTTCGCTATTAGAATTTTCCGACGTTCGGTAGTTTTGTGTCAAATGTAAAAGCCAGGGAACTGTGTCTCCTGCATTACTGCTTGAGAGGATGAAAATTGTAATTTGTCAGAATCTTCGCTAGATGGCAGTAACAACTAAGGTTGGCAAGTGAGGTGACCTGCGCTTGTGCATTCTTTCGTGGTTGATATAGCGCAAGCTTAGACTCAGTTCACTTCAGTAGCAATAGCTGTTCTGATTTGTAAATATTTCATTATAGGAAGATGCTGTATTGTTATTGAAACATGCAGTTTTTAGATCTATTTTAAAGTGAAAGACCTGTTTAAAGATAATTTACTTTACAACTGTTTAGTTTTTGAAATATATTTAATATAGTTTTCTATGGTTTAGTGTTGTAACACTATAGGCCCATGCTTATTGATATGTTGAACAGGCTTCAACTTAAAGGTTGTTAATAAACCAGGTTTTTAATAATCCGTGAATTCGAAAATGAGGTCAACCCTTGTGGACATTACGTTTCTGATCTATTACGGTAATTTCAGTATCGCTAGGTACCGAGTATTGAATCAGTATTGTTTCAATATTAATTATCGTGATACTAAGCTTGGTATCGGTATCAAAGTCAAAATTTTGGTATCGTGACAACACTAGTGCGATGCCTTTTTTAGTTACAGCATGGAAGCGCTGCAGCTGTACAAACACACCAGGCCATATGTGCGTTACGACATCCCATCTAAGTGTTACGATATAGTAAAGGCCTTTACTGGAAGCAGCCAGGGCATCCATGGCGACGCAAGTAATTCGACACCGTAGGGTCTAGTTTTTATCAGTGAGGGGAGGGTCTGACCGTCGGGGAAGGAATGGAAGACAGTGCCACCCAGAGTGCATGCTAGGATACCAAAAGTTTGTTAGTAAAAGCTTTTTGAGAGGATGTATAATTACTTTTTTTGAGCATGGATCCATTTGAAGACAGTATCGGGTGAGTTCGTTTAGTCTTTGAATCTGTCATTATGCTGAGAAATAGCTAAACCATTTTATTGATAGGTTCTGAGTTTCTGTGCAAACGCGCGAAAACACACTGGTATAATGAAACAATGACGGTAGCCTAATACATATATAGTCCGCTTCGTTCCGTTGCTACCATAACATAACGACCTACAGCTGCAGTTTCTCGCTGCAATTACTAATATTGAATATAAACGAAAGACGCAATTTATGCTGTAGTCTGCCAATGTCTGAATAAATAATACGGTCCATTTGAAGACAATATCGGGTGAGTTCATTTAGTCTTTAAATCCGTCTTTATGCTGAGAGAAACCGTATTCTCAATTTAATCTTTAAAATGACTGTAATCTTAGGGTTGTAACTAGGTTGTTTCGTAGGTGACTTACGCGGGGCACCCACCGCACGCGTAGCGTAAGCAGCACGGCGAAGCGGCACGGCGCGGCGCGTAGCGTGTCTCCACTGGTTCCGTTTGTGTCGCGCAAAGGCTTGCTTAAAGCTCTATATTCCTAGTAGCTCTCGCAGTCTGCAGTGGGATTACATCGTGTATTTCACGTTTGTTCACGACTGTTGATTATGGGTAAGTGAATACTTGGTGAGAGACCTTTTTCAGTCTGTTAATATGGTAATATTTTTTAACACATGTAAATACGTGAGAAAGTAAACACTTTAAAGAATTACCATAAGCTTAAATCGCAACGTAGCCTACATAATAATCAATCTCAAACTGCATTAATTTATTTGCTTGGTTAACAAGCGTGCCAGCTTTATGAAGAACATGTAATGATCATAATATTATTATTATTATTATTATTATTATTATTATTAATAATAATAATAATAATCCATAATCAACCATTGGGAATTCCCGTGTCGTCTTGTTATTCACGTCAAAACATTTATAGGATCATATTTAGTAAAATCAGTTAATCGTCAAAAAGATAGCGTAACAGTTTAAACTTGAAGGGATATGAACACCACAACGTCATGAACACCGGAAGCTTTGAAGTACAAGTGCAATAAAGGCTTGCTTACAACTTCATTTATAAAATAGGTGCATTTTCATCGGCAAGACCACTAAATCTGATTTTTTAAAGCACTGTGGATTAACTGATTTTATTAACAAGCCCTTTTTGAAAGCACGGCGAACGAAGACATCGGAAAAGTCAAATAAGCTGAGCAATGGTTGGTTAAAAACTACCTTCCAACACTCAAGCTAACAAACCGCTGCTCGGTGCATTCACTTCTACATCATTCAATAGGCTACATCTTTCTGTGGTGTATTTTCAAATTTACCCGCCCCTCCGCAAAATAAGATAGCGAAACTAAGTTTGCCTTTTTCCCAGGTTCCAGTTTTAATTTTTTTTTCCTGCCAGGACAATAGAAAAACGAGAAGGCTTGTATTTTTTAACTGCTTATAAAATATCTGGTGTTCATCTGGTTTTATCTTTCTCCACTACTGCAAGAGGGAACTAGGGACACACCCCCAGTAATATAAGGATGAAATATAAATCAGAGCATGTATACCTAGCATTTTAGAGCATATTTCTGTGTATAAACAGGCCATCGTGACGCGCGACAAGCCGAAAAAATAGAACAGAAGCGAAAAACTACGCTTCAGTTTGCTTGTGTCGCGCAAGCTTCGCAGCTGGTTCGCGACGCGTTCGCATCTGGTGGAGACGACGTCGCCCGCTGTAATAACAGTACTTCAACTACGCTTCAGTTACGCGCGTAGTGCGCTCGCGGTCGATACGCGTGCGTTGGGTGCCCGGCTTTAGTCTTAACTCGTCTTAACTATTGCTTGTATTTTTGCATAGACTGCGTTGTTGCTGTTCTGGTTTGTGTTAGAGTTAATCAGTTTAACCTGCAGGGTCCAAGTTGAACTATGCGGTTGTTCCCTGCACTTGGAATGGTACTTCTCTCTAGGGTTCTCAACACACATGTTCCTGATTATGATTATACACTTTGTTGCACATCGCTCTGGATAAGAGTGTCTGCCAAATGCCTGTAATGTAATGTTATGTAATATTTCGTAGCAACAAGATACAGCAGTGACAACGCTGCTCACTGAATAACGAAATAAACGAGACAATTCGTTTTTTAATTATACCATGTCATTCTACAGTCAATATCTGGGACTAAACATTGAATAAATATACAGTCTTACCATTGGTTTTACGCGTAGAGATGTCCCTTTTGCGAATGAGTGGTCATATATTGTCTTGGACAATCCGTTTGCGAAATATACGCGCATCTGTGACGCCTGTGTCGGCTATCTTCAATAATAGCTGTGCGTAATACCACACCTGTTGCTTACGGCATTGTCGCCCTTTTTAGTGCAATTTGACTTGATTGACAATTCATTTATTCCGTAGGTGAGAGTATAAGCTTTCTAACGATGTATAACATGTCTGGTTTTGCTTTTGGAATAGCGTTTTATAGGTCAGTGTAACCGAAAATTTTCTCATCTGCCAATGTCTAAATAAATAAAAGGGTAGGCTGCTCTGCGCGTAGGTCGCGGCTTGATATCTCGTCTTTTGTTTCGTTTTTTCTCAATGTCGTATTTATTATTTGAAATGTGTATTTATGTGTTATTATTCTATCTGTCTCTGAGGCGCTCTGAAATGTGCATTCTCTGCTAAGCTGAGCAATGGATTGGAATATGTGTCTGATGTACTGTTGCACGGTATACCGAAACTTCAGCACTTTTTCGGTACTTAAAAAAATAAACATAAAAATAAACGGTTCGCTATTAGAATTTTCCGACGTTCGGTAGTTTTGTGTCAAATGTAAAAGCCAGGGAACTGTGTCTCCCGCATTACTGCTTGAGAGGATGAAAATTGTAATTTGTCAGAATCTTCGCTAGATGGCAGTAACAACTAAGGTTGGCAAGTGAGGTGACCTGCGCTTGTGCATTCTTTCGTGGTTGATATAGCGCAAGCTTAGACTCAGTTCACTTCAGTAGCAATAGCTGTTCTGATTTGTAAATATTTCATTATAGGAAGATGCTGTATTGTTATTGAAACATGCAGTTTTTAGATCTATTTTAAAGTGAAAGACCTGTTTAAAGATAATTTACTTTACAACTGTTTAGTTTTTGAAATATATTTAATATAGTTTTCTATGGTTTAGTGTTGTAACACTATAGGCCCATGCTTATTGATATGTTGAACAGGCTTCAACTTAAAGGTTGTTAATAAACCAGGTTTTTAATAATCCGTGAATTCGAAAATGAGGTCAACCCTTGTGGACATTACGTTTCTGATCTATTACGGTAATTTCAGTATCGCTAGGTACCGAGTATTGAATCAGTATTGTTTCAATATTAATTATCGTGATACTAAGCTTGGTATCGGTCAAAATTTTGGTATCGTGACCACACTAGTGCGATGCCTTTTTTAGTTACAGCATGGAAGCGCTGCAGCTGTACAAACACACCAGGCCATATGTGCGTTACGACATCCCATCTAAGTGTTACGATATAGTAAAGGCCTTTACTGGAAGCAGCCAGGGCATCCATGGCGACACAACTAAGTCATCCGACAGCGTCTCTTAGCACAAAATTGGCCGTAAGTCATCAATATTTTATACAATCATCATGATATTCAGTAGATATGTTGGGTGAAGGCATATGATTATGAAAACGAAGCCATTTTAAAATCACTCCATAGGGGGCGCGATCGTGCCAATGCTTGGACCCCTCCCAACACCCCTTGCGGCTTTAATTTTTTTTTTTTTATTGTAAATTTTGGCGTTTTGAGCCCTACAAATGTTAGCCCTGCTGATGTCCATCGTGTCGGTGTTAACTACAGCAGATATCTAAAAAACTTGTCAGATCACAGCAAACTATCTAGATGGATTCATGGCACCCCAGGTAAGTGGAAATAACACTTTATTTTTGGATGAACTGCCCCTTCAGTATGTTTTGCCGCTGGTCTCTCAGGGCTAACTCTGGGTGCACGTAGCTTCTGTTTGCATGAAAACGTGCTTCAGAATTTGCATTGGATTCTCTGTTTTTCTTTTCTCATTTGACGCGAAGTGGATAACATTCATGATATACTTCAGATTTTGTGCCATAACACTATAGAAGTTCCACACTTTTCCCAATTCAACCAACCAAAGAACAGTATCACTGTATGGCTGAACTGCATTTCACCACTGGATTAAAATTGTGTTTTGTTGTTACTGTTGTTGTTGCTGTGTGTGTGTGTGCTTGAGTCTAGGAAATGTTTTGAAAAGTGGGGGGGGGGGGGTTATTTTAGAAATACCAACACTACCACCACGTTACTGGGAAACATAATTTAACATAGTAGCTTCCCAGAGCTGTCGTATGTTTCTGATTGGTCATGTCAGTGTCATTTTTATAATGTACAGGTTTGTGTCTGTTTTATGAAGTAAATAAATCAATGAATGAGTGTTTTTACACTTAGCAGTCTATAAACATAGTAATTAACATGATGTACTGAGCCAAATGGAACTTAAATGGAGGAAATCCCATATTATGCAATCCTGATGATCTATGAAGTTATTAGACTTGACAAATGTATAATTTAGCTAAAACTATTACTAGCTATACTTAACCTTTTTATGGTTGTGTGTTATAACCTGACTGAGCATTTCATAGTGAAATTCATTCTTGTGATCTTACAAATTGAGAAAGAACAAATAAGGGTGCACACGCTTACTTTTATTTGGAACAGGTATTTATTCCTGGTTTTTAAAAAAGCACTGTCAGACAGTTCACATTTGACTGTTACATTTCATTTGGCAACCCTTAAGTTTTTCTCAAGCTTTTACTTTATGCTAAACTATAGTTTATAAGCCACTTACAAATGTGTGTTTCTTTATGTGGAGTGAAATGCATTAAGTATGAATATATTATGTAGATTTTCAGTAGACATCTTGTAGTACAGCTCACTACCGTGATTGCAGTGCAATTCTTACTTTGCTTTTTGATACTATGTAACAGTTCCCTTGCTGTTTAGAAATTCAGATACTTCTACTCATATGTTGTCAGCTGCACTACAGAAATATCTAATGAAAACTTCATTGCCGCAGGTTCCATTACCAGTATCCTGCTCTGTCATTATTTTCTTATGTTAAATCAAGCAAATAACCCTTGTTAAATAACACGTTTTTCCTGTATTGTTGTCTTCAGGATTTTAGGAAAGGAATGAACACTTATCTTATGAAGTTTCAACATAAAAATGCATCAACAGGTAAAGCAACTTATCCCTGTCCCATTTTCTATTATCTATTTACAAAAACTGCAGATATGCCTTTTTTCTCATACATTTGAGGCAATCCCATTTTTTAGTCTAAATTTAAAATTTCCCCTTGCTTGTTTTAAAATCTTCAAGGAATCAAAGCAGTTTTTACAATTAAAGTTCAATTAATTGTAATGGCGTCCAGTTGGTGGTGGTGGTGGTGCACATTTTAGCCTGCTGTCTGCACTGTATGAATTTCTGGCTATTCCACTGCATGATTTTTTTTCTGAACAGGGATTATGTAGTGTGGATGTGATACACTATTGTTCTGTCTTCTTCCTCATCACAGAAGACCTGTGGGACTGTCTGGAACAGGCCAGTGGTAAGCCTATTGCTGCTGTAATGAGCTCCTGGACAAAGCAGATGGGCTTTCCAATCATTGCTGTGGATCAAGAACAGGTAAACTGGTGCTTCCCTCTTTTGTATCTCTTGTGGCTTGTGTCAGTCATCATTTCTGTTAACATTCTCCATGAATGAGAATGAAAAACAAAACAACAGAACAATACAAATTTAGTGCTTCCACTGGTATTCCTCCCCCCTTCTATTATACTTTCACCTTGGCTCCAAGTAGCTGTGTAAAAAATCTCCATTATCAACCTCCTGCTGTTTGCATTGCAACAGCCTTGTGACTTGTACAAACATTTACATACAATGCAATTTTCTTGTGGTAAAATGAATGGTTTTTATCCATAATACAAGCACTTATCTGAAGGGGGGGGGGTGGTTCTGAGAAGGCCACTGTTATGCACAGATTTTTATCCTGTATTCACTGTTCAGTGCTGCAAAGTGTGTCTACATATAGGACAAGAATGGAAGACAAGCGCTCAAATGCAGTATTTCTAGTATCAGTAAGCTAATGTAAACTGATGTAAACAATGTGCAAATTAATATATAAATTATCTGTTTTAAGTAAGTTTATCTTAGTCTGGGTCGCGGGGGTGCTGGAGCCTGTCCCAGTGTGCAATGGGCGAGAGGCAGGAATACACTCTGGACAGGTCACCAATCTATCGCACCATAAAGGTACCATAAAGGTTGAGTGGTTCCACAGCATTGCAATGCAGAAATGTTAGTATGTCCATATGCTCTGAGGCTGGCTCTTTTTTTCCTTAAAACGTACAATACATTCAAGGTTTGGCTTGTTATCATTTACTTTGTCTTTTTAATTCTTCATCATCCAGAAATAGTTGTGCCCACATTTTTACCAATTCGGAGCCTGTTGATTCAAACTCGGCCTTTAATTTGATCAGTTAAATCACTTTTATTTCTCTTATGTACATTTTTTGGAATATGCTATAATGTGAATATGGGACTTTTATTCTTTGTGGCATGCATTGCTATTTTTGACTATGTGGATTAGGGCAAATAATCCCTCATGAAGCATGAAGAGCACGTAAGAAAAATTCTGGGATTGCAATTGTGGATAAACTGGACTACTCGGAGGGAACTTACGCTGACACAAGGAGAACATTCAGACTCCCCACTTTGATTCAAACTTGAGACCTGTTTGCTGTGAGGTGACGGTGCTACCCACTGTGCCACCCTGATTTTAAACCAGAAAATTCTTATCCTAGTATTAGCCGATTAATGAACAACTTATTCAATAATATAAATGTTCATCACAAGTTAATCTAGGTTTGACTTCAGAATAGATCACCTTGAGTAATTCAGTAAATACAAAATGCAAACACAAACAGTATGTACCATACGCTACTGAAATTATTTTAGTTGTCTAGGCTGAGAGAATGTTTGAATCCTCAGAAAACCTCCTCACTGGCTTGTTGAGTGTTGAGCACACATACAGTTGAGGCCAAAAGTTTACATATACCTAGGCTAAAGACATTCAGACTCAATTTTTCACAACTACTCACATTTCATGTTACCATACTTTTCCTGTGTTAAGTCAATTAGGGTATCTACTTTATTTCCATAAGAGATCATTTCAAAATAATACCTAAGAAATAGATTTATTTCAGCTTTTATGTGCTATATCATATTTTCAGTGGGTCATACGTTTACATACACTTAGTTAGTATTTGGTGGCATTGCCTTTTAATTTCTTAACTTGAATCAAACACTTGGGGTAGCCTTCCACAAGCTTCTCACCATACTTTGCTGGAATTTTTGCCCATGCCTTCTGACAGAACTGGTGTAACTCAGTCAGGTTTGTGGGCCTCCTTGCTCGGACACGCTTTTTCAGTTCAGTATACAAATTTTCTATGGGATTCAGGTCAGGGCTTTGTGATGGCTACTCCAGTACTTTCACTTTGTTGTCTTTAACCCATTTAGACCTAAGGTGCCCTCTAAAAAAAACATTCTTAAACCTAAGGCATTGTTGTAAACAACCTCCTAAAACCTGAGGGTTTTCTGTACTAAGGGTAGGTACTATGGACTACAAAGACACAAAACTACAAAGCCCATACTGTATGCCCACCTAAAATGGACTCATTTAATCACACTTCCTACCACAGCTTTCCTGTTACAGTATTGGCTTACTATAAATTTGAAACTTGCAACCTTCAATAAAATGGAGGTTGCTGTAGTTTCACTCAGTTCCATTTTCCTCTCCCTGGAATCGCCACCCTTCTCCCATCTCCCTCTCACACACACGCCAGGAAGAGTTTGCAAGGCCTGCAACCGAGCAAGGTGCTTATACCCTCGGCTACCGTCTGCGGGAGGAACGAGGTGCTCCAAAGCGCTGCTACATGATTGGTTGTGGTCGAAGAACTAGGCAGAGCAAGTCCCACGAGGCAAGCGGCCTGCGACAAGGATCAAACTGCATGTCTTGGAAGCAGACGGCTTCCCCTTTTCCACCACAACTCCCACAGACGTAGCACTGGAAACCAGGAAACATTTCCAACAACGGAACCAAAGGATTCAAGGCTGTAACTCTGGGCATAGTGTAATTAGCGACGGTCCTAATGTAGCCACATTTATGATTGTTTGTACATGACAGTGCTATAATGGTTATTGTGTTTGAAATTGTTATTATAAGCCTTCTGTATTTTCGGTTGGCTCTAAGCCATCCACCGCGCTGCGTTAGTTTTCTTATATCACGCACAGAACAGATCCTGCGTGATCCATTTAAATACTAACTGGTCTTAACACGGCATGTTGATCTCTGAAAACGTACACCCATAGCCATATAACCAATATTCTTCATCTGTTTGGCACCCTCCATGTGCCATCAGTACGTCGAGGTAGTTTCAAACCCCACTCCATCTTAGATCCTTTGTTCTCTTGGAACATGTGTCTGCAGTACGCAACTCCACGTGTAGGAGAACATACAGCACTCCACTCACAAACACACACGTACACACACACACACACACAACGCCCACAAACACGTGCACTCACATGGTTTATTGTACCTCATTTTATTGAATTGTGCTTTGATATTATGATTTGTTTAAGATTGACTATTAATGTGTAATAATAATCCTCCCATATGAGGATTGATATTGCTGACTTTTATTCATACTTGTGTAATGTTAATATGGGAAATCTCTGGTCTAATTTCTAAATTCAAATTCTGAGCACTAGAAAGCCTACATAAACACCCCACCCCACCACTAAATGGGGCCAAATCCATTGAGCCTGAAAAAGATAAGATTAAGATACCTGTGCTTAAGAAGAGTGCATTGTGGTGATTGTTGTGTTAAATTGATTGATTGATTGTTTAATTCAAACCATACTTAGTTAACAAGCTTGTGCAAGGTTAATACAGTGATAACTATCATTTTTATTTTAATGCCTATTGATCGTTAATAGTGTTACTAGTCTTTATTACTTCCTCGTATTACAAAGTTTCTGCTATTGCTGCCCTAGTCCTTTGAGTTTTTTGAGTGCTTTACAGTCAATAGAAACTGCAAAAGCTTCTCCTGCGTTGCAAAGGCATTTGGATATTCAGTGCTATTCGAGCCATTGAATTTAACCGTGTTAATTCAGCAGCTTATTTAATTGAACCATTGCATGTTACTGGTCCAGTGAAGTCCCAAAGAACTTTTAAGGTTGTAGGAGAGTATTAAGCTTGTTACCGCCCTGTTATTACCCTGTATTTCAGCTTGCACAAGTTTAAGTAAAGTTCGGCCACCGCCGAGCTGTCACTACCTTGTATTTTAGCTTGCGTGTGTTATGAAGCATAAAGCGATCTGCCACCTAGCTGTCACTACCTCATATTTAAGCTTGAGCGAAATTTGTAAATGTATAAAGCTTTGTACCGTCTAGCTGCTGTTACTTCTTTAACCACTTTGAGCAGTGCCCCTAGTGGTCGGCACGCCGGCGTGCCTAGATTGCTCAATTCAGACATTCTGTGCTCCTGCAACCAAATTATGAGTTGAAAACGCAATCACTGTGTTCTAGCTTTATTAGTACACGATTCAACACAACTATACTGAAAACGGAGTTTCTAAGTGCCACCATTGCTGCACTGGTCATCTATTTACCAAGCACCCCCTCCCTGCAGTCTCATCTGTAACTACACCCCGCCTATACATGACACGCTGGACAATGAAAACATTCTTTTGCCACTAAAAATGTGTATTCTGTCGTAGCGACATGTTAATGCCAACAACAGACGGATGTACGCCATCACAGCTGTGAAAAACGCTTCTCAATGAACACTGAAATAAACATTTTTTTTAAATTCTACCATGTCATTTTACTGTCAATATTTGCGACTAAATATGGAATAAATATACAACCTTACCATTGGTTTTACGCCTAGAGATGTCCCTTTTGAGTCTGAGTGGGCATATATTGTCTTGGACAATTCATTTGTGACGCCTGGGAACCTTCCAAAATAGCTGTACGTAATAACTCACATTTTGTTTACGGTGTTGTCGTCCTTTGTAGTACAATCTGGCTTGATCGACAATTAATCAACAGCCCAAGCTGTTTCTGTCTCTATTGATTCTGTCTCTGTCTCTGTCTCTATCTACTGAACACAGATAAGATTTCATTGTCCAAATGTAAGTGTTACTGCTGAAAATATTTTGATTATATACGATATTTTTTAAATTGTGTCTTTAAATAGGTTTGTGGTATTTTATAATGAGTATATTTCACACTGTACCGTAAGCGTTTGTTGGTTTGCTAAGTAGTGTTTCTGTTTAATGCACCAGATGTGACCTGTACTCTAACATTGGCAAAACATGGTGGACTGTTGAATATTGTTTTAATGTCATCCCGTCCCCATACAAGAGAACATCACATACTGTAGAGTGCAGAAAAACATACAAGAATTAATAATTACACATTTAGGTACTGTACCACATTGTGGTATAATATTTTTGCATCATTATTTTTTAAAATCTGATATCAGTGTTTCATCTGAAACATTCATAAGGAGCACATGTATATGCTTTATAATGGACAACAAGCATTTAGTTCTTTTTTGGAGAGATTTTGGATATGTTTTAGGAGACCTAGATATTTTATGCCACTGTACTGATGGAAAGCTTGTAATTCCCAGTTGAAAATGATGCAACAGTGAGTTTCTTGAGTCAAAACAGTTGATTTGTAGTGAAATACATGATTATGTTATGATTTACAGCAATGCACAATTTAGACATTTTGGATAGATTTGGAGACACTAGGTACACTGCTTAGTGTTTGCTTGATAGACCTTTAGTAGTTCTGCATATCCACCCTTAGATTTTATGCACTTGTGGCCAAGGAGTTTTTGATCCAGGACATGTATTGTGTAACCTGCTGTATACATGCAATCTCTCTGTATTTCATTGCAAACTAAAAAAGCAAATTCATTTTTGATTTTTTGCCAAGACAATTGCACTTGTGCCACTTTATTTCTTCCTCAATTATGAATATAAACTAATCTGCGTTAGTATTGCAAATGGTACAAATGTCTCGCTTCATTTAGGCCATTTTTCAAGTCCCTGTGATGCTCACATCTACAGTTATAAAGCTTTAAATAGGGTATCCCCTAAATGGGCAAGGATTCACCAGATTTGGCTTATGCGCAAAGGGGTTAACTCAGCTTGCGTCCAGTTTTGGTGGCTAACCCAGACTGCCACTCTAACGAAAGCCAATAGGTAGTGCTGTTGTACTATAGTTTTAGTAGCATGAGGTTGTGAGTGTGAACAATCCAATCCATTTCAGCTAAAGACCAGTGCACTTACCTTGTGCCACTGAAGCGCTCACTGCTCCAACGCCATGGATAAAACCAGAGGAACCACTTACCAATCTGTAACTTTACCCTCCATTCCAACCACAGATATGGAGCCCAGCATAGACAAATATTTCTTCTTTAGCACATAATGTAGCTCCTGCCTATCTTGAGTTTGTGAACAAGTTGAGCTTTAGTGTCTGTAGGAAAGAAATATCTTCACTTACTAGCAAAACGTGTGACTTGCCCATGATGTCCAAACCCAGCTGCTTTCCTGCTTGCTCGTGAACTTCCATAGGCAGATCAGTCTTGCCCTCCAAACTAGCACAGCACTAGCAGAGGAGTTCTGGAGACTTAAGCTATGATTGTTCAGATTTGTCTGGGTACTCCACCAGAACTTAATCTGTGTGTTCTCTTCAGCGTATGCTCCATTCTCCCACCTTTCTGCTCATCAAGCAGAAAGACCTCCATCTTCAGCTTCTTTTTCTTCCCTGCCACAGGGGAAAGAATTCTCCACTTTTACTTTTCCCTCCAAAGGGGGTACCAGAAAGTCTTCAGGCTTTCTTTCTACAGTTCCTATTCATCGCAAAAGTGATGAACATCTTTCAGCTTTGGTCTCTCAGCCAGAGAGAGTACACAAAGCCCAACAAGGATCACAAAGATCTGTCTCACCTCCTCCACATAGGCAGACTCAGAAGACTTCAGACTGTTTTTGCTTTGAGGAGCTTGAGGTAATTGCTAAGGATTTAGAATATTATGATCCTGACAGTCCAGATCATAACATTGAAGACTATTTGCGAGAGATTGGACACAGTCTCTCTGATTTGCCCCTAGCAACACAACGGGAGAAAACTCGACTGATCTGGAAGACTAGCTCTAAGTCTGTTTGCACTTTCATAGTCTCAGCCTTCCACCATCAGAGACGACCGTGTTCAGCTTTGTGAGGCCTTGATCGAAGAATATTCCTCTTTTACTGATGAGACATCAGCAACAATCGCAGCCATCCAGGTAAAACATTACCGTTTCGAGCACCCTCGTGCGTATTACCAATGTTTGAAGTGTGCATTCTTTCAGGGCAAGAACAAGCCTGGCCTAGAGGAGGCCCCGGCCTTTAAGTCCCTCTTCCTACACAATCTCCATCCTTGTGTACGCACACAGGTCACCCTCAGGATCTGTAGAATTACTCGGATGGCTTGGGAGATTGTTGTCCATCCCATTAAAGAAAAGGGGGAAAGCAAGACTAAACAGGTTTACTGGCATCCTGAAACACCTGCCTTCTAATAGTTAGACCCACTCTGCTGTTGGATCTTAATAAACAAATAATGGAAAAACTCAACACTCAAAATTGCTAAACCATCACCACGGTTTAATCTTCATAAGTAACTCTTATAATACTTCCTAAGTGCTCCCGTACTTAAGTACTGTTGTGTGCTACTTTGTACCATTAAGGCAAACCACAACATAAGATGTTCCAATATTTCAAGCATAATGCATGAGATCACAATGTCAAATGACCATCATGATACAGCCATTTACAGGACTTTACAGTCATTTAAACACTTAAGATGACACCCTTCTACGGCAGCATCTGTGTGAATGGAGTAAAACCAAGTCTGCCTAGACCAGGCTAAGTCATTACTTTATGTAATCTAAATGTCATCTGTTCTGTAGAGCAGCTAGAACATGACGTTTTCGGACCTCACCGAAAATGGCTATATCATCACATCTGGTGCAGACCGGATGCTTTCCAACATCTTAACTGAGCATTTCTAACACCCACTGTCCTCCTAACATTCCTGTTCCTCACTAACCCTGATGAATAAGCATACATTTGTTGGTATTCTGTTTTATACTATATCTTTGTTCACTGTAATATTTTGTTTATTTCAACCTTGTCTTTATAAATGTATTATGATATGTTTTTCTTGCGTAGCCAAGTAGTTAGTACCCACAATATGCCCAGAATGTTTACAGCCA